>NW_020664531.1:396374-515746 GCF_002925995.2 Terrapene triunguis
TAGTCTAGACAAGGTTTATGTGACTGTGATAGAAGATTACACTCTTCAATTTAACTTGGCTGCAGGGTAAAGCAAACTTTTAAAAAATTTCAGCACTCTTTGCTGATTAACAATCTCAATAGAGAGACCAGGGACTAAATAGACTGAACTACACTCTCTGCTAGTACGGGGTCCCTGGAGGGAAAGTGTGAGATATATTGACCAGCAGCATGAGGGAGGTAGGCAGTGTGCTGTAGATAACCCTGGAAGTGAGCTGCCTCTGTTTATCAGTCCAGCACTTTTCATGAGCACTACGTCTATTTAACCTTTTAAAAACTTAGAGTAATTCTTTCCTCTTATTGTATTTGGCAGGTTGGAATTTATTTTCTGGACTGCAGCACAGGTTGCTGCCTTTTAAACTCTGTGCTTCCCTTCAATTCTAGCAGCTAATCTAGTATCTTTGATAGCAGCCTCACAGGAGACAGAATGTCCCACCTGCTTGCTAACAAGATAAATTGCTGTGATTTTGGTTAAGAAGAAGAGAATTTTGAGGAGGAGATGAAAATAGGGGAAGCCAGTTTTACTAATGAGGTTGAGAGCAACTCCTACTCGAAGGATTCAAATAAACACTGTTTATTTTTAAAAATCTGTTTCTGTTGCATGTGAAAAATTCAGTAACGGAAGATGACTTTGTGAGGTCTGTTCCCTAGGGTGGGCCAACATTGGATCACCGAGATACATTAGAGAGGACATGAGATTATAACATGAGAGTCTAAATAATTAACGTTAGCCTGGAACTAAGCACTCTGCTGACAGCAACCCAGAGATAAATGGATGTAGAAACCACTATTCTAGACACCAAAATCAGGGGTTTTTGGGAAGCTGTGAAAATAGGGGGTGAGACCTGTCTTCAAAGATTCAATAAATTGTTGGGTATAACACACTTTGTCACTCACAGCTAATTAATGTTTATAAGGTCCTTTGACCTCCTTTGCTGGCAAACCACCATGTTGGCCAGATTTTCAAAAATGCTGAGGGCCCACTTGAATGGGAGTTGAGGGTGCTCAGTGCATGTGTTATATCTATTTTGATTATTTATCATCTCTTGGCACTGTAGGCTGAAGTTACTTTAAAGATATTCTGAGGATAAATGGATAAATTCTGAGATTTCAGGTCACAATTTAGGGAGCATTTCAGGCTTTCAAAATGTTCACTCTGAAATCTGCTGGTCCTTTTGATGTCTTTGAAGAGAGATGATGCCCTTTTCAATCTCATTCATTGTGTGTTTTAATCAAAATTTAGTGAGAGATTTTCAGACATCCTTTTTTCTCTGCTGTATGAAAGATAAAGCGCTTAATCTGAACTCAGCTTGCCTTACTAGAAGTCAGAAATATGATTTTTAATTTGAGTTTTGCAGTCAATTGTTTTAGCATTATTAGTTTCTGTCCTTCTTTTAAACATCATGTAAAAATGTTTGGTACAGAAAATATCTCGGAGTGCACAGTCTGACTTGAATAATTTACTGAAGTCACCATAGCCAGTAACTTGAACTCTTTGTCTCTACTTAAACCACTCATATATTCAGGGCAACAATGGAAGAAGCACCAATGATCTGCAGTCTTGGACTAAACTGCACACAGGTTCTGATTCTGTGGCTGGATTGGCATGGAGTGCTTTCATGAACTTCAATGTGAGTTATGTGTGCAGAATGGTTACAGGATTGGGTACTTGTTTGGATCTTTTTTACCCATTTCACTTGCATTCTGCCCAGTAACTTAACTTTGTCAAATCTACTTTTAACACTGCAACTCTAACAGCAGTTTTCCACTATCAGCCAGTTTTTCCCCTAAAAAAATATGTACTTTAAACATTTACCTTGTTCCCTAAAATGAAACCGGCTGAGCTCCTTCTGAAAAGCTATCACAAATGGGAGAGAGGGAGCCAGATTCTGTTTCTGCCTATTCCTCAAGAGATTGTGTACTACATCTCAGTCATTTACAACCGTGAAAAGACAATGACGGCAATTGTATTCCATCAATGTCATTAAGGACCTGCTATATCTTAGAGATTTTTTGTTACTGGTGGTGATAAGTGAGAGGGAAAGACATCAGTCTGACTCTGAGTCCAGCTTAGGTTTTCAGGGCTGACAGTAAGGGCTTGTCTATACTACCCCCTGGATCGGTGGGCAGCAATCGATCCAGCGTGGGTCGATTTATCGCATCTAGACACGATAAATCAACCGCTGAGCGCTCTTCCATCAACTCCAGTAATCCACCAGAACAAGGAGCACAAGCAGAGTCGACGGGAGAATGTCAGCTGTCGACTTACCACAGTGAAGACACCGCGGTAAGTAGATCTAAGTACATCGACTTCAGCTACGCTATTCACATAGCTGAAGTTGCGTACAGTAACTCCTCGCTTAACGTTGTAGTTAAGCTCCAACGGAAGCAGAATCCATCCATTGCTGAGTACTTTTGAAAATCCCGTCCTACATCACACATTGACATAAGCACTGTGGACAGCTCCAGCTCTAGGTTTTTTCTGCACCAGGCAGATCTTAAAAAATACAAACATATATAGCTAACCACAACCTGTCTCCTCCCCCAGCTACCTGCACTATAAGCAGTACCTGAAACATTCCTTAATTTCTCTTTCCCCCCCGCCCATAGAGCTCAAGCCTGCTGCCATTGAAGTTGTTGAAGATGAGATCTTTTCCAGTAGTGCAGGATGAGGCACTTAATATTCAACTTTCATTCAAAGCATTTCTTTCCACTTGTATTTTTTTTATTTTGAATATTACTTTACCTGATTTTATTCTCTCCCCCACCATGCTTTGGACAGTTTGTACGCAGTTTATCAATACATTCTTGGGGTCCTACTGTTATGCTCATACAAAGCACACGGGATCTTTATAGAGGAAGGTAAATACACAGCATTTATTGAGAATACCACAGTTAGCATATGCTTTTTAGACACACACACACACACACACACACACAGTCCTGCCAGTGATGTTCATAGTTACCAGTATGTTGTAGCTAGAGTCAATCTAATGGCCAGTTAGATTGAGCACGAGTGTGGAGCTGGGTAATGTCGGTCGCGATCCGATGCTCCGAGGCTTTGCAGGACTGAACCCAGAGTTCCATGGCAAAACACCCCAGCTTTATAGTTGTAAATTTCCATTTGAGTCCATGCATTTTGCAATGTCATCCTGTCATCATTAGTCCTTAAGTGGTGTTATCATTTGATGGTTATTGTCAGGCTTCCCATCGTTATCTCTTATTTGTTGTCTCGCCTTCGGGGGTGCCTGCCTCACCTCTGAGGTCGTCAATGCTGCTAACATGTTTAACATCGGATACAATGGATGTTTTCTGATTATCTCCTGGTCTTTCCAAGTCTCTCACTTCTTCTTGACCATCTGGACATTTGTGATGGCTTTCACACCTTATCTTTTTCTGATGCATGCATGCCTCATTCACACAAACAATCTCTTACAGAAACCTTCAAAGGTATACAGACAGCAGTATTGTATATTCAGCAGAATACATTGTAAATCAAGCCTTGCTAAATCTTATAACTAAAAGAATTCACATTGGGGCTTCAGGCCCTCAACATTCCTCTAATCTTCTTAACATAGATACAATAGAGAATCCTGTCTCTTACTTCCTAATTTGTAATACATATAGGAAACCATAGTAGCGTTATAACTTATTCTAAAACAAAAGGGTGACCATAATCACTCATAAGGATTGTTCTGGTCTGTCATTCCTTTCTGCTATTCAAAAAGGGTGGCTGACAAGATGAAATCAAATCATACATTAATTCTCATAGTACATTATAAAATCCAGCTCCTACACTACTCGCACCATCTGTGACCCTCCAATAGCCCCTGAATTCCTATCTTTGTGGCCTCTGGTTCCTGTCCTCTGACCCTGTGATGACCTACAATTCCTCATCTTTTCCCCATACCTCTGCAGTATCCCCCTGGCTGCCTTTCTCCTCAGAAGCCTCTAGTACGCTCTTATTTCTTAACTACTTCCTCCCTCCTACAGCTGGTATTGGTATGAAAATCTCTCAGTGAAACTGGAAACTCAGAAAATGAGCCCAGGTGCATTTGAAATCATAACATTTGTCAGAAAATTCATGACAAACACAAGTTCTTGCTACTCGGAGGTGAAAATAAATCAGTTCACAGTAATTTCACCAAAAAATGAAATGGTTGGGTTGTGAAAATGCCTGGATAAATGACTGATGGGGTGTTTGCCCCATACTGGAAAGGAAGGGGTTAAAAGCAGCCTAGGGAGGCTGCACAGGGAGCAGCCAATCAGGGCCCAGTAGGCTCACATAAAAGGGAGCTGCATGGCTAGAGACAGTCAGTGCTGCAGGAAGCTCAAGGAGAGAGGACTGTGTTCCTAGCAGGCTGCAGGAAGCTAGTACCGTTGACAGAGCAGTTGCTAGCCAGGACTGAGGGAGCTCTTGGTTGGCTGCTGGGACCTGCAAGCTGGAGGCCCTGAGAATAGGGCAAAGAAGGTGCTGGGACAATTGTCAAGTGTCCCAGGGGATTGTGGCAGTATTGGCAGAAAAGTGAAGGAGAGGCAGCAGGAGGTTGGTATCTACAGGGTCCCTGAACCAGGACCCAGAGTAGTGGTGTGTCCAGGTCTCTTCTCTCTTTTCCCCCTGACCCCATTCACCACTGGAGAAGTGGCTGGACTATAGAACTGGGAGATTCCTAGCCCCCTGTGACGATGCGGTTCTGGCGGGACCCAACTGAGAGTGCCAACTCAGGACAAATTGCTCAAACAGGGCAGTTACAGCCCAAGGCTGGGGTTTTTCCACCTCTAAGGCAAACCAAACCAGCCAGACTAAGAGGACTTTGGTCTCACCCCACTGGCTAACCGCAAGTCTCACAAGCAATTTCCTTAGACACTCCAGTTTCCCAGTATCACCACCAGTACCACTCGTTATGGGGACAAATGGTTATGAAAACCAAGACCCAATTAAAAGAAAAAAGGTTCTCCTGATCCCAAAGGACCAAGCCCCAGACCTAGGTCAAAATACAAATCAGATCTTACCCACAAATCACGCTGTTGCCAATCCTTTAGAATCTAAAATCTAAAGGTTTATTCATAAAAGGAAAAAGATAGAGATGAGAGTTAGAATTGGTTAAATGGAATCAATTACATACAGTAATGGCAAAGTTCTTGGTTCAGGCTTGCAGCAGCGACAGAATAAACTGCAGCTTCAAATCAAGTCTCTGGAATACATCCCCAGCTGGGATGGGTCCTCAGTCCTTTGTTCAGAGCTTCAGTTTGCAGCAAAGTCCCTCCAGAGGTAAGAAGCAGGATTGAAGACAAAATGGAGATGAGGCATCAGCCTTATATAGTCTTTTCCAGGTGTAAGAACACCTCTTTGTTCTTACTGTGGAAAATTACAGCAAAATGGAGTCTAGAGTCACATGGGCCAGTCCCTGCATACTTTGCTGAGTCTCAAGGCTTATCTGCCTTCTCTCAATGAGTCCATTGTATAGCTAATGGTTCTTAATGGGCCATCAAGCAGGCTAGGCAGAGCTAACACCAGCTTGTCTGGGATGTCACCCAGAAGCATAGCATAAGTTTGCAATACAGACAGTATAGAGCCAATATTCATAACTTCAACTATAAAACTGATACACACATATAGACAGCATAATTATAACCAGTAAACCATAACCTTGTCTTAGACACCCCATTTGACCCCCTTTATACAAGATTTGGGTGTCACTACAGGACCTTGGTTGCAACAATGATCTATATGGTCCCAGATTATATCAATGACGTCACACCCCCCTGGAAGGGGAAAACACAGATGGTGACACAGCCGGAGGGCCAAGTCGTGAAAAGGAAGCTGCAGTTCATGGGCGGACATGGGTCTGCAAGTGGAGAAGGTGATGAGAGAAGCACCACCAGCAGAGGGCGCACCAGCTGAGAGAGCTAATCCCCAAGACCGCCGGCAGGAGGCACTGCTCTGGTGAGTGAACTCCATGACAATGACAAAAATATTGGTGTGAAATTTCAGGAAAAAACACTTGCTTTTGGACATCTCCTACCTTCAATGCTCCAGTAATCCTCTAGTTTTTCTTCTAGTCCTGTGACATGGATTATTTCCTCTTCATTCTTTCTGTTCCTACACCCTTCCAGTTGTCTCTAAGCACTACATTCTGTCCTTGCAACACTCCAGTGACCATCTAGCTATTGCAAAGTTATGCAGTGGTACCTATCCTACCTTAGAGTATCTCATTCTATGATATACCAATAGAATAAAAACCAGCAGGATCTTATTAAGAGGGGTAAGGCAAAGATGCCACATTTATTGTAAATATAATGATAAAGCAAAAGATAAAAGTAAACAACGTTGTTTGAATACTTATTCCTATCACTACTTATTCCTTATACACACACACACATATATATATATTCATTCGCACAATCATTCATTCAAGTTCTGTATAGGTGTTATAGTTACCAGCCTAGAAGTTGCTCATGGCAAGTTACTGGCCAGGTATCTTGGTCATGAGGATGGAGCCGAGTCTGTGTCAGGTGCACCTGATGCTCCTGGAGGTTGGCAGCAGAACCAGAGACTTAAAATCCTCAGTCTTGAGAGTCCATTCTTATAGGAATTAATTCCTATGTTAGTCTATGGGATCTGTTTCATTCTGCTGTTGTCGACTTAATCAGCAGATGGCACATTTCTGGACACATTCCTGGGCACATTCCTGGTGGCTCCAAACTGTCCAAAGTTTGTGTTTCTCATCCTTCCAGGTGATGGGGTGGATCCCAGTTTACCCTCCGGGGGTTGTCTGGTCATCCACTTGACACATTCTTCGGCCGATGGATACTCCCTTTCTAGGCTGGCACCTCCCTAACCATCCATGTACATCAAGCATTCATTAACATACATTCCATATCTTAACCATATTTTAATTTACTGTCTCCACCACTTTCGGGGTGTGTGCTAATTCATTTAAGACTCCCGGCCCTTTCACAGAGGGCGGGGGTCTGTTCCTAGGAGCCGTTGCTGTTACAATGAAGTGAAAGTCACTTAACGGCTTATAGTGTTTGTTTACATTGTATCAATTACTTCAAGAACAAAGTCAATTAACTTGTTTGTAAGTTTTACATAGTAATAAAGTATCTTTCACAGGATAGATACAATCAATGGTTTCTACAGACAGTAGCTTACAAGTTTTAACAGAAGACCCAAGAGATTTTTGTACTTGGTGAAACTGTTGGATTTTAAAGTGTGGGGGACAAATTATGAGGGGGTCACTGTACATCTATGGTCCAGTAAGCCTGGCCACAGCCATTGTTGAATTTAAAATATTGGTCCACATTCACTAATCTGCCAAGATACACTTGGCACAGGAAGGGAAAGGTTGATTTCAGGGAATTGGTTATGCCTCCCTTATTCACTGGCGACCCTGGCATTGGCTAGGTTATATAATTATGGCATCCATTCTAGCTGAGGAGATAATTGGTGAACTCCCAGATCCACAACTACAAAGGCTGAGCAGATGACAGAGACCAGTGTACCAGATCTATTCATCAACCATGCTAACCTTTGCTGGGATCTCAGTGGAGTTCATGACCTCTGTGGGCAGCCAAAAGCTTCATGCACCATCCAGACAGACTTAACGAGGTCCAAAGAGATCAGTTGTGTGATTGCAACAGCCCATCCCATATCCCATCCAGCTAACTGTATTACATAGGCCCAACCATTCAACCTGTGCATCTGCTGAAGAGTGATGATGAAACACATTGGAAGTGATCTAAGATGACCATAGTGGGGTGTGCATCCTTTCCAATGCAAGGCAGCCTTAATGGTCTCATTATAGCCTTTGCTTCCATGTGCTGTTGTGGGGGGAGCATATACTACAATGGTTAGGCCTCTAGTTAAATCTCCTTTCAAGGTACTCTGTACTCCTGGAGCACTGCTGTTACACAGGTAAGTGTCCATGTCAATGTGTCAATGACAATATCCATGCTCCTGCTTGTCCACTGTGTAGCATAAGATCCAAAAGCTCAGGGTCTAACTGATCACCATATTTGGGGTTGGGAAGGAATTTCCCCCCAGGTCAGATTTGTAGCCCAGTGGGCCAGCTTACCTCTATTATATTCACTGCTTTGCATTATATTCTGCTTTATTATATTCAGCGGTAATGAAAGAAACCTACAGGCTTGAATCCTGTAAGACATTGGCTTCAGCAGTTAGCATGAGGCTTGAGGCCTACGAGCTTTGGAATAGATAACCTTAAGTAACTCATACAGTTTTGGGGAACTGGAAGTAGAGTGTAGGGGGGAATTTTGTCCATAATGACATCAGCCAACCATAGAACGTGAACTGACACCTGCTTCTGGAAGGTTCTGGATGGAACATCCAATCACAAGAGTGCCATGGCAACGAATTGACATATATGATAATGGGATGAAATCCTAAATATACTAACCTATAGAAGAAGGATACCTTAACATTGGTAAGGGGAGGAAATACAAATAAGGAAGAGGGGAGAAACCCCTATTGAATATGCATTAAACATGGTAATGTCAGCGTAACATATTATAAAAGTGGCATCCCAGGGCAGTAGGGGAGAGAGATGTAGCCCTTGGGAGGGGCCAGAATGATGGCCATTGGTGAAGATGAGGAAGGTGACAGTGATGAGGAAGATAATGGCTAACATTTCCGGTTGTTCTGCAAGGGATGGTGTGAGTATGGATGTTCAGATGTACTTTCTGTATTATCTCTACTACCTTACTGAGTTAGAGTGTGTGTGACTTTGCTAACTGTATTAATAAATTATTTATTTGTAAATATAAAAAAGTTCCTATAATGTGAGTGTTGCACCTGTGCACATCGGGGTTCCCAACTATATCATAACTTTAATAATACTGGGCCTGATCTTGGGACAAGAACCTGTCAACCCTCAAAGTGATAACTGGGAATTTATATTCATAATCTATAGATCAGGCTACAGATTGGCAGAGACTCTGGGCGGCAGGGGAGGTTGCCTTCATCTGCAGCCTGGGGCACAGATCACTTTCTGGTTTGAACTAGAGTAAACAGAGGATTCTGTATTACTTTAAGTCTTTAAATCAAGATTTGAGGACTTCAGTAACTCAGCCAGAAGTTATGGGTCTATTACAGGCATGGGTGGGTGAGGTTCTGTGGCCTGCAACATTCAGGAGTTCAGACTTAGAGTATCATAATGGTCCCTTCTGGTTTTCAAGTCTATGAGCTGGAAGCTGAAGCTGGACAAATACAGATTAGAAATAAACTGGAAATTTCTAACCATGAAGGTAACTAACCATTGGAACAACTTACCTAAGGACATGGTGAAGTCTCCATCAATTGAAGTCTTTAAATCAAGATTGAGGTAGAGAATGTCTCTTTAAAATATATATATCCCAACAGAAATTATGGGTTTGAGGCATAATTTCTGCATAATGCAGGCCAAAGAACCTCATCCAGTAAAGTCAGGCTAGATGATCGTAATGGCCCCTAGTGTTCTTAAAAGCTATGGCTAACTGCCAAGGGAAGCATGGGTCCAAAAATTATACAGATGGAAAAGTGAAAGAAAATAGGAGATAAAAAGGAGAGAGAGTTTGTAATGTTCTTATAATGAATAATAAGAATGTCCAGTTATTGTTTGTATTACAATAGCGCCCATGGGTGTCAACTGAGATCAGAGCCCCTTTGTGCTAGGTGCGGTACAAAAACATAGTAATAGATTGCAAACTCTTCAGCTTACTATCTAAACAACCAGGACAGAAACATGCTGGGATTGGTTTTAGTCCCATTGTAAAATGTCAAACTGAGCCACATCTGGGTTCAATTCGCAGTTCTCTTGAGTCCTAGTCCAGTGCCCTTCCTCTCTTCTTTCCTTACTTGTTTTCTTTTGTCTTGTGAGAATACTGGATTTGGAGTCTCTCTCATAATTCCAATGAGCTCTGTCCTCGTTATCTCCTGGCATCAGTTAAATAACAGCTAAACTAAAGGAAAAGAGCTAAGTGGGACTAAGAACCCTCGCTGAATATGGTATGTAACTGTCGTTGCTGTCAGATTTTCACAAACCAACCATGAATTTATAAATAAGGTCTTGGAATTTGATGAGAGCAATAGCAGAAAGATGTACTTTGCCCTAGTTCTGGCTGAACAGCTGTACAGGTTATGTAATTAAGCTAAATTGTCCAGCTCAGTTACCATTTCCTTTCCTTCTCAAAAGGCAGAAGTCTACATTTCTGTCAGGGTACGGTTGGTAATGAGAATTAACTAGAGGGTGGCACGTTTAACATATCCTCTCCTGCAGAGTATGTCAATAAAAGAAGTGACAATAGGTCATATCAGTAGAAAAACAAATCAAAAATATCATTTATTTTGATTTTTATATTTGTATAGTTCCTCTTGAGCACTTTAGCAGAGGAGGGGAGCAATTATAAATAAAGTATTTAATTATTTATTATAAGTTGGGCTTTAGCACTGCCTATTAGGAAGTGTCAGGCAACCTTATTATATCTGTCTGCTTTTGAGGCTGTTTGGGCAGAAATTTTCCATGACAGATTTCTGGAAAACTTCAGCCAAAATGGTTCAACTGTTTCCGAGAAGGAGGTTTGAGAAAATAGGTTGTTTTGTCCATATTAAAACATTCTGGTGACTTTTCCTTTGAAAAGCTTTGGTGCCACCATGCTTTGTAATAGGGACTTGAAATCCAGCAGGTGCTGTCCTTTGTATCAGAGGTGTGATTATTTATTTATTTATTTATTTATTGCTATCATCATGAAAATCCACCCAAGTACAAGTAGGAGCCAGTTGATTGGGTGGGAGAGAACACTGAGATCAGATGAGGAGCTGGGAGCAAGAGAGACTGGAACTGGCTGGACAAAGAGACTTGGACCAGGAGCCAGGAAGGGAGGTGACAGGACATGGAGCTGGGAAGTGGGAAACTAATATTAGGCTAGGACCCCAGGGAAGGAGACTGGGATTGGGAGCTAGGTGGGATGGAGGAGAGAGACAGATCAGATGAGGAGCTGAGCAGGGAAAACTTGAACTGGCTGGGCAAGGAAACTAGGAGTCAGCCAGAGAGTCCGGAGGGGTGATTAGGGTTTGCTGGGCAAGGAGATTGGGACTGGGGTATGAGAAGTTTGAGGAGTGAAGGAGACCAGGACTGGATAGGTGAGCAGAATGAGGCTGGGAAGAGAAACCAGAGGAGGGGAAGAGACTGGATTACGACAAGGACAGGTTGGAGGGGACTGGACAGAAGGGGTCACACTTAGGAATGATCAGAAGACTCTCTGCCCACTAGAGACCATTCCCCTCTGGGATCTGGAATGGAACTGAGTATTCCTGAGCCTCACCATTCCTCTCCTATCAGCAAATATCTGTGAAACCCACTGGCAAAATGTCCCATGCCCTTCTTTTGGATGATCTACATAGAGAATAACTGACTACTGCTATCAGTTACTCTGATAGCAAAGGTTTCAACCCTGCTGATGAACCATGTGGGTGTGAGTATGGTGCCACATGATAGAATTTTAGTTTGTTTTTTCAGGTTGCTCTCTTGAAAACCTAGGAAAGTGTGTGTATGTGTACGTGACACACACACACACACACACACACTTTGTTAAAACATTATTAAAGTTGAAAAGAGAAGCATTCAAAAGTTAGGAAATGCCAGAATTAAGGTTGCTTGTGTAACTTGGCCTGTGTGTGTGTGCATGTGCATTATGCTGAAATTTCTAATTTATTTATCACATACTAAGTTTTCCACAGGAGCCAGGCCTCATTTAGTGTGCAGGCTGGACCTACTTTGGTATGAATCAGGGTTGTGTGGTAACAGAGGTTGTCATCTGCAGAACCTTTGCTTCATTTTTTTCAGAATTTGGAAGGTATGTAAGGAATGAGGCAGGGGATTGTGGGAAGAGAAAGGATGGTTTCATGGTTAAGGCAGTTGAATGCTGCCCTGGAGAATTGGATTCTCTCCCTGCCTATGCCATAGAGTTCCTATACGATGCTAGGCAAATTACTTAAACAAACCTTTTTTCACAGGTGGTCACTAATTACATCTTCCTCATTTTCTGGGTGCCTGACTTGATACCCTGGGGTCTGATCTGAAGAAGTGCCAATTGCAGTCCCAGCTGTAACTGAAGTCAGTGGGAGCCATGCTATGAATATATAAAGTACTACATAATGCTAAGTATGCTGAAAAATCAGGTCTTGGGTGTCTCAGATCTAGCACCCAAAATTAGTTGATACTTTTGACATTAATCTTGCTGCGCCTCAGGTTCCTATCTGTAAAATGGGGATAATACCACCTCCTAACATCCCAGGGGTGTTCTGAATATATATTTAATTCAAGTTTGTGAAGCACTCGGATACTACAGTGATGAGCACAATAGGAAAGGCCATAAGGAAACTAATAATTCTGTATTTGGAGCAGGGTTCGAATAATGTGCCTTATATAAGGCACGCTGAGGATGTGGTGACGACACAGGAAAGGAAATAGAGCACCAGGTTTGTGGTAGCTAGAGAGCTTCACAAGCTTCAAGCCAAAAAGCCTCAAGCCAAAAGCCTCCCAGGAAAACTTTTCCTGGGGTTTTTATTTCTCTCCTTACTTTGTTTACCACTTCTTAGTGGTTACATTCTTACGCATAGAGAAAGGCATGCAGTGTACATCAACATGAGATAACAAACCCATCTCTTGTGCACGTGAACACCAGCTGCGAGGATGATGGTCAAATCAGCCAAATAAGTTTCCCAAACACAGACGCTGGGTTGAAGGTCACTCCTGCCTCGTTGCCATGGGAGCAGTTTGCCGCACCTGTGAGCTGGCGATTCGGGACCTATGCATTCCTACATGAGGATAAAAACAAATACTGAATAGCTGCTCTTTCAGTGCACACTGTCCATTCTGTGCACTAAATGAGATGGGTCCTGTGGGGAAAAAATGTGATCATGTAATTAAAGACAGGATAAATCGGTAACCTTAATTCTGACACTTCCTAACTTTGGAGTGCTTGACTTTGCAACCTACATGTTCTCTTTAATGTTGTTTTATGTGTGTAATTATTCTCTAGGTGCTGGCTTTCACAGTAATATAATCATAAAAGTTAATGATAGAAGAGTCTCATCAAATCATTCAATTCTTTGTCCCCCAAATAACAGGGCTTCCACCACTCCCTGTAGGGGCCATTCTACAGCCTAATACATATGACAGGTTTTTATTTTGACATTTCATCCTAAAATTTTCCTTTCCTAATTTCTCTTAGTTATACCTCTGTGCACCATTAAATAATTCCTGTCCACGAGCCAGATCACTCCTTGTATAATATGTCACCAGGCCGTGCTTCTCGCCAGCTCCAAAGCATGCGCTGCCATGCCCAGTCTTTTCAAGCAGGTGTCTTTCTTTCACAGAGGTTACCACAGAAAACTTTTTAACTCAGTCCTTGGCCCCAGGCTTCAGGGCCACCACTCCCACAGGTCTCTGGCACTCAGCCCCAGCACAAATTAAGCACTGCTCAGAGGTGCTGGGGCTATGACCTGCTAAGCCTAGAGGTGCCAGGGCTAAGCCCCGGCACAAACTAAGCACTGCTGGCACGCCAGCTCCTGGCAGCTTCCCAGCCTCACTTGCAGTCCTGGGGCTGTTGCTCCAGGAAGGTCCCCTGACCACTTGCTCCAGGATCCCACCACAGGAGCTAGCTCTGCTCCAGTGTGGCTTTTCCTTCCCACGGCTCAGCCTGTCTTAGCCTTTCCGCCTCCAGCTACCTACCAGCAGCCCTTCATAGGCCCTGGTGTAGCTCAGACCTCTTTAATTAGCTGGATTTGGCCTCGTCCAGGGACACTGGGGTTAGTCTATCCACAAGGACTAGCTACCCTGTGACATGGTCTTTCATATGGGGGGGAGGGGGAGAAGCTTGAGGGCTGGATGGCCTAAAGCAGGGGTTCTCAAACTGGGGGTCGGGACCCCTCAGGGGGTCGCAAGGTTATTACATGGGGGGTCACGAGCTGTCAGCCTCCACCCCAAACCCCGCTTTGCCTCCAGCATTTATAATGGTGTTGAGTATATTAAAAAGAGTTTTTAATTTATAAGGGGGGTCACACTCAGAGGCTTCTATGTGAAAGGGGTCACCAGTACAAAAGTTTGAGAATCACTGGCCTAAAGATACCTGCGCTTAGGCATAGGGTACAGGATGGGGCTAACCTCTTCATCCTCCAGCAGGCTCTGAGGATATAAATTAGTCAGATACTTTCCTTCCTGCATAACATCACCTGTTGATGTTTTGTTTGCTTTGATTTAGCTGCAAAGGCCCTGGTAATCTTACACATTTTGGTTGGTTTGGATCAAGTTTCCCAATAACACTCATAGTCTGTTTTAATTAATTGCCTGTTGAATCCTCATGGAAAGATATTGTGGGTAGTGTTTAATTTTCTTCTACCTTCCCCTTCCTCTTATTCCCATGGTTACTGTTTGATTAAGCTTTCATCAGAGAACATTCAGAAGAGGTGATATTGCTAGTCAAATTATGACTGCGTTTCACCCAATTTGGGGTGGACCCTATTGATGAGGGCAGGTCAATTTGTACTGACTTTTAGACCTAATTCTTCAGTCCTCATTCAGGTACAACTCCAAATTAAAGTACATTTTTAGAAGCATAAAGTAAAGTTTTGAAGTGTTAGGATTGCAAGATCTGGCACTTTATTTTCTTGCAAATGTCTTTGGTGTAAGCATATGATACCTTCGGTTTTTTTGTAACTGTTGATGGAAAAATTTTGTTAACTTCTTAACTTTGCTAATGATATTAGATTATTCAAATTTAGTTACAAAAATCAATATAATATACTTTTCATTTGTGATGTTTAGTTTTTGCATTTTGCACAGCATAGAAAATGAAAATACAGTAACTGGTTAAAAGATAGGAAACAAAGAGTAGGAATAAATGGTTAGTTTTCAGAATGGAGAGAGGTAAATAGTGGTGTCCCCAAGGGGTCTGTACTGGGATCATTCATTTTTGCATTGTTCAACATATTCATAAATGATCTGTAAAAAGGGGTAAACAGTGAGGTGACAACATTTGCAGATGATACAAACTATTCAAGATAGTTATGTCCAAAGCAGACTGCAAAGAGTTAAAGGGATCTCATAAAACAGGGTGACTGGGCAGCAAAATGGCAGATAAAATTCAATATTGATAAATGCAAAGTAATGCACATTGGAAAACATAATCCCAACTATACATACAAAATGATGGGGTCTAAATTAGCTGTTACCACTCAAGAAAATAGATCTTGGAGTCAATGTGGATAGTTCTCTGAAAACATCCACTCAATATGCAGTGGCAAAAAAACTAACAGAATGTTGGGAATCATTAGGAAAGGGATAGATAAAATAGAAAATATCATATGACCTCCATATTAATCCATGGTACGCTCACAGGTTGAATACTGCATGCAGATCTGGTCACGCCATCTCAAAAAGGATATATTGGAATTAGAAAAGGGCAACGAAATGATTAGGGGCATGGAACAGCTTCCATATGAGGAGAGATTAATAAGACTGGGACTTTTCAGTTTGGAAAAGAGATGACTAAGGAGGGACATGATAGAGGTCTATAAAATCATGACTGGTTTGGAGAAAGTAAATAAGGAAGTGTCATTTACTCCTTCTCATAACACAAGAACTAGAAGTCACTCAATGAAATCAATAGGCAGGAGGTTTAAAACAAACAAAGTATTTCTTCACAAAACACACGGTCAACCTGTGGAACTCCTTGCCATAGGATATTCTTAAGGCCGAGAGTATAACAGGGTTCAAAAAAAAACCTAGAGAAGTTCATGGAGAATAGGTCCATCAATGGCTATTGGCCAGGATGGACAAGGATGGTGTCCCTGGCCTCTGTTTGCCAGAAGCTCAAAATGGGTGACAGGGGATGGATCACTTGATTGCCTGTTCTATTCATTCCCTCTGAAGCACCTGGTATTGGCCACTGTTGGAAGATAGGATACTGGGCTAGATGGACTATTGGTCTGATCCAGTATGGCCGTTCTTATGTTCTTAGTTGCTTTCATTAGTTTCTTAGCACTTTTGCTTTTTAGCAAGAGAGCAGGGGGAAAGAAAAGACTCCACGTGAAGTGGTAGAGGATCTAAGGAGACTTGTTCCTGGCATAGCCAGATACCAACAAGGTATTCCAGGATAAATTAGCAATAGCTCAATTTATGGATGCTCAGCTGGAGTTGGATTTGCAGATCAAGATCAGTGAAAGCTGGCCAAGAACATTTTGTGAGGCTGTGGAATTTGTTGAGGAATGTGAATCCTTCCTTGCTGCAGACCATGAGAAAAGAAAGCAGCTGCTAGTGAGGAGCATGGTAAGTGACCACAATGAACCCTGAAGGTATCAATCTGTGCCTAATGTGGATGATGGAAAAAGGAGATAATAATCTGGTTTGACATTTTTGAATGGTTGGAAAAATTGTTTAATTAGGTTTGTGAAACAAGGGAAATTGGCAAAAATGAAGGGAAAAAGTTCAGTTAAGTGCTGCTATTGTGAAAAAATTGGTGAAAAAAGGAAGGATTGTTATACATTTAAGGCAAGACAGGACAAAGTCACAAATGCCTAGTGAAAGTCCCACACCCAGTTCAGAAAACAAGTACAAGCAGCAGCTCCACCTCTTTGTTTTGCTCTGGGCAGTTATACAACAATAATGGGAGTTTGGCTATTGAATGTGTAATAAGAGCTGTGAAATGCTCAAATTGTGGACCAGACAAGGTAAACTACTAGGGAGGGAGAGGATCCAAAACTGAACCATGTAACTAATCTCAAAGGGGGAAAGTGAATGGGAATACACACCCATCCAAAAATTGGGTTTGAAAATTGGACTTATGGAGCTTGAGCAAGAAGCCTGGATAGCCATGATAGAGGATTTCATTATGGCTAATTACTGTGTAATAAATGTCAGGAAAGATGCCCTGCAATTCAGTCTCTGGAGATTCATTTAAAGATGTGCCCTCAGTGAAACAAGTGGTTTTTAGGCAATTGGTTTGCAATGAGCAAGTTGCCCTACCTTCAGGGGCAGAGAGCATAACAGCTAGATGCTCTGGTAGCTTTCCAGCAAGGGAAATACGGGGAATGGTTGAGACCCGTTTTGAGCTCCAGGATCTCATGGGAATTTTATCTGACAAAGTGCTTGTGGATCTGAAGCAGGAATGGATCTCTGTTCATTTGCTGAATGTTTCTGACAAACAGGAAATAGTAAAAAGGGAACCACAGTTGCAAAATGTTGGACCAGCCATTCTCGTAAATGCTAGTGAAGGTGAGCTTCCAGAGTTTCTATTTGTTGTTCCAGCACAAGATGATGCATTTAAATGAGGAGCAACAGAATGGTTTAAGAGACTTTCTGGTTAGACTCATTTGTTCTTCTGGCCCAACAAAAATATAGATTATGTAGCACTGGTCCAGCCCAGGATTGCTACTGGGGAAACCAGCCCATTACCAGTTGCAAAGAGGGAAGAAGCTTTACAGACTATCAAGGAAATGTATCAGGAAGGCATAACTGAGCCTCCAACCAGTCCTTGGGCTTCATTTAGAGTTCTGGTTAAGAAAAAAGATGGTGGCACCAGATTCTGTCTGGGCTCTAAAAAGTAAATGAAGATACTTTAAAGGATTCCTGTCCATTATTTAGAACAGATGATACTCTGTGTGCTGTAGCAGGTTCAATGTTTTTTTTTTTTTCAACACTGGGCTTTTAAAAGTGGATATTGGTAAGTGGAAGTGGATCCAAAAGACAAGGAAAAGACTGCTTACCTAGCAAAACCGGACTTGTGCAACTTAAAATGGTGGCTCTTGGCTTGGTTAATGCACCTGCCAAATTTGAGAGGCTTATGAAGAGGGTATTGCAGCCTCTCTCAGCCTGCTTGTTATACCTAGATGATACCCTGGTGCATGCTAAAACCCTTGAGCAGGAACTGATGCATTTACAAATGGTCTGTGATAAGTTAAAGGCTGAGTCTGAAATTGAAACCAATGTTGTTGGTTGAAACTCAAAAAAATAGAGTTGTTTCAAAAAGAGGTAACCTTCCTGGGACACACAGTCAGGGGAAGGGGACTTCTACTGACCAAAAACAATAAAAATGAGACAGTGCAAAAATGTCCAAATAGTCTCAGATGTGCAGAGTTTTAGAGGGCTCCACTCCTACTACAGAAGGTTTGCTTGTAGATTTACAAATATTGTGAAACCATTGTATAGGTGGGGTGATGAAAGAAAACCATTTCAGTGGTCAGCAGAGTGGGATTTAGTATTTTCAGAACTGATAAGGCTATTGTAACTGCTCCTACTTAGCCTACCTACATGTTTCAAAACCTCTTTCATTATTAGACACAGATTAGGGGAAATATTGGGTTTACAGATTGCAGGAAGTGTTGATACAAGAGCATAAGGACCATCTGACATGGTACCAGAATTTCAACGTGGCTACCCCTAGAAACAGCATGTAGCTGTTGAAGCTGAGGCTGGAAGATTTTGTGACAATAACAAAATCCCCATTGGAATACAATTGGTGAAGTCTATCCCAACAGGCAGACTCCACAGAAACAATGGACAAGTGGATACGCTGTGGGAGTCCATTGAAATCATCCCTTCCCCGTTGGCTGAAAGGATAACAGACAGGGAGGGGAAGTTCCAAGGAGATTTGGATGGGAGAAAAATTGATTTGGGATGGTGACATTGTCCTGAAAAACAGTATGTAATAAGAAATTTTAAAATATACAAGCTTAATTCTTTTTTTCTGGGATATGTCATTGAGGATGTCATTATCTTAAACTTCACTGAGGATGATGTGCTGTGGGGGTAGGGTGTTATGCTGAAAGGTGCTAATGATTGCCATGGGGCTTGGTCTTTGGATCTATCTCAGACCTCTTAAAGCCACCCTGCAGGGCCCTGTATTTTGGCTAACTGCTTGGGCCAAAAGGGCAACAGTATTTTTCATTTGTATCTACTGTACAGCTCTCTGTTTCTAAAGATGGCTTTATAGAGTCATAGATTTCAAGGCCAAAAGGGACCATTGTGATCATCTAGTCTGACTTCTTGTATAATGTAGGCCATAGAACTTCCCTAAAATAATTCCTAGAGCATCTAACATCCAATCTTGATTTTAAAAATTGCCAGTGATGGAAAATCCAACATGACCCTGGTAAATTGTTCCAATGGTTAACTATCACTGTTAGAAATGTATGCCTTATTTCCAGTCTGTATTTGTCTAGTTTCAACTTCCAACCATTGGATTGTATTATACCTTTCTCTGCTGGATTCAAGATCATTTATCCCAGATTAAGATTAAAAGAGGTACAAGCTTCAGGGCATAAAATGTTTAGCAGCTGGGTCAGGAAGGAATTTTCCATATGGTATAATATTTCACTAATGGGTTTACACCTTCCCATGAAGCATCTGGCACAAGATTAGCACTCCTTATGGAGGGCTTCATGAAGATAATATAAAGGGAAATTAAAACAGTTTGAGGGTGAGCTAGTTGCCCCAAACTCACTTCCAATTACTCTATGGAACACACAATAATCACGCCCACCCTCCGACCTTGCTATCCTGTACCCATTTCCTGTAAATAGATATTTGTCCTAATCCTTTCTTCATGTCCACATACTCCCTCTGCCTGTTTTATTTTTGTTGCTTGTCTGCAACCCAGAAGAGTTTGTTTGCATCTCCTGCTGTAACTGAAAAGACTATAGTGTTCTGGGGCACATAACCATTGCTGCTCTGCAGGGGCGGATTTCCCATGAAACACAGTGCCCTGGCATGGGGTCCCCCAACAACAGGGGGCCCCAGGGCTGGGTACTCGGGCAGCTCAGCACCGGCACACCCCCTGTGGGAGGGCTGATCCATGGGAGGGGGCTGTAGGGGTAGAAGCTGTGAGGAGCAGGAGAGCAGGGAGGGAGGCTCACCCGCAGCCTCTGGGGAGCAGGCAGGAGGTGCGGGTGGCGGGAGCGCTGCGAACCAGGCAGCCACGCAGCCGGCCGGAGAGACGCGGCACTTTGAAGGGGAAACCGCCGCTTCTCTCCAGCTGCGTGGCTGCCCCTGCTCCTCATGAGTCCTCCAGCCTGTGCTTGCAGGGCTGGATTCAGAAAGGGGGGCGCGGCTTTAAGGGCTGCAGCCCAGGGCTTCAGGGCCCACTTAGCCCTGGGCTGCAGCCCCTAAAGCCCTTGCGTTCCGGCCCTGCCTAGCGGGGGGAGGCAGCTCCGAGAATCGGGGCCAATGGTAGCTGCAAAGGCCCTGGTAATCTTACACATTTTGGTTGGTTTGGATCATGCCCAGACCACTCCCGCACCCTAACTCCCTCCCAAACCCTGCACTCCCAGCCCTGAGCCCCAGGAGGAGAATGCAGAAAAAAAATGAAAAACGGGGTGGGGGGGAGATAAGAGAGAATGCTCCCCCCCTCGGGGGGGGGGGAATGAAACTGAGCACAGGGCCCCACTAACTCTAAATCTGCCACTGCTGCTCTGTCTGCAGCAGTGCTAATCCGCGCCTGACTGGGATTCTGTCTTGGCCTCCTCAGCCAGAAGTAAGAGTGTGTGGGGAAGAGGGGGAGGAAATGTTGTAAATACAAATTACTGGCTGTGTCCTTTATTTAAAAATGGAGGAACTTCCTTTCTATTATCACCCCAAATGGAAAATGATTCTGGACAAAATTTTGTTAGAATCTACACCTCTACCTCGATATAACGCTGTCCTCGGGAGCCAAAAAATCTTACCGCGTTATAGGTGAAACCGTGTTGTATCGAACTGGCTTTGATCCACCAGAGTGCACAGCTCTGTCTCTCTCTCCCCCCCGCCCCCCCGGAGCACTGCTTTACCGTGTTATATCCAAATTCATGTTATATCAGGGTAGAGGTGTAGTATAATTTATGTAAACTTGCATGAAATAATTATTTCACTAAAGTGAAGGGTCCATTTACAACTTCACTAAAACAGAAACTGTAGAAATGAACATAATTCAATTGATATTTGATTTCATTTTAAAATCAAGATTTTAGGAATATTGCAACGTGTAATAAGTTTCCAGTTACCTGAAGGCCATATTCCCCAATGTCCTGTAATTTGATACCTAATGTTCTTCAGATAACTGTATGGAGGTGAACCTGTGTGAAAAAAATCTTAGCATCCTGGTCAGCAAAGCAAATAATAAAAGATCAGTTACATTTTATTCCAGCAAACTGAGTTATTGTATTTGAACTAGTAGGGGGTGGAGTGGCATTGAGTGAACAAGAATGATTTTCTGAAGTCAGTCTTGGGAGAATCAAAGAGTAAAAACCATGTCCTGAACGGTAAGGAATAATGGGCCTCATCTAAAACCCACTGAAGTAAATAGACCCATCAACTTCAATGGGTTTTGGATCAGACCCAATGTGAGTAAAGTACTTCTCCGCTCCCCAAAGTGATTTCTCTACTTCCTAATGCAATCTATACAATCTTTTCCATTGAGGCTGCTGTGCTTTTGTACACTAGAGTTTTTCATACATCTTCACTCCTGTAGTACCTAACACTTTATTATCTTGACTTGTCAGGACGGCTTTGTGTGTGGTTTCATAAAGTAAATTGACCTTATTAAACATAAAGGCCACCAGCCTAAATTAGAACCACATGGTCTAGTTATCTGAATATTCACTGTAGCATGCTGTGTGTTTGTTTGATTCTATGTGTAAGGATGTTTGGGTGAATGAGCAGTTCTTAGAGCAACTCCGTTTACTCCCTTATAATTATGGGTCTGAGAGTTCCCCATTATCCAACTCTTTGGTCAGTGGAGGACCAAAAAAGTCTAAATGACCAGTTATTTCAATTGGAGATGTGCTAACTGCATTTTTTTTTATTTACTGGATACCAAACAAAAGGCCTTAAATACTATTTAATACAAATCCAGGTATTAAGGAAGCAATGCCATTTGACAATAAGCATCTGATTTTCAAAGCTTACTTTGATTTACCTTATTATATATGTAGTTTCTATCCAGTGCCACTAGCAGAGGCTAAGGGGATAAGAGCATCTGAAAAGGACTCTAAAAGCTCCTTAACTATAGAACTATCCCTCCACACTTTATGCAGATAGAACTGCCTCTGCCATCAGTGGGTTTGGCCTGAGGAAAGACTGCAGGATGACTCCACTCTCTGTTCAGGAGTTACTTCACTCAACACTTACATGTAGTCACATACTAGTGTGGAACCCAATAGCTGTTTAACAGTGCACAGCACCACATGCAATAGTTTAGAACAGGAAATATAGTATCCTATCCAATCAAAACTGTAGTGGGAATTTGTGTATGATATTTGTCTGTACTCTACATGCCCAAAGACTCATTCAATGCCTAACAAATACTACATCGCTTATTTCAGCAGTTTACTGTTTACAAAGTTCCTAAATATGGATTTACACAGTGAGGTGAAGCAATAACCTACATCTTAATAGTCAGTGAATGGATATTCATCCTGCAGGCTCTGAGGGAGCTGTCATAGTTATACTGGTTAATGATGCTCATTTTTAAAGGTGCTCAAAACTGCTCTTTTCACAATCGACCCCAAGAGGCTTTTAAAAGGCCATTACAATCAACCAAATATAACATCATTCTAAAGCTCAGTGAACAATTCCTTGTTTTACAACTCAGACCTGTATTAGATGTAACTTCTGTGGTGACATGAGTTATATTTCCCCTGTCCATTTCTGAGGGATAGCCAGTATTTATTTTTCAGTCCAATGACAGCTTGGTTCTCTTTCCTCTCTCATTACAACAGGGAAAGATGGGGTTTGCTGGTGGGCACTAGCTAATAAACATGTGGCCTGTAATTCCTGGCAAATTGATGCTGTATTCCTAGAGAATTTTCTAGCTGTATTTAATGAGCTCTCATTTCTCAAACTGAAAGGTCCAGCTGGGATAGGAGGGAGCCTTGGACTGTTAGGGAGTGAGAGATTCACAATAGTAAAAACACCAGCAAATTAATACTACTATAAATGGTGAAGAAAAGGCCAAGTTAAGCAGCTCACTTGATTTCTTTCTTTTTTTGTTTAATAGCAAACCTCTAACACCAGATTCTCCTCTTGCACCAGTTTTACAGTGGTATAACACCAGGGCCGGCTCCAGGCACCAGGCAACCAAGCTGGTGTTTGGGGCGGCACCTGGAGGGGGGCGGCGCGGTGCTCCGGCTGCCGAGGAGAGCGGGGCCACAGCCGGGCTCGCCGCCCTCCCCCCGGCGCTGTGGCCGCCCTCCCCCCCGTGCCCTCCCCCCGGCCGCCGGGGGGAGAGCGGCGAGCCCCTGCCGGGGCTCGCAGCCCTGGCGGCCGGAGGCTTTTTTGCCTGGGGCGGCAAAAAAGCCAGAGCCGGCCCTGTATAACACCATTAATTTCATTGGATTAATTCTGATTTACTCGGATGGAAGGAAAATCAAGCCCCCAGAGTGTAATTGATGATCTGGAAGGTCTTTCCAATCTCTGGTTATAGGATGAATTCACAGCCCAGACAAGAAAGCAAGCTGAGATAATGTGAAACAAACTGTTCTGGGGATTGTTTCCCCAGAGGGTTTGTCTTATCAGGCCTCAGGAGAATAGCTTTACATTTCCATTATACCATCATGTGTTTGAGATTGCATTCTCTAGTCACTTCTGCTGGAATGCTAAAACAGCTCTTTTGGGTTGATGGGATCATACATCACATTGTTTTTCATTCCATCATATTTTCAATTCTTAGACTCACCCCACAGCCCCTTTTCCTCCTCTTTCCCAAAGAATTTTCTACCAGAGAGAGGGGCTTTAAAATGTTTTTAATCAAGCTACTGCTGTACATAATGAATCAATACCTGGCAAACATCAGAGGAGAAGACAGATTATGGCAGGACATGCTTTCTCTTTTTGTAGTTTGCTGTATCTGCAGAACATGAACTTTTGCCCATAAGGAATTTTTGGCATTATATTTGTTTTATATATATAAAATGATGTCTTTGACACTGCTTCCATATCAATTGATAAATATACACTATATAACAGATCGTTTGTGCTCACTAGGCTTTGTTCTACAGTACCTTCCACTTCAAAGTCTCACTCACCTCCTACTCCCTCCCTAATAATGCAAGGCTCTTGTGACGAACTCCCCACTCATTTTCTGCTTCCACTTCACTTCCCCCTAAAGCCATCTGCCCACTGCTAGAATCATTCATCTGTTCTTGAACCTGCTGTAATAGTTTAGGACAACAGTGCCTGTATTTCTCCTCAGATGTCCAGCAAGTGGTCCCACTCTCAGGTTTGCAGCTTCTCAGCCATTGTCTTCCTTGGTAGAGACCTGCATCTCTCTTGATTCTGACTGGGACATTTCCAGGCTGTGCAGTTCCCTGCTTATACTGTGTTAGTCCCACTACAGACACGTGCCCAAGGACACTTGCTTGCTTTCTCTTCAGAGATGGTTAACAGGTGTAATTGTTATAATTATAAGGTACCACACAGCACTTCCTATGCAAAACTACTTTATTCTTAAGGAGAAAAACTATTAAAAACACTAAAAGAACCTACATGCATGCTAACAAGCTTACCGAAGTTCACCCTAAGATGGATTCTGGCAGAAGCAGTCCTTCAACTCCCCACCCAAGGCACTTCCTTGTGGTTACAAGTTCATAACTGCTTCAGCTCACAACAAGCACAGAGTTGTATGGGTCCTCAGTAGGTCCAGTCCTTCCAAACCTACCCTACAGATTGAGGCCCTCCATGGACCAGAAGTCTCGTCTGCTTGCTGGATCAGGAAGAAGGCCCTCAGCCAGTTTAAAACCAGGCTATTTACCCAAACCACCCTTTCTTTGTTTGTTGGTCCCTGGAGAATCCAGTTTGAACTAATCTATGCATACCTCTGCAGGGGGTGGCCTCAAAGGGTTGATAATGGAGGAAGTGTATTAAAATCACCTTCTCTACTAGGGAAGGGATGTACAATGCCACTATAACATATACACAGTTGCATTCTTAATACAATGTATCCCAAAAGTAATAGCCCTAATTCAAAACATTCATTGAAGTCATAATCTTTAATTCCATAAGGGTTGTTCAGGGTATTACAGGATATAGTCAGTCTGTCACACCTTCCCACAGCTGAACTTCACCCCTTTCCTGATGCCATCTCTCCTGCTGACAGACATCCAAATGACCTTCTCTCAATCCTGCCCACCGGTAAGTCCCCGTTCCCTCATTAAGGCTGTGTCTCATTTTGAGAGACCTCCAGACAATCGTTCTCATTGGTAGGTCCTCCCCTCTCTTGGTGAGGTTTGTCTCTTTCTGATAAACTTTTGAGTCTCTCCTCAAAGTCATCTTTCATACTAATTCACTTCTAGGTCCTGATTCTCCACTGCCTTACACTTGTGCACTCATTTACAACAGGTCAAAGTTAGCGCATAACGTTACCATTCTGATTTGGAAGCATTTTACATGACAACATAAGGAGCAAGGCAGTGGAGAATCAGTCCCCTAGCAATACCATGATTACAGCTAGTCCCTGATCCTCCCGAAATCCTTCCACCATGCAAATGCTTGACCCTGCAACCGGGACTGCAAACAATGAGCCTGTATTTACAAAGAGCTCATCTTTGTAAACAGCTTGGCGATCTCTGGGTCTATAAATGCTACGTTTTGGTATATTTACTATTTGAGAGAATAAGCTTAATCTTGAATTGGGAAAAATGAACATAATAGCATCTGATAATAATATGAATATTTGGGTTGTATTGTGCAGTATGTTTAAACAGAATGATGAAGCATTCTGTATGTTGAATAATGTTAATAATATACTTACTGCTCCTTAAAATATTGTTTGCTCTATTTATTTAAGATGATGGCCAAACAACCAACACTACTAAGAGACTGAAAGGCACAATGAGTATGCAGCACTATGAAGAGTTAACACCGCCAACATGTTCTTCAGGAACATCCAAGAGGTTTGCCAATTAATGCATAATCCTTCAATGTTAATTTCATTGCAAATAGGTTGGGTACGTCCTATTTTCTTGAGAATTTCACCCCAGTTGCTCACTCATATTCCAACATGGCAATTTGTTAATTGTGACTCTGTTGTAGGACAACATAGCCTCTTTCTGGAAAGAACAGAATTGGAAAATGTAGTTAACTGAAACAAAATTACCTCTAAGTGATTTTATTTAATTTCAGCAATTATAACAAACTGTAGGTGTCCCAATCTTCTATTGTTCTCTGCAATTTTAATAAAGTCTGGCATTGTATGAAAAAAAATTAATATCTGCACACATTTGCTAAAATACATGCAGGTGAAATATATTTTTGCTGATTGGTGCAACTGGGCTCAGTAGTATCTTTTCCTATCAAAATTAAATTGTATAGGATCTAAATAGTGACATTTCAATTTCACACTGGACTAGCATGTGGGTCAACTCACCAAACCTCCATGTACTGTGTTTCAGGTATAAGTGTATACTGCTTAAAGATGTAAAACAGCTTGCTTTGGGGTGGGGTTTTCCTAACCACCCGAGTAAGTGAGAAGCACAAGTATCATTGAAAGTCAATCATACTGATGATGGTGTAGCCTGATTTGGGGTGTGTTAGTAATGTTGATTTAATTTATCCACTTAATTTAATTTTATTCAATTAATTCTAATTAATACTATTAATAAGATTAATAATAATTATTATGGGTATTAATTATTATGGGTTTAGGCTTGCCAATTTGTTTGATCAGAAGATAAAGTTCGTCCCAAATCAGGCTTCACAGAGTTTATAAAAGGACCTTCAGGGGTATGACAGGAAGCTTACACTGAGACAGATATAGTCATAAAGACCTTTTAAAATCAATGAAATAGTAAGCAAATGGTAAAACAGTTAGAATTACAGAGTTACAATTGTATTACTGTTATTCAAGAGACACATATGATAATACAATATTATGTGCTTCAAACTTTGGTTAATACTCACACTTTGTTTTAATAACTCGGTGATATGTTCTGTTGCAATTGAGCACGACTGGGTCGTCTAGTTTCCTGGGGTTGCAATAGTTCAGTTCCAGACTTAGGATTTTGGCTCAGTCCTACCCTTAGAGCAACAATAAGGGTGTAATAAGTCAGAAATATCAATGTCAATTTCATGGTTACAATCTGCTGGGCTCCAGTTGTCGCGATTTTGTCTGATGCTGTTCACTTAAGTCCTGAGGAGGAAGTTGCTCCTGCGACCTGGACGATCGATACAGCTTTAACTGGTTAGCATGGTAAATTTTGTCTTTATTACGCTTTCCTCCTGTTATTCTAATATACTGCTGAACTGAGTTTATCAATGATTCGGAAAGGTCCGATCCATCGGTTACACAACCCATGTTCTGCTGACTTATATGATAACAACATTACCTGGTCTCCTACCTCCCAAGTATTCTCTCTCTGGTTTTTTGTCAAAGTAAGCCTTTGCCTTACATCTGGATTTTCCCAATTTGGCAGCTAACTAGAAGTGGATTTGATTTAAATGTTTTTGCAGATTTTGCAGGTAGGTATCCATTTTTATTCCCTTTAATTGAGTGCCACTAGTGTGCCAAATTAAATGTTCTGGTAATCGCATTGTTTGGCCCGTCATCGCTTCAAAAGTTGTTTTATCAGTAGATGCAGCCGGTGTCGCCCTCAATGCCATTAAAATTAAAGGCATGAGGGTGTCCCAGTTATGTCCATTGGCAGCAACCAGTTTCTTCAACGTCACTTTTATAGTCCGATTGGTTCGTTCCACCATCCTGTGGTGATGTATGGGATGTGTAGTCTCTGCGGGACTCCCATTAATTTAAGACAGTCTCTAAAGAACTGTCCCATGAAATGTGATCCCTGGTCCGATTCTACCTTTGCAGGGATCCCCCAGCGAGAGAAGACTTGCTCTACTAGGACCCTGGCAGTGGCTTTTGCAGTATTAGCTCTACCCATTTTGAGAGAGGATCAACAATCACCAATAGATATTGGTTACCTCTTTGAGTCCTTGGCAAAGGACCTACAAAGTCAATTTGCCAACCCATCCAAGGACCTTCATACACCTGGGATTTTAGTGGCGCATTTCTTTTGGATGGAGTTGGATTAGCTTGGGCACATGCCAGATAATTTTCACAATATTGTTGCACATCCATCCTAAGAAGTGGCCACAATCCTACAGATGCAAGACGTTGGACAGTTTTGTCCACTCCCTGATGTTCTCCTGTAGGAGTATCATGGACCATGTACATCATTTCCCTCTATAGGTGAGCTGGAACTACCCACACAGGGAAAGGACCTCCTATATACATGAGAACTCCATCTACTACCTGTAACTGTTGCTCATGTCTTTTGTACAAAGGGTCTATTGTTAATGACCCTTCTTTTCCTGTTTTGGAAAGCTCTAGGATTATTCTCACTATGTCCTTATCCAATTTTTGCATATCTTTTAAATCTGGTATATCGGGTTGTACCAATTTAGTTGCAGCTATAGGACATTTAGGACTAGGGGTAGTAATAAAATACTCCTGATCTTTTCCTTTCCAAAATTCCCCTGATCGGGTTCCTTCTCGGGCCAATTTATCAGCCTTTTCATTTTCTCTAGCATAAGGGTCTAATTTCCAGTGAGCTTTCACTTTTTTCACTTTAATTGGCCGCCCTGGAACAGTAATTATTACTGCTAACCAATGGATGTATTTCATTAGTGATCAAGTATCAGAGGGGTAGCCGTGTTAGTCTGGATCTGTAAAAGCAGCAAAGAGTCCTGTGGCACCTTATAGACTAACAGACGTATTGGAGCATGAGCTTTGCATGCATCCGACGAAGTGGGTATTCACCCACGAAAGCTCATGCTCCAATACGTCTGTTAGTCTATAAGGTGCCACAGGACTCTTCGCTGCTTTCATCAGTGATGCATACCTAATAGGTGTGCCATCAGAAAATATAAACCCATTTGTTTCCCAACATGGTAGAAACTCTGAGAGAATTGCATACCCATGCAGAGTCTGAAAACAGACAAATATTTTGGTATGTGGTAGTGATGGAGAACTGCACACAGTACTCCAACACACAAGCCACTGCAGCTAATTCAGCATATTGAGCCGAATGTGGAGTGCCTTCTCCCAAGGCTCTCCTTTCCCCTCGGGAGGAACTGCATAGATTCCGAATCCAGTATAGGGTTTGCCATGATGGTAATAACTAGAACCATCAATAAAGAAATGATACCTATTAATGGAATCTGTCTTCTGGATCAAAGGCTGGAAAAGCTTTTGTTTTTCCTCCCCCCTTAGATCCAATTGATGAAAACTGAGACACGTGTGGCTCCCCTTGATACAATAGAGCAGTTGGTAACAAAGATGGTGTCCTAATAGGTTTGACTGCAATATCTTTCCCTTGCATCAGTAATGCCCAGTGGGCTAGGCGAGCATTTGAGACTTGCCCATCTTTTTTACCCTATTGGACAGTAAAAACTGAAGGGGAGTGTGCGATGAGTGTAATATGATCGGGCTGAGGCCAATTAGAAAAGTGTTGTATGGCCCAACTGGTTGCCAATAGATACTTTTCACAATTGTCATATTTAAGTTCAACTGATGACATTAAACGTGAGGCTTAGGCCACAGGTCTGATTCTTCCTATGCCTTTCTTGTGAGGCCACAGCCGCTAACGCATTAACACTCACTGCTACCTCCAGATGATAGGGTATTTCAGGATTTGGAGTGATCAACACCGTAGCCTTGACAATGGCCTGTTTTAGCTGGGATACTGCTTCTGTGTGTTGCTCAGACCATTTCCATTGGACACCTTTCTTTAGTAGTTGGTACAAGGGACCTGCAATAGAAGCAAAATCCCTGTGGTACCCAAACCTAAAACCTAAAAAGGATCTTAAAGCCGTTGGGTCCCGTGGTAAAGGCAATGTTTGGATTGCATCTACCTTCTGTTGCGCCGGGATTCTACCCCACTTCATCAGGGTAAGGCCTAAGAAAGAGACACAATTGGCCATTAGCTGGGCCTTGGCCAGATTGCACTTTAACCCTGCTTCCTTTAGAATTTGCAGGAGCTTGTCAAGTCTTTCTAAATGCTCCTTTTTTGTCTGTGTTGCTAAACACGGGTCATTTACATATTGAAATAGAACATTTGGTTTAGAAAATTGTGACAGTACCCACCTCATTTGTGCATGGAATAAAGCTGGAGAATTTTTATATCCCTGGGGTAACCGTGTCCAAGAATATTGCACTCCCTGGAAACTAAATGCAAAATGGTACTGTGAAATGTGGGCCAATGGTAATGTCCAAAAGCTGTTACTGATGTCTAATACAGTAAACCATACAGCCTCTGGGTCAAAGGATTTGATTAGATCTGGCATTCTGGCCACTGGGGGGGCACAAGTGGGTGTGACCTGATTCAGGCGTCTGTAATCTATTGTGAGACGCCACGAACCATCTGGTTTCTTTACAGGCCAAATAGGGGAATTAGCAGTGGAAGTACATTTACGTAGTACTCCCTGTGTCAGCAAAGACTTGATAGTCTTTTCTATGTACGGATTTGCTTGTTCTGGGTAAGGATACTGTCTTTGGGCTGAAATCTCTCCTTCTTCCACAACAGTAGTGACTGCCATGCATCCACAATCATGGATTGTGTTTATCAAAGGCATCTGCATGCTTGCGAAGTAACGCTTGTAACTCAGGTTGGTCTGCATGCTTAGCAACTATTTTGTTCAAATCATACCTCTGAGGTTCAGAGTCCTCCACTGGAGATACCATGCCACACTCAGGTATGACTACTGGAGAGTCATCCTTTGCCTGTTCTACTGAAAGACACAATAATTGGTTACCCAAATCAAGAACACATCCCTGTTTGTATAAGAAATCAGTTCCCAATAGACAATTCTTTGGGTCTGCTAATTTCATCAATGCAAATGTATGAACCTTTCTTAGGTGACCTATTTATACTTCAAGGGGTATAGAAAGTGTGGTAACAACCTGATTACTTGCAAAAGTTGCAAGTGTCTTAGTACACCCTGATGACAGAGGAGAGGATCTAGGATCCTTGTCATGGATAATACTAATTGCTGCCCCAGTATCTATAATAAAATTCCTGTTGAGGGCCCCCTACCACTGCAGATATTGTGGGTCTCCCACTCGCATCCCTGCCTAAAGGGGTTATGACTACACTCAGGGTTGTTTGATGTCATGCAGCATATGCAGACAAATAGTCTATGGGTTCTTCCTCTATCTCTTCAGAGGCAGACAATTCTGGAGGAGAGGCTGTCCACCGGGGAAAAGGGAATGGATCAACGGAGGCCACTGGATGGTTCAAGGGTGCTGAGCCTTGGCCTTCCATCATCAGCTCATTCACACGGGCACGGAGTTCTCGGATATCCCATCGTTGAGCCTCAAGCGTCTGCTGCACTGTCCTAAACATCCTTACAACTGAGTCCTCTGTTTTGTGCAGAGGCGGTGATTTAGGTCTCTACAGACATGATTTGTTCTGTGCAGAATCTGAAAAGAAAGGAACACAGTCCCGGGCCCCTACATAGGATCCAAACGTATAACCCTGTCGAGGGGCCTGGCCACTCGAAGGTCCAAGGTTATTATGTGGGTTAGGGTCATTTTGCCAACGTTGATACCTAGGGAATTTAGGAGCCCCTTGTCCTAGCCCTGGTTGAGGTCGAGGTCCCTCAATCCTCACAGTGGGATTAGTTTGTGGTTCCTGAAGTACTGCAACAGGGGCTCCACACCGACCTAATTTATAGCCTCCCTGTGCATATGCCTTAGCCAGTAAGGCTAATGCCTTCTTTAAAAAAGTATCATCAGTTATGTGCATATTAACCATTTCCCGTATCTGGGGAAGAGAGTTATTAACCAGCAAACTAACGTATGGTGGCTCATCTGTTTCCTCTTTCATATGACTCTGCCAGGCTGCACTTAACCGCAGATGAAACTGATGTGGAGTCTCATTAGTTTTCTGCTTTAGGTTAGACAGAATGGCCACCCTAGCTTGCCCTGGATGCTGATTATGTTCCAATAGGGCTACTGTTTCATTAAAAGTTTTTTCTCCTATCCTATTCTCAGGTGGCAAAGTACTCCACAATGCTCAATTCACTGCGAGTTGTAAGATTTTAACCCAATCTTCCCTTGGTAAGCCAAACACTTTTGCTGTCTCTTGCACACGTTGTGCATGTATTGTAACTGAAGAATCCTCCATCATTCCTACTTGCTTACCTACTAGGTCTAAGGTCTTAATATCTGTAACAACTGTTACAGGACAATCAGAATTAGAATCTGAAGCTCCTCCTTCTGGATCAGGATGTGGGCTTCCATCTGAGCTTGAATCTATAATTTCTATTTCTCGACTCCTTTTCCCTAAATTCACATTTTCCTCATCTGAACCATCAGAACTTTCCACTGGAGATAATCCTGGATATGTAGGATAACTTTCCATAAAACCTCTATGTCTTACACTCAGGGCGTCTTCACACTGACGCAGGACATCTCTTAGTCCGCTAAAGTCTGGTGTAGCAGGGCGTTCTACCGGTACACCAGGTGATACCAGCATATACCAAGGAGGGTATAAGGGGTCCACAAAATTCTTGGGGTCTAGGCAATGTTGATTGTCCAAATGTCAATAAATGTCTATCCAAAGGGACTGGATCTTCTACTCTATATGGTGCTAATATAATATTGGGTGGAGGAGCAGGAATTCTATTCCTTGGTTGTTGTAGCTCTCTCTGTTGTAACTTAGAGATTACTACATCACATGCACTAGCTACTTGTGTCACTTGTGATACAGCATCTTCTAATTCCTGAACAATGACACTCTCTAAAGGCACTGCCTCTTCACTATCAGGGGCTGGCACTAACAGAGGAGAGGATTTTTCCTCTCCCTTTGTTTTGCTCATCTCCTCTTTTGCATCACTAGCCGCTTTTTCTATGACACTCATCTCCGCCTCCTGTGGTGCCACCTTAGGACTTCCTTTTTCTATCTGCAGACTGCCAGTAGCTTCTGCACTGCCAACTTCCTCTTCTGACTCTCCTCGTGGCTCTTCAGACTCAATCTCCAACTCTGCTTCTAAAGGTACTGTATCAGCCTGAGCTAATTCTCTTGCCCTACTTCTAGTTGTTGGCCCTGTAGGTTTTTCTACCTTTGTCGGTTCCACCATGCCAATAGGAATGGGAATCAATTCTTTATCCTCCTCTACCATATCTTCTCCCCTTTCAACTTCTTTAATCTTTTCCAACATTCGACCACAGTCTACTCTATAGGCCACCAGCATTTGCTGAGCTTCCCTGAGTAACTCTATTTTTGTATTCAATTTCTTTCCCAGCGAACTACAAGCCATGAGCAGGCATTCAACCGCTATTCCCTTTACCAATTTAGCCCTTTTCTTTTTCTGCTCTGTTTCTTCATCAAATATCTCACTTACAAAACCCCATGGGTTACTATGCTCAGAAATCATCTCGTTATTCCTCAGCTGTTCTAAACCTCCTTCATGTTCTTGAATATATTTCCTGGCAAAGTTTTCTAAAGCCAGACTGCGGGCAACTCCAACAGACTCTACTCTTGCCCTTGCTTCTCTTTTAACACTCTTAATACGAAATAGAGAACTCATTTCAATTCTACAACTTTACTAGCTTATTTAATAAACTAGAATAAATACTCTGTTGCTTTACTCTGAAACTGAAGGCGTCCCTTCACAGAAACAACAGGAAATAACACCCCTAACCGGTTTGTACACTTCGTTCAATAAGTCCCAAGTAAATAAAATAGAGGGATGGGGGTATGTTCCCTCTCTTCCCTCAATGGCTTATAGCAAATCGAGAGGTCTCTTCCCTCTGTCGGGACCTGCTAAATACTGGGGAATACTGAGGCAGACGGATCAGAGGTGCAGTCCGGGAGAGTTAAGGGGACTGAGATAAGGTATCTTTGAACTGTTCAAGTTCTGACTTATTGCAGCCTTTTTGGCGGCGATTAATACCTTGGTTTGTCAACTCCCCCGCCACCACTAGTGTGGGTCATCGGATCCAACGCTACTGCTAATATCTTATCGGTACCATTCGTTATAACTTCAACCTTTACAAAACCCCTTAAACACGCGTATCACTTTAAATAATATTACTTTAGTCAAAAACTCTATTACTTTATCCTGCAGTATTATATTCAAAAACCTTAAAATTAAACTTCTAAGTTAAACCGGAAATACTGGAACTGGTGCCAAGCCACAGTCACAGGAAATGAGGCTTCTGCTTTTTCTTAAGAGAGAGGAAGTTTGTAAATCTCTGTAATTTTAACCATTTACTTATGCCTCAGGTGAGATTTCTTAAGGGTCTAAGGATGCCTGGAATTCCTAAAAATTCCCGTCACACACTCCTCGAAACTCCTGGCTGTCTCGCCAGCCTGTAGCCTGATTTGGGGTGTGTTAGTAATGTTGATTTAATTTATACTCTCAATTTTATTTTATTTAATTATTTCTAATTAATTAATATTAATAGTATTAATAATTATTATGGATATTAATTAGTATGGGTTTAGGCTCGCCAATTTGTTTGATCAGAAGATAAAGTTTGTCCTGAATCAGGCTTCACAGAGTTTATAAAAGGACCTTCGGGGGTATGACAGGAAGCTTACACTGAGACAGATATAGTCATAAAGACCTTTTATTAAAATCAATGAAATAGTAAGCAAATGGTAAAACAGTTAGAATTACAGAGTTACACTTGTATTACTGTTATTCGAGATACATATGATAATACAATATTATGTGCTGCAAACTTTGGTTAATACTCACACCTTGTTTTAATAACCCAGTGTTGGAAAATAAGGGACAACACCTTTGGCAGTTCTGTTTTCACACCTCTGGCAGAGGAAGCTAAACGCATAGCTGTTAAAGCTGTTTACTCTTTAACTTAACTCAATAAGCCTTAAACTGAAATAAAGCGTAGGGTAACCATGCGTAGCCTAGTTCCCTTAAAACTTAAAGTTTGAAAAGAAATAATGTACGGCCTATTAATAGTTAATAGCCATCATAGATGGGTAGCATCGATACGTTGTTGAAGGTGGAGGCAATGAAGAGTAGGTGGGTGGGTAGAATTGCCTCCCAAATGGCGAGATGAATCGCCTTTTTATAGGGCATTGGTCAGAAATCCTTCCTCTTATGCCCAAATTTCATCCTTCCCCCACAGAAATGTTAGGGTACACTTACCCCATAGGCTAGTATGTATGTGCATATGGATGACAGGTATGTACGCACTTGTGGTGTACTTGTTAATTCTGTGGGTACAACATTGAAAAATCCCCTATGCCATCTTTCATTGTCTATTGGTTTAGGCAAAAGGTCTCTAGACATCTGCGTGGGTGTTTTATCTATTTTTACTTTTCTGGGTAAGGGTCCCAAAATGTGCTAACTTTGCCTTAGCTTAACATACAGGGTTTTGGCCTGTAGGTCTCTTGCATTACAGCCAAACTTATTTTTAATATAAATCTATAATCGTATTACATCAAATACTCAAATTTATAAGAAAAGATATATTTATACAAACAAGCAGATTAATCCTTAGGGCTACAATGGTTAGTTATTAGCCAGTTATAGTGATCAAGATAAGAAATTAGTCATCATTATTTTGAGCAGTCTGGTGGTAATTTAGGCCCTGATCCCGCAAAGGGACTACTGTTGTGTGTGAAGCTGTTCATATCTGCAAGTGACTGCAGAATCCAGGCTGTAGGTAAAAAGGGAGTGTGCGGGTGGGGAGGGGAAGAGTTCCACAACCTAGGATTGAACAATGGGACTTTTACCATATCTCTTTAGCCTAATACTCTCCCATCCAAGCTATTTCAGCAAGTTTCTTGTATGTGTTTTAAAGATGAGAAGTTATTTATATTTCTTTTGTTAAAATCAGCATTACCCAAAGAAGAGTTACATTTACATCTTTCTGAAACAAAAGCTTAAAAATGTACTTGTACAGGAATGTTACAAACCTTTAACAACAAATCACGAACTAATGACTGGTTTTTCTTCGACAAATATAAAGAAGCAGTTTTACATATATAATTAGGACTATCTTTTTTATTCTGTTCACAGCACCTTGCAAAATGGGATTCTGGTCCATGACACGGACACCTAGGTGCTATGCTAATACAAATAGTTCACAATATATAATACAGTACAAATAGGGAAATGAAAGATAATATAGTATTAGCTGTTTTCATAGTATAGTGGTTACCATATTTATTTTACACACAGCCCCAATGAGACCATATATTTCATAATGGCTTTAGAACTAATATTCAATAAAAACATTTTTGTGATAAGTGTTAACTTTTATTCTGTGGGTTTTCTAAACTTGTTTTTATGCCCAGATAGTGGCACAGGGGGGCTATTCTTTGAAGTGCTAAACCATTTAAATGTTGTCTTAAGAGACAGGAAAATCAGAATGTGAAATACAGATTAAATTTTATTTAGAGAAATTGCCCAGAAGAAAAGGCTTGTCCAAGTCTGCTGTTCTATTTGATTGGTACAACATGTGCCTCCTAGATGCATTGCTGATGCGTTGTAGTGTGGTAGAAGGAAAGTGTTCATTTATCTGATAGACAAGTTGCAAATGGTTTTTCTGAAACGCATGCTTTCACAGACAAAAATGCTACATGCTGGGCTAAGTGAATTTCTAGTGTAATTTTATTAAATGTAGAGGATTTACACCAGGGATGAATGTGGCCCCTGGAGTCCAAACAAAGATGACGGAAGAGCACTAATACCACTTGATGGAGCCTAGGCAGGGCTTATATGAAATCTGAAACTTTTTATTCCTGGGCCCTGAGCTACTTTTGTTCTTTCAATTTAGCATTTGGTTGGGAGAGAATTTTATAGGTTTGGATATCAATTTCCTTCTCTACAAAGATAATTTCCATCAAGAGTAATAGATACACGATGAGTGAGGTGAGCTATGTCACTAGGCTCTGCTATTTCCTTCCTTTCAAGTCCAGAATTTTCTCCCCCTCAGCAACCATATCTCCTGTTGACAAAGTATTGTCCGTCCCTTTTCTTTTCATGAGAACATAAGAACAGCCATACTGGTCAGACCAATGGTCCATCTGCCTTAGTATCCTGTCTTCTGAAAGTGGTCAATGCCAGGTGCTTCAGAGGGAATGAACAGAACAGGTAATCAACAAGTGATCCATCCCGTCGCCCATTCCCAGCTTCTGGCAAACAGAGGCTAGGGTCACTTCAAAGTATGGTTTTGCATCCCTACCCATCCTGGCTAAAAGCCATTGATGGACCTATTTTTCATGAACTTATCTAGTTCTTTTTTGAACCCTGTTATAGTCTTGGCCTTCAAAACATTCTCTGGCAAAGAGTTCCACAGGTTGACTGTGCTTTGTGTAAAGAAATACTTCCTTTTGTTTGTTTTTAAACCTGCTGCCTATTAATTTAATTTGGTGACCCCTAGTTCTTGGGATATGAGGAGTAAATAACACTTCCTTATTTACTTTCTTCACACCAATCATGATTTTATAGACCTCTATCATATCCTCCCCCCCTTAGTTGTCTCTTTTCCAAGCTAAAAGTCCCACTCTCATTAATCTCTTTTCATATGGAAGTTTTCCATACCCCTAATAATTTTTGTTGCCCTTTTCTGTACCCTTTCCAGTTCCAATATATCTTTTTTGAGATGGAGTGACCAGACCTGCATGCAGTATTCAATCTGTGGGCGTACCACGGATTTATATAGAGGCATTATGATATTTTCTGTCTCATTATCTATCCTTTTCTAATGATTCCCAACATTCTTAGGGTTTTTTTTTGACTGCCACTGCACATTAAGTGGATGTTTTCAAAGAACAATCTCTTTCTTGAGTGGCAACAGCTAATTTAGACCCCATCATTTTATATGTATAGTTGGGATTATGTTTTCTAATGTGCATTACTTTGCTTTTATCAATATTAAATTTTATCTGCCATTTTGTTGCCCAGTCACCCAGTGAGATCCCTTAAACTCTTCACAGTCTACTTTGGACTTAACTATCTTGAGTAGTTTTGTATCATCTGCAAATTTTGTCACCTCACTGTTTACCTCTTTTCCAGATAATTTATGAATATGTTTAACAGCACTGGTCCCAGTAAGGACCCCTGGGAGACATTCTCCATTCTGAAAACTGACCATTTATTCCTACCCTTTGTTTCCTATCCTTTTACCAGTTACTGATCCATGAGAGCACCTTCCCTTACTTTGCTTAACAGCCTTTGGTGAGGGACCTTGTCAAAGGCTTTCTGAAAATCTAAGTACACTATATCCACTGGATCCACCTTGTCCACATGCTTGTTGACTCCCTCATTTTACCAAGATAAAACTCCTGACACCTGATTGATCCTCACTCTAACTTTGGTGTCAGTAATGTGTATTGGGTTATTTAGAGAATGAAGAATACCTAACAGCTGGCTGTCAGCCACTCAGGGCACTGTACATGGCCAGTGGGCTATCAACTGGAAGTACAGACAGAGCTAGCCTCTGAGGCCAGCAAAAAACCTTAGGTCATACGACCCTAATTTCCTTCTCCAAGTCTTTCCTCATGCGTGCACTCTCTCTCTCCTCTGACTTTTCCCAGCCCCTTCTCTTCTTCCCAGTTCCTTCCCAATTGCCAATTCTGCAGCCAGAATTCTCCCTTTATCTGTCTGTTGCCACAGAGCTCCCATCAATGTATGCAGGAGCACCAGGCTCAGCTGCTAGTCTGGACTAGGGGCAGGAGAAGACAAGATTTCCTCTTCCCCTGCATGGAGCAGCTGGGGCCAGGGCTGGGTCAGACACCCCCCCCCCCCAAAAAAAACCTCCCCCAGCTGCAGGAAGCTCTGCACATGCCCCCCACATCGTGTTCCCCATCTGCCCAATTCCCTTGCATCTAACCACCCCATACCTTGCTGGTGAGCCTCCCCCCAGAAACCTCGCCCCCTGCATCCGGAACCCCCCTTGCACCCAGACCTCCCCACACACACTTGAACTCCCACCCTGATGAGCCCCACCCCCCTGCACCTGGACCACCCCCAACCACAAGCCCCAACCAGCTGCAGCTGGACTCCCATCCCATCAAGCCTTACTCCCCCGGCACCTAGATCCTCTTCTGAGTCCCCCATACCCAGACCCCTCCAGCTGAGCCCCAACCACCTTCACTTAGACCTCCCTGCAGAGTCCCATTACCTCTGCACCCAGAATACCACAACGAGCCCCTGTGCATCCAGATCCCCCTCTCACCGAGCCCCCCACTGATTTGCCCACACCCAGATTGCCCCACCCAGAACCCTCTCATCTCACACCTGGATCCCCACACACTAAAACCCCTCCACACTTGGATCCTGCTGGGCTGAGCCTGCCTGCCCATACTTGGCTCACTCATGGGCTGTGTGAGAGTCTTCCATTTGGGGAGGCTTACCCACAATGCTGGAAGCTCCCTGAAAGGGGGGGGGTCACAGGCACCCAGACCGTGGCCCTGCCCTCACTCCATCTCTTCCCCTGAGGCCCCCCCTCACTCTGCCTCCTCCCCGAGCCCCCCCCCCGCTCTCTGCCTCTTCCCCTGAGGCCCTCCCTGCCCACCCGCTGCTTGTTCCTCTTCCCCTAAGACCACCCTCACCCCTCTCTGCCTCTTCTCCAGAAACCCCCCTCCCTGCTTCTCTCTGCTGCTTCCCCTGAGTCCTGGCTGGCTGCTCCTCCCCATGGTGGGCGGGAGGCGCCTAGGGGGAAGAGGTGGAGAGAGCACAGGTCCCTGGGGGAAGACGCAGAGCTGGGGTGGAGCCTGGGGTGAAGTGTGGTCAGGGCCACAGTCTGGGCGCCGGTTGCTCCCAGTTCTAGGGAGTTTTGCTTCTGGCGCTCCAAAGGTGGCAGGCCAGTGCACCTCCAAAAAGAGGTGACCTGCGCAGCATCCGTGGCATTTGCTCTCCTGCATGGCCAGAATTTTTGGGGGGAAGCTTAGTTTCCCCAAACCTCTTATATGTGTGACCCACGGGTGTGTTTGATGCAAAGGGGCAGAGCCCTGGGGTGTTTCTGAGGCAGGCCTGGTCCTTGCACTGTGTCAGTGTCAAGTGCAGCCTCACCACCGAGTCTATGTCGGGGGGGGGGGGGGGGGGGAGAGAGGGCGGCTGGGCGATCTTCCACCTTGTTGCAGCCAGTGGCCTGTGCTCCCCACTGCCATGCTGGCACCTCCAAATTAATTTATTGACAAATAAAATGTGCAGAATTTTGCAGAGCTTTAAAATATTGTGTGCAGAAACTGTAACTTTTTTGTGCAGAATGCCCTTAGGAGTAGAGGGAAAGTGAGTTAAATTCTAATGCAAGTTCAGGACAGAACCCTGTAATTGAAGACTATTAAGCCTACATTTGATTTTAGACAGTTATGTATGTGCATTGCTTCTCATTTCACATTAAGGATTATGGGCCAAATTTTCAAAAGTAGCCACTGAAATAACTTGGATCTGATTTTCCTAGATGGTGTGTGTAACCCACCAGTCAGTGTGTTAGATGTTCTCTTCTATGTCCAAGTCACAGAGGCTGCAAGTCTGTTACAGCTCTTTCCTACCTTTTTAATTTAAACGGCACAGACTCTTGCTTTTAGGTCCGAGACTCCTGGTTCAGTCCTTGATGTTGGCCAAAATGGGGACCTTCACTTTGCAGCTACTACCGGTATTGCCTTCCGTGGGTGCTGTGGATGCTTAGGAATATCTGACCAATCCAGGCCAGGATATCTCACGTTGGCCAATGAGTAAAGCTACGTTTTAATCACAGGTATTTTTAGTAAAAGTTATGAACAGGTCACGGGCAATAAACAAAAATTCATGGCCCCCTGACCTGTCCATGACTTGTACTATAAATACCCCTGACTAAATCTCAGATGCCCTGGGGGCCGCCAGGGCACCGCTGCTGCTCTGGGGCGACGGCCCCCAGGGCGCAGCGGCTGGTCCGAGACCGCTGCTCCTGGGCAGCGCCCAGGTCCCCTGCTGCTCTGGCGTCCCCCTGGGTCAAGCTGCTTGGGGCTACCCAAGCAGAGGCAGGGGCAGCGGGCCCTGGGGCTCTCCCAGCTGGACAGCCCTAGGGTCAGCCACACCGCTGCTGCAGACGTCACGGAAGTCCTGGAAAGTCACGGAAACCACGACCTCCGTGACAGACTGGCAGCCTTACCAGTGGCAAAGGGAAGATCCAAAATCAGTGGTTACTTTTGAAAATTTGTTCCTAAATTCTTCTACAAGGTCCCTTAATCCTCTGAGGGTCCCTAGTAACATACAACACAAAAGGGGGTTCTCAAGTGTACTCATCAATCCCACCTACAGAACATGGGCCCTGAACCCGAGAGGCTGCCTGATGGACGCTGTCGGTTATGGCCGTTTATAATCCCCCCATTCCAGGCCTGGCACGAGCCGCTGCCATGTGGCTGCGCGTTTTGGCACAAGAAGCGGGCAGGTTTTCAGCCCTGACCTCACGCCTAGGAAAGTCTGGCCGCGTTTTGGACACCAGGAAGCTGGACCCGAGGGCTGGTCACTCTCCAGCCCCCAGCGAGGGGGAGGCTGCAGGGCCAGCTCAGCGGGCTCAGGTCTCCTTCCCTTCCGGGCTGCTCTGCCAGCCAGGTGCCTAGCAGCTCCCTCCCCCTGCAGCCTGGGCACGGCCCCATCGCCCTTCTCCTCCCGGGCAGCCCCGGCCCGCAGCCCGTCTCGGCTCCCTGCCCAAGCTTGCGGCGGCTCCCTGGCCAGGAAGCGCCGCGGGGCGGTCCCGGGGGCGGGTCCCCGCCGCTCCTCTCTCCCCGCCCCGCGGCTCCGGGCCTCTTTGTGCCGCTTCAGCCGCTCTCGCCGGGATCCGCTCCCTGCTGCGGCTCCCGCGGCCCCGCGCCAGGCTCCCCGCGCCGGACGGTCCCCCCGCAGCTGCTGGCCGGGAGGGCGCAGGGCAGCCTGACTGCGGACTGACCAGCCCTGACCTTCTCCCCCTCGCCAGGGGATCGGGGTGGGCGTGGCTCCCCCATCTCTCCTTGTCTCCCCCCAGCCAGGGGATCCCTCTGTGTGTGCACTGCTCCTCCTCCCCCCAAACCCACCCTACCGCCCCACCCAATCAAGGCATCGCCCCTGGGTGTCGCCCCCACCATGCTCACCCCTTGATCCTCTTCTTGCCCCCCTTCCCCTCCAGTGACAGTGATGGGGCTTGCTCTGCTGACAGCTTTCATGTGCATCTGAGAAAATAAGGATACAGAAAGAAGAGGCGAAATGAACCATTTCCAGCAGTGGGTCATATTCCTGCTCTCCTTGTTTCTGGAGGTAAGATTGAAGATAGAAATATATATATTTTAAATTTAATAACTATTCTTCTGTTGTTTGCAAATAGATTTTCTGGTGATATATTAAAAAATCGTATTATTAATCATGGCATTTATGTATTCAGATTGGTCTGATTACTTTTTAAATGATGGCAAATCACTTAGTGCAGAAAGTGGATCTGTGTGGTCATGTCTCCCCAAATCTGGTCTTGTCGTCCCCCCCCCCCCCCCCCCCCCCCCCCCCTGTGTGTCCCTTTCCCCCTCTAGATCAAAACTATAATGTATTTTGTGCTGTCAGCCTTGGAGACCTTGAATACATTTTCATTTTTGATTCTTGAATGGGTGGTTTGAGATTCCGGATTCATTTTTCTCACTCTGGATCACCTGTCCCACATCTTTCTTTCCCTCCTTTCTTGTGCTGTTGTGTATTTTTTTTCCCCAGTAGAGGGGAACACTAACCTTTTGAGAGAGAAATCTGTATGTAGTCAAATATTAATGATGCTCACAAGCTATAACTGTACAGATGGGGGAAGAAAAAGCTTTTAGTCCCCTAGGAGCCATGGAAAACTCCCATGGACATCTGAAAAACTTAAAAAGCAACTTTGTAGTGGGGCTGTTGTAAAAATATTTTCTATGCTGAAATTGACTTGATTTTGTAGGACTGAGTTTGCTAGTTCTCAGGGAGGTGCAGCAGGGTGTTGATGGGAAGGAGAGTATACAGGGAATACTGGTATGGTGATAGTTTAGTTATGGGCAAATGAAACTATTCTTGGCTACACAAAATTGGCAATTTAGAAGCTCTAAGAACTAACGTTTTATAATTCGTATTCAGCTGTATGCTGAATTTCATTTGTACATTATTCTTGTGTTGGAATTGATTCAGTAACAGACATGTATTCTGGAACACTAACTGTTGAACGCTACCTTGTCTTGAAGCACTTTGGGTTGGTTAGTGTCTTAGCTAGGTGTTAAATGCTGCACAGATTCACCCTTGTGGGAATGAGCAGATTTCAGCTAGGATTGGACTGGAAGATGTATCCAGTTTTTGGACTGGTGCCCTTTTGTTGATGAAATGTATTATATAAAATGGACGGTTGCCAATATTGGCATCAGAATGAACAGGCTCCGGAGAGAGTGAGGAGCACTCTATTTTAGACTTCCTGGATGATTTTGGTAGTTTCATATTTAGCTTTAGCAGTTACAACAAAAGGGGGGGAAAGTGCAGCTTATGTTAATTTAAAAAAGTTATTTTAAGCCTTGTACTTATATCACAGAGCTGGAAGGGTGACTTTGTAGGAGTGAGATCCACATGCTTTTAATAAAAAGATCAGCTGTACTCTCATTTCTTCTTTTGACTTTTGGGGTTGAATTCAGTGCACCTAAAAGCATGGCATTACACTGATGCGAACCAGGCTTGATGCAGGCATGTTGCCATGTGTGAGCTCCCCTTTCACAGCTTTGCCAATGCACTTCAGTCTCTTCCTTATCAAATACTTCCCGGTACGGTGTATTTCATTGATTTCCAGAAGACCTAAGTGGTTTACTTTAATGTGCTTTTTGAACACTTGACCCTTTGGATGCCATCTGGTAGTTTAAAGCTTTGGAAATGATGTAGTTCTCTGTGCTGGATAGTTTAGAGAAGGAATATGGTTGTTGCAAAAAGAGAAAACTGATTGATTGGAAAACGACTAGTATCTACATAATGATGCAGTGTTTCAGGAAATGGATATTTTTAGAATCCGTGTTCTTTCTTTTTAGGTTTATGCCACCCACTTAGATGAACTATTCCTGGTATATTGGCCATTATGCTATCCATAATTGTCACACTTAAGGGGAAAAAACGGGACGGGGATGGACAAAATCACATTGGTATAAGTGGATTTAATTCTATTCAAATTAACTGGGTTGTGCCTTTTTCACCAGCTGTGAATCTGGTCCAGTGCCTTCCATGATAACTCTTGGACTCTGCAAAAATTCACTATAAAGAACGAGAGGCAAAATGTGAATAAGAGGAAACAGACTTGAAGAAAAGCAATAAAATAAACCAGAAAGGGAATTGTTCATCAGAAAATGTGGGAGGTTTTGCACATGCAAGATCTATTTGATTAGATGTCTTTGGTCTGTAATACATGTTATGTTGGGATTTGGTGTGGTTGGAAAAGTAATTTGCATAAATCCTCTTTGGATATACCTCCATGTTGATTTTATTTAAGGTTTTATACTGATTTTAATCTGGTATATTTGTTTTGCCATCTGGATTTGTTTTGTAAAGCTCAGGATATTTTTATACATTAGGTGCTGTATAAATAAAATGTATTGTAGATTGTTATCAGTAATAGCAGGTAGAAAAAAGGCTCAAGTTTAAGACTTGTTGAGCATAAACCACTGGATCAAAGAAATGTGACGGGTTTTTTTGAGTGAAACTTCTGAAATCTATGGTAAAGTGTACTGACTGCCTTATGACTGGTGCACGAGATTGACTTGCTACATGATTATTTTATCCAGGTTGCAGCTTCCACATGAACTAATTTAATATTTAAAAGTAGTGTTAGCTGTGTCATGCTTTTTTTCATTCAGACTTTTTTGGGATTCCCAGGCCATTACCGCAATAGAAGTAACTGTAATAATAATAAATACTTAGAATTGATTATTGTCAAAGCACTTTACAACGATTAACTTATAAGTATTTTATTTATTTGCTTAAATAGCACAAAATACACCCTATAAGACATTTCTACATCTAAATAATAAAACAATATTTATATTTAGGCAATCCGAAAAACACAACGTGATTACAAATGAATATATATTAAATTCAACCTCAGATACTAGACCCATATCTTCTTAAATATCTCTAGATGGTCTCCAAAGTTAACGTTAGCTAATTCATTAACCTCACAACACTCCAGTCAGACAGATGTTGTTATTTCCATTTTAGAGGGAGAAATTGAGACAGCGATTAAATGACTTGCCCGAGGCTAGTGACGGAGGTCAGTGTCAGAGCAGAGATTAGAACACATTAAATTCCTGGCTCTCTGTGCTGTTCGCAGGACCATGCTGCTCTGTATAGCAGGGCTTGAAATGTATTTATCATGGAAATTTATTGCAAGCAGATATGGTGGGGATGGACAGTTAATTCAGAGGTTTTCCTATTTGACAAAGGGTTCCCACCATAACTAGAGAGACATTTACAACATCAATCACTGACTATTTTCTTCTGAAAAAAATAAAACAAACAAGCAACTCTGCCGCAAACAGAGATTTCTAGAACCCCAAATGGGAGAAGAGCCATAGATTTCAAGGATCCACAAAGGTATTTAGGCTTCTAACTTCCATTGAAATCAGTGGGTCTGGGCTCGATTGACTTCATTATTGTCTGTCTATTTAACGGGGAAGGCACTCAAATACTAAAGTGGTGGACGGAAGTGCAAAACCATAAGGCAGATGGCTGCACAGGTAATTTAGGATCCCGCAAGAAGTAAATGAACATTGCTAAATGTACATTTTTCTTTCTTTTAAAAATGAACCTGGTTAGTCAAAAATCAGTTTTGTGCCACAATAGCAGTGTGTGCTATGCAGAGGTTCTTGCGTCTCAAAAATCCTATTTTTCCAAAGAGCCCAGATGCACTCTTGAAATCCATGAGCTGTTGGGGCATTTATATAGCCAATCATATTATCTATTGCTACAGCTGTGACTCCTGTAACAGTCCTGTGCTTAATTTGTTTTAATTTTATGTGGGTCAGCTTTATGGAGGGATGGAAAGTGGGTCCAATGGGAATATTTGTTTGCCAGTTCTGGAATGTATCGAGTTACCCTGCCTTTATTTCTTTAGACACCCAGTGGCTTTTGGGCATGGGTGCTCTATATATTTAAAATATTATTTTAATAATGAGTCACTGCCTTTAGGACACTGTTGAAAACCCCCTTGATTAAATTAGGCCTTCTGCCAGCCAGAGCGAGGGTACAACATCTACTTGCGGGTTATTTCTCGGGAAGGGTGTTCATGTCAACCTCTGCAGCAGGCCCAGGCCATTGTATTTATGAAGCTTGAAATCCTTGATGGGGAAGACTGAATTGAACATTTTAGGATCTACTTTTGCTAAAGGGTATTATGTTAGTTACAACACTATGCAGAGGAGATGTTCTATGGGTGGCTCACAGGATCTAGGTATACTATTCCCAATTCTGCAGGTAGTCTGCTGTGTGGTCTAAATTTTCAAAAGTGTCCTCTAATTTTAGATGCTTCAGTTGGATGGTCAACATGAGATCCCCTAGAGCCTTGTTTTCAGAGCAGCTGAGCACCTGCAGGTCCCACTGTGGACAGCTGAAAGTGTGAGTGGAAAGCAAGTCATAAGTGTCTTAAGTTGGCCATCCAAAAATGGAGGCCGTCAGAATGTGTGAGCGCTTCTGAAAATGTAAGCGCTGGCCTCTGTGTACATTAAGTTCTCCCTCTGTAAAATATGTATGATGAATGATACATGCTATGTCTACTTGATAGATGTATGGTGAGGTTAAATTAATCAATCTTTGTCAAATACGTAGAGATCGTCAGATGAAAGGTAGACTAAAAGAAGAACAAAGTATTATTTTTTGAGTACAAGGCAACAGACATAATTTGCTGATCAAATTGTTTTAACTGTAAATAAAATCCAAAATAAAAAAGCAAAAATTGCAAGCTTCTTTCCATTTGTGTAATTGCTGTCTCATTTTTTGCATAGACTTAAATGAGATTCAAGGTATGGGATGTAAGGTAAACTTAATAGTTCAGGCTGTTCATAAAACTTCTTTACCTCCCTTTATGTGAACAAAAATGTTAGCAAAGGCAAACAAACCAGTCTAAAAAGCCCTTTGGTCCGTTTAGATACAGGCAGAGTTCTTAAGATTGGGGTTTTTTTAAACCACAAAGTTCTCATTGTTTGTACTCATTAAATGGTGTGTGTGTGATCTCCATGACAAGTGATTGTCAATAAAAGACCACTGATATTAACCATGCGCTATTAAAATCACATGGATAAGAAACTTTACCTGTGGTTGGCAGCATATGGGGGGAGGAGGGGGAATGCTTCACATGCACAACCCACTAAAAAGGACTGCCAAGAGCATTTTTCTGTCCATTTGTCCTGCATAACATAACACCTTTACCACGTGATGGAGAATGTTACTGCAGATGTGTCCGCTGACCCTTTCCCATCTGTTCATTTCAAGATGCACAGGGGCTCAGCAGCATGAAAATGATTTTCTGTGTCTCCTTTCTCTCTTGCTGTTGGTTGGAAAGTAGCTGTTGCATCACAGAGTGAAGGAAGAGAGCCGCTTAGTATGACTTATTGTTTTGTGACACAACCAGGGCTGGCAGGAACCAAGTCTCCCCTGTCTCTGGACAGTACTGCAGTGACTTATAGGCAGGCAGCTTCAGGCTGCACACTGGGCCCCTTTATTATTGTCAGTGAGAACATTTCCATGTTAATTGCAAAAGTGGTACCTTAGAAACAGCAAGAGAGAGGTTCTTGAGAACCATTTGCCTGCTGTATGGAGAGGTTGGGGAATTAGTCCCAGGTGGATATGCCTGCTGCGAGTTTTCTTTACTGTGTGGGGTTTTTTGTTTTGTTTTGTTATATCACTGAGTTGGTTTTTTATAGAGAGCTCTCACAAATACTTAGCACTTGTCATCATGCTTTCTATAAAAGGAAGTCGCACTTTCTCTCTCTGACCCCCTTTTGCTCTCCTTACGTCCCACTTAGCTGATGGAGATTCCCATAGTTTGCATGCACTTATCAGTTTAATATTGTGTTTTGTGTCTATGGCAATACAGCCTGTCTCCTCCATTCTTTCAGCATGCAGGAGCCTTTTTGTGAAGTTGTAGTTTATTATGGTGACTTCAAAGATCTTTAGCAAAGTTTTCAAAACCTCAGGATTTTTTTTATAATTAACGTACCTCTAAGTTTCAAAATTGTCTTTTTGGGGGGACAAATTTTTGATTGGTTTTAAAAAATAGTACTCCAAGGCCAGGGTTTTCCAGGCCCTGAACTTTGAAAGGTGTCCTGCCAAAAAGTGGCAAGGGGAGATAACGAAGGTCTGAATAGTGAGGAGTTTAATATTTTTTTCCTGCCCGTGTTATCTTGGGACTATCAGGAATGTCAAGTTTGGGCTTCTCTAGTTTTATTGGATCTGGTTTTGGATGACTCAATACACACAGATGGCTTTTTCACACCTTAACTGAAGGGGCAGAGATGCTGAATCTTTAACAAAGATGTCCTTACTACCAATTGTGTATTAAGCATTAACGTTAAATAGCGGTTAACAACATTTTAAACTGTCTGATTAATAATCTCTTCCTCTTAATGGTCCAGCTTTCAATCTCTTTAGGTTTAATAATTTCCCTACTTCCCAAGTCATCTACCTAATTATAAAACAGACAAGACCTATGATTGTAATAGAAAAAAATCCTACTTTTTTGCAGTAGGTGGGGAGAGGGCAGATGAGCATCATTGAAGCCTTCTTCATATACCATAAATGAGTGAAAAGGAGCACAAATCTTGTTTTCCACTGCAAGTCACCTTTAAATAAGGTTAACTTTTCCAGAGAGGTGTTTATTTTCCCCACATCGCTTACCCCATGTTCCTCAGTACTTTGACCAGGGGTTCTAGTGACCTCTCTGGCCCTCACTTCCTGCAAATTGAGAAAGGGGTCCTGACTAGACCCCAGCTAGATAGGAAGGGGCTCTGATAGTGATTGCAGGATGGAAAGGATTTAGAATCACAATTCTAGACTACAACTAGGGTCTGATTCTGGTCCCAGCATTCCTGTGGCATCGTTCTTCTTTTGTCCCATGGGCTTCTTTTTGAGTCTCAAGGTACGTCTACACTTACCGTAGGGTCCGGCGGCAGGCAATCGATGTTCTGGGATCGATTTATCGCGTCTGGTTAAGACGCAATAAATCGATCCCGGATCGATCCCGGAAGTGCCCCGGATCGATCCCGGAAGTGCTCGCCGTCGACGCCGGTACTCCAGCTCGGCGAGCGGAGTACGCGGCATCGACGGGGGAGCCTTCCTGCCGCGTCTGGACCCGCGGTAAGTTCGGACTAAGGTACTTCGAATTCAGCTACGTTATTAACGTAGCTGAATTTGCGTACCTTAGTCCGAAGTGGGGGGGTAGTGTAGACCAGGCCTAAGTCAGAACATGAAGTTTGAATGAGGGAAACTTGCATTGATTCTTTTTCTTAAGCAACCTTGTAAGCAGGGCCGGCGCAACCCATTAGGCAACCTAGGCGGTCGCCTAGGGTGCTACAATTTGGGGGGCAGCGACCGCGGCGGTATTTCGGGGTGGGACCTTCCGCTGCCTCTGTGGGGGGCAGCATTTCGGGGCGGGACCTTCCGCTGCCTAGGGTGGCAAAAAAGCTGGCGGTGCTCCTGCTTGTAAGGCTGCATAAGAAACCAAATGCCCAGCGCTAGTGGTGTAGCATTGTGGAGAGGTCACGATTAGCAGCCTGTGAGGCTTCAGGGCAGCGTGAGGCATAGGTGCTACCACAATACTGACACACATACTACTTCTACTAATACAATAACCTTATGCCTGTGCTGAAGGTGGTCCAGACTCTGGTGTTTGAGATCTGCAAGGTTTCTTTTGATCATTCTTACAATTTTGCCGATCGCTTTGGTTAATAATGAGAACACTTTTCCATCTATAGATCTCAAAGGCTGGGTAAGAGTTATCCTCTCCATTTTACAGAAGAGGAAACTGATGGTTTGCCTACCTTCATGCACTAGTCAGTGACAGAGTCAGGAATAGAACCCAGGGCCCTAGCCACTGAGCACACTGCTGTTTTACAGCCAAGGGGACTGATTGTTTCTTCCCTGTAATCAGGCACTCCATTCCAAGGCTTCGGGACAATGAAAGCAGACATTGTTCATCAGTGCTGAAAAGCAGCAACAAAAACGTACATTTACCAATGCTATACTGTAGCTCTCCCTAAGCACCTCTTTTCTCCATTTAGAAAAATAATGGATGCTATGAATCTCTGTAGAAAATATGCTTGCTTAATTTCATAGAATCATAGAATGTAGGGTTGGAAGGGACCTTAGGAGGTCTTCTAGTCCAACCGCCTGCTCAGAGCAGGACCAATCCCCAGACAGATTTTTGCCCCAGATCACTAAATGGCTCCCTCAAGGATTGAACTCACAATCCTGGGTTTAGCAGGCCAATGCGCAAACCACTGAGCTATCCCTCCCCCCTTTGACAGATTAAGTGTTCTCTGGAACAATCCCAGTTGATAACATTTCAATTTTTTATTATTTCCAGAAAGGAAAAACATCTCTGAATCCACGGGAGTGAGTTTTCAAAGTGCTGTGCGATGATTTGCCTGCCCTCCTGCTTCTGGTGTTAATGGACGTCTTGCAGCTAAATCGCTGCCCACCACTTTGAAAATGGCTCCCTCTCCCTCAAGTTTCACGTAGGAAGAAACAAAGGTAGAAGCACTGGCTCTGATCCTACATTTCTTGCCCACCCCAAACTCCCACTGAAACAGAATGATTTTACCTGCCTTAAAGTAATATATTTTGTGCCAACGTGGATGTAATCATTCCCAGCCTATTAAAATCTTGGGATGATGAGCAGAACCCTCCAGAACAGGGACAGGCCTGCTGTCTCAGGGGAGGGCAAAGCTGCAGAACTCAGTATTTAAGTGATTGGGAGACAAAAAATGAACAAACGGGGATGGGTGTGGAGATCATAACGAAAGGTTCAGCTCTGAAGCCTGAAGACTATCCCCAGCAAAATGATGGCATGGTTATCCGTACCACAAGCTTCTCCACGTTGCCCTGCCAACGTGCTTCCACTCTGACCTACAAGAACCGTCTCTAGGAAGGGAGGGTATTTTAGTATACTTGGCTCTTTTTCTTCTTAGGCTGTCTCTCTGTGGGAATTGCCAATAGGTGTCAGCTGTGTTTGGGGTTTCTGCGAGCTGCACATTGTCTATGGGTGGTTGGACTGAAACTGCCAAACTCATTTCACAGACAGAAAGTAATATAATTGAAAGTCTTTTTCTTGATAAATTTCCTTTCTCTCTCCCCCGCCCCCGAAGCCTTTCTGCAAATGTAGAAAGTCAGTTCAGACTCTTGTTTCATTGCAGTTTCATTGTGCCTGGTGGCTTTAAGAAAGCATTAGCTGTTGATGCAAGATCAGTGCAGGATGACTCAAGCAAGAGTTTTCTTTCATGCCCCCAGAGGAATCTGACTTTCCCATCACTAAAGATAATCAAACCCATCCCAGTGAAATGAGATCCAGAAACTCACTGTTGGCCTTCCTTGAGCTTGAGTTTCCAGCTAGGGGCTGTACTGCACTCAGGACAGCAAGGACCCGAGGACCAAAACATTGAAGGAGATGGAGTATCTGGTTTCAAATTCTGCCTGCAGATGCACCTGTATAACCCCATTGACTTTGATTGGGTTGCATGGAAGTTACTGAGAGTAGGTTCTGACCATTAGCATGCTACTTTGATATTTTCAGCCAAGTGTCTACCTTATGTTTTTATTAGTAAATCTGGGGTTTAAAATCTATTTTTTTAAAAATCTAACACAACCTCTAGCTATACTGAGTGTTCAATTAACTATCGATCCCCAAAAGGATATCTGTTAGGGATCACAAATTGCAACAGGTTGGGTGATAATGGTGCAGAGGGTACCTGTTACTGTTAGTCCCAGGCTTTCAATAGTTGCATTATGATTCATACTCACAGGCAAGCAGCGTGAGCCAGTGAATAGGGCACTGAATTCTAGCCTTGGCTCTGCCACTGACCCACTGGGTGACTTGGGCAAGTCACATCATCATTTGCTTCAGTTTCCCCATCTGTTAACATGGATGAAGTGATATTTTTCTTTGTACAGAGATCTGTACATGAAAAGTACTAAGCATTATTACAGACCATGATCCCACAGACCTTCAGCACCCAAAGCTCTTATTGACTACAGTGATTCTGACCCACGGCAGACAGCATTTTTTATGCCAGGATCTCAATGTGTTGGACAAATGTTAATTTATTAAGCCTAGCAATATTCAGTGAGTAGGCAGTTATTATTATGCAGATTATTTACAGATGCACATGCATACACTTTTACCAGAAGACTGTGGAGATTTTGAAATCTCAATAAGGGACATATTATAATGTGTACTGTATGAGGCCTATTGTAAAATGCACTAAACTTTCTGACAGGTAAAATTTACTGATCAAATATGATGCATATATTCCCCCCTATTATGAGCTTTTAACTTTTAACAAAGGCTACAGGAGCCCTCAACCTATTACCTTTACAGTTTTATATGGTGATTCCTAAACATAGATTCCACAAGGGTGCCTGCAGTATCAAGGGCGTTTGGATTAAGTTTAATTCCTCAGTAATCTTGACCTCCTGATTTTATTGGTGCCCTAATCCTGGGTCTCATCCAAACTCCATTCAAATCAGTGGAGAGACTCCCATTGACTCTGCTGATCTTGGAACAAGCCACCTGAGAGTTGCTGAGCAGCTGCAAAACCTATTGACTTTGCTAAGAATTGTGAGGGCTCAGCAGGGCCTCAGCACGTCTCAGGATTTGACCTGTTGCAAAGTGAACTGTGCACTGTGGGTATTGTACAGAGTCATGTCTGTTTTTCAGTGTGCTGGTGTTTGCCCCAAAATCAAACAAACTACATTAATTTATTTGTAGCACCACTGCTAGAACGCCGAGGCATTAGTGAATCAGTTCTTCTTTTCTGCACCTAATGTCGCCTGCCAAATCTGGAGAGCAGTTAAAACAGTTCGCTTGAGTGAGAGAGGGTTATTTTAAACAGTTGTGTGCTCCCCGGTTGTGATTAAGGTTGCATAAGGAGAATTGCATTGTAGTGATTATGTAAAAGAGATTATGTAACGAAGCGATGCTGTAAGCAAGTCCCTGGTAAATGCTAAGAATAATTTGTGAATGTGCATTTATTTCTTTTATATACACAATGCTTAATTTCTGTAAACTTTGGGTGGTAGGCCAAAGCACAGGACAGAGTTCATAGTGTCAGATTATTAGGGCATATTTACTCCAGTGCATTGTAGTGTGGGTAGCATTCTAAAAGGCCAAGTGTGTTGTTCAGCTATTGTATCTTAGTCTAGTAGGGTCCTATCTGGCTCAAATCTTATACAATAAAGTTTAAAATCATATGGCTTAATTAGTTTCTACTGGTTTTCTCAATTAACCCTTAGAATCTTGTCATTTCCCAGGCTGCCAGCCACATGAAAGTTTAGGAGGATGTGTAGTTTAAATCCCTGGAAGGACAAGAAAACCTGCTTTGCCTCTCAGAGGGTTGGGGAGCTTTCCTCTTTCTCTTGCAAATTTGCCTAGGTATCAGTTCTGTTTTACATGTTGTGACACAGGGACTCTTTGGCAAAGAGTTCTTGTTCTGTTCTTGCAAACAACTCTCATCTCAGACTTGACTAGGTCACTACACCAAACAGGATCGTCTGTAGGCACCAGCAAACCAAGCACGTGCTTGGGGCGGCACAATTTCAGGGGCGGCATTCTGGGCGCTCTCAGAGTGTTTTTTTGTTTTTGTTTGGGGCAGCAAAAAACCTAGAGCTGGCCCTGACACCAAACACATGTCTTGCAGGGTATTTATCCATGAGGGCAAGTATCAGAGGGGTAGCCATGTTAGTCTGAATCTGTAAAAAGCAACAGAGGGTCCTGTGGCACCTTTAAGACTAACAGAAGTATTGGAAGCATAAGCTTTCGTGGGTAAGAACCTCACTTCTTCAGATGCAAGAATCCATGAGGGGTAACATGTAAGGTATCTACAGAAAGCTCATAACTTACCAAGGCTCATAATCATTGCAAGATGTATGTATGGGTAATATTTAAGGAATAATGTGACTATTTTGAAAGTATGCTTTAGGAGCTTGATATAAAAGTTAGTCACCAGGGGATAATGTGTCTCATGATGGCCCACACATGCAAGAGGGAGTTGTCACCCCTTCCCTGGTGAGTTGGTGAAGTAATGCAAGGCTTAATTGTCTAGTCTTGCTTCATCCTCAGACTATCAGTGGCAAACCACCAGAGACAACTGCAAACAATCAAAACCATTTGGAGTAAAAAAGGAACATTACAACAGACTGGTTTGCCCTGTCTGTGAATAGAGACAAAAGACTATATCAGTCTAACAGAGGAAGGGGAAAGACCCCCTGAATCCTTTCACTGAGGAAAATCCTTGGGGAGCAGGGACCTTCTCATGAAAATTTGGATCCTGGTTCCTATGAAGCCAGCCATCTCTGCAACAGACTTAACTTTGTGTTTGTGTGTGGTGGTGGGGGAAACCTATTTTATTAGATAGGAAAGGTAACTATTGGTAAGTGCAGCCCCAGGTTCATGTTTTATTATTTGGTTTTGTATTGTACACCATTTGTTTCCACCACTGTCTTGGTTAGAGTAGAATCTCTATTCTCCCTCTGAAATAAACCTGCTTTTGGTTTATTATAAGTATTCACAAGTGCTGTGCATTATACAGGAGTTGTGATTTAAGGTCAGACTCGTAAACTGGAGTGCACTGTTCCTTTGGGGGGCAGAGGATCTGGGATTTCTGTAAGTGATCAGGGGCTGGATATCACAGGGGGGACACTCAAGGATTGGGGTGTACTTATTGTTAACCTGCAAGGCAAAGTCAGGGTTGGCATAGCATGTAGGGGAGTGCTTGAGTGGCTGACAGGCTGGCGGTGTGAGGGAGCTGGCAAACAGACATCACAGGAAAGACTCCCTCTTACTGGAAGCAGGGAATAACAAGGTGACTCACAGTCCTGGCTGCCCCGAGCACCATCACAGTGGCGTAGTTGGCAGGATTTGTTACCTTGTTTGCTAGCTAACCATACACCACGCACTTGTACACCAGTTAGTGAGAGATCAAAGAGAGGGAAAGTTAGAAACAGGGAAAGAAAGGTTACAGTTTGTTTTATTTTGGGAAAGGAAACAGAGCAGCAGAAAAGGCAGGATGAGCAGATAACTGTATACTAAGCCCATCAAGAAGCAGCTGGAAGAGTTGTGTGCAGAGCGCTGCTTATTTGCCACAGAAGATATATGCAGGGGTTGAAAACCCTCCTCATGGAATCTGACAAGCATCACAAAGGACAGCCAAACTCCCTGAGTGTGCTTAAAGACTCGGGGAATCTGCCTAATACCATCACCAGTGTGACACCCATGGACCTGGACAAGGCCAGGATAGAGCTTCACAAGCTGGAATTAGCAGAAACAGAGAGAGAGTGTGAGCACCAGTAGAGGATAGCAGAAATTGAAGCCCAAGAAAAAGAGAGGCACCATGCCCTGAGCATACTGGCCTTACAAAAGCCCATGGGTAATATTCCCCAAGAGTCAGCCAGCTGGGCCAAACTTTGCCCTGCATACAGAGAGACAGATTGTACTGAGAAGTATCTTATCACTTTTGAAAGAGTATGTGAGCTGCGCAAGGTTCCAGAGGAAAAGAGAGTACCCAAGCCAATCTCCACCTTGTCTGGTAAAGCACTGCGGGAGTTTAATGAGATGGATGTGGGGGAGACATTGAAATGAGACAAGCTTAAAACAGCTGTGTTGCAAAGATCACCCCCAAAGTGTACCGTTTAAGATTTAGAAACCTCAAAAAAGCGCATGAGAAGTTGAGTCATTGAGACTCTAGAGAATGTGTGATTTAATGAAAAGGTAGACAAAGGGGAAAGGGGTAGAGGATTCTGACCAGTTGTTTGATCTCTTTGCACAGGAACGTTTCCTTACTATATGTACTGAAGAAGTCAGTGGCAGTCAGGGATAAAATCCTTGCCACTGTACAGGAAGCAGCTGATATTGCTGACTCCTATATCCAGGCCAGACCATTCAGTGAGCACAAACCCCAGAAGCCTGGTGTAAAGAGAGCCCCCCCCCCCCGTTTATCCCTGGGAAAAGGGGAAGGCAGTGTGATTCCAAGCATGCCCCATCGCAGAACCGATCCCTTCCTGGGAATCATCATTACAGGGCCCTAGCGCAGGCATGTGCCCAATAAGGAAAGCAGTGGTTAGTTCTTTGTGCAGGAGAATGAGACCAGGCTCATTGGAGAGCTCTACAGGCAGCTTGTGGTGCCCAAAAGGTGCAGAGCTATTAAGTTTGGCACATGATTGTCCATTTGCTGGTCACTGAGGGAGGGAAAGAACTTTTGAGAGACTTAAGAAAACGTTTGTTGGCCCCATATTCAGGATTTGGTGAAGGACTATCGTAAGGCACGTGGCTTACGTCAGAAGCAGGAGAAACCTACCAGTATCAGCAAGGCTCTGTTGCAGCCTTTATGTGTGAATAAAGAAGCATTCCACAGGGTCGTCATAGATATCATAGGGCCATTTTCTAGGCTGTCCAGAAATGGGAAAAGATACATATTAGTGGTAGTTGATTTGCCACTAGATATCCAGAGGCAGTCGCCAAGTCAAACATGGAAACTGGAACAGTTGCAGATGCACAGTTCACTACATTAATCAATGTGTGTTTTCCAGAAGAAATCCTGTTGGATAGAGGGTCAGATATCACGTCCCTGATATTAAGAGAATTGTGGAAGAAGTCTGGGGTAAAATGGTTAAAATCTGCCCCTTACTACTCAGAGGCAAATGGTCAAGTTCATGCTAAGAATGTATGTGGACAGAAAAGTGGGAGATTGGAATGTATCATTGCTGTATCTATTACTTGCTTGCAAGTGAGTACCCCAAGAGTCCACAGGATTTACATCGTTTGACCTGCATGGGAGAAAGATCAGAGGGCCCCTATATCTTATTAGGGATTCCTGGGAGGTGGACCCAGAATGAAAGGGAGAACCCATAACTGAATATGTAACCAGGTTTAGAGAGGATTTAAAATGCAGGATGGATTCAGTGCAACAAAGTCTCTTAAAGCGCCAGGCTATACAAGAAAAGTGGTCCAACAGGAATAACTGTAAAAGGACATTAGGGGAGAACACATTTGTCCTGAGCTCCAAAGGGTGGAGTCTGTTGTTGACTGGCCTGTACCTCAAACCAAGGGTTGGGTCCAGGCCTTCATAGGCTTGGCAGGTTGTTGTCGTAGGTTTGAGGAGGGCTTCAGATAATGTTGTACCCAGTGTCACCTCCCACCTGCCGCTCTCCACTGCCAGGTTTATCCATCTCAGTCCTAGGGCTTGTCTACATTTGAAACACTACAGTGGCACAGCTGTAGTGCTTCAATGTAGACCCTACCTATGCCTACAGGAGGGGTTCTCCTGTTGGTATAGCTAATCCACCTCCTTGAGAGACAGTAGCTATTCTTCTGTTAAGCTAGTGCTGTCTACGCTGGGGGTTAGGTCGGCATAGCTACGTCTCTCAGGGGTGGGGATTTTTCACACCCCCTGATAGATGTTGTTATGCCAATGTAAGTTCCCAGTGTAGACCAGTCCTGAGAAGTAGCTGAGGGGAGATGACACATAGGAACAGAAGCTGGGGTCATGAGCTGGGGAGAGCTGGCAGAATTTCTGAGCAAAGAAATCAGGGATTGTAGACGGGTGATGGCACTTGAAGTTTTCTTCAGCCCACTGGGATATGAGAGGGAGTTGGGAAAATTAGGGATATACAAAGGGCTCCAGTAAAGGGAGGAAAGGGAGAGGAAGGCTCCAGCAGGGAGAGGAAGCAAGTGAAAGGAGCTGAGTTTCCTTAGCTCATGACTCTCATCCTAGAACCTGAGTTCTAAGAGCTGCAATCTTTGTTACAATTCCTGCCTTGACTATTGGAATCTGCTCTTTTCTGACCTCTACTCTTCTCATGGTTTTTTTTTCTTCTTTTTAAACTATCTTAAACACTGCAGCTAAAGGTGTAATTTTCTCCATCACTTCAGCCATGTCCCCTGGCTGCCTTTAATCCCTTTATTGGCTCCTCATTTTACTGACTCAAATTCAAGTTGTTTATCTTCACCTTCAAGCTACAACAGAATCCTACCTCCGCCTACAGCTCTGATCTCATTTCCTTCTACTCCCCCGCTTGCTCCTGATGCTCCTTCCAGTCGTCTTGTCTTACAGCTGCTTTCTTCTCTCTCTGCATTTGTGACTTCACATATTAAATGAACATGGCTTAGAATAATCTCCTGTTTTCTGGCTGTCAGGCCCCCTCTCTCCTACTTCAAATTTCTCTCGAAACGTTTTCCGGGCATCTTTTCTTCTGCCTCTCTCCACTGATTCACTTTTGTGTCTTTCCATGCACCCTTCCCTGCCACACACCAAAACCACTAGTGATGCAGACCTTGACACATCCTCTTTTCCCACAGACCCCTCTGTGCTTCGCCCTCAACCCCTGCTTCATAGAATGTTCTCTCTCAGCTGATCCCCAAAACCATACTCATTTTGTATTCAAATCCCTCCTGAAAGCCCACTTCTACCCTGACACGTGTAATAAACTAGATGACTGATACCAGGGAGGTTGCTAGGTAAATGGAAATAGTCTGTATATGCAACAGAAAAAATATATATAATAAAACCTACATCATCCTATCATTGTATGATCTTGTCCCTCTCCATGTGATGTCTTTACTTCTGTGTTCTATTTCCCCTGTCCTCTTTCTTTGTGTCATCTCTTATGTATTAGGGCAGAGACTGTGCCTTCTTTTATGTTTCAAAGTGCCAACTTACAGGGGTTCTCAAACTTTTTCATAATGTGGATTACATGTTACTAGGGAGAGACTGTCTTGTAGGCCAACACTGTTTCCTTTTGTGATTACCCTTCCTGTTTGTGATAGCAATTGCTACCATGGGAAAGTAATATTAGAAAAGAATTTTAATGTACATTTAGCTGTCGGTTAATGCAGTTTAGTAGCTGGAAATAAGGAAGAGGAGCCGGCACCATGTGACCAGCTTTCTGTGAACGACTACCAAGTACACCATGAACCTTCAGCCTCCTGTGTATTATTTGTTACCAGCATTGTGGCTACCACTGGTAACAAATAATACAATTGCATTTTTTCTATCTACTTATATGGTCTCCATCACCTTAGTATATGAGTCTCTCATAAATATTAGTGGATTTATCTTCATAGTGTCCCTTGTGAGGTAGGGAAGTGTTGCTATTCCCTTTTCACATATGGAGAACTGAGACACAGAGAAAAGTGACTTATCCAAGGTAAGGCAGGAAATCTGTGGCAGAGGAAGGAACTAAACCTAGATCTCTAGAGTCCCAGTTGAGTGTCTTAAGCACATCTTCTTAAATGACTGCTTTCCAGTATGTCAAATTACACAAATCTTGTAGCCATACATCTAAACAAAATTCACCCTTCTCGGAAGCATTTGCTCAGACGAGGTTTAAGATGAGCAAGGGGAATGGGCGGCGGCACCTGTGTAAATGTGAGATCCCTTCTACTCTTCGTGGACACACAAAATTCTTGTTAACATCAACGGGAGTTATGTGCATATATGCAGATGAGAACAGAGGCAAAGAACCAAATTCATCCATGGTGTAAATCCATTAAAACCAATAGATTTATACCAGGCATAGATTTTGTGTTTGATTCCCATTATTGTTAATATGAGTTATGCCTGTGTATTGAGATGAGAATTATATCTGTAAATTACTTTTGTCTTCTTGTGGGACTGTCTAACATCAAAGCAAAAGAGAGAGAAGAATTACTTACTCGTTGTATTATCTGTTTCTTGGTGGTTTCATAAGGGGCCCAAAGCTATATGAATGCACATATTAGTGCAATGTTAAGACTGAAAATTTAACCTCACATCACAAATGTCAGGAAATTCAGGGAAACCTGCCCTGCTTGCACATACGTAGTACAATACAGACTTTAACTATATCTCACATAGTCCTTGGTGATGGTAAATATAATACGTACAATTTATAATAAATTATAATGGAACTGCACATTTTTCTACGACGTTCGATGTACATATGTAACCTTTTATAATGCAAATGCCAAATAATTAGAGTCTTGTATTCAAACATAAGGCCGATCCTGCTACCACTGTAGTCAGTGGCAGCACTCACATGGACTCAGCAGGAGCATAACTAGATCCATATTCTGAAGTTTAACCCAAGTCCTAATCTGTGATTTACTCTATTTCAAGAAAATGGGGCCCCTTGAAGGATATAAAGCTCCTTAAGGGAATATAGTTCAGATGAATAGCTCTCTAAAGGTTAACCACAGAGTAGTGGTGTCTGAGCAAGCCCTACATATGAGAAAATTACATGCTTTTACAAAAATCCCACCATCTGGAAGTGCCTTTTGGAGACAAATTAATAACTTGTAAAAAATTTCCTTTTGAAATTTTCCCACAGTGAGTTTTAAAAATAACATCTTGAAAGGAGTGGGAACAGGGGCCCTTTGTAACAGTGCTTTCCTTCAAGCTCTAATGTTTACATACAATGTGAAACGAGGTATTGAAGATGCAATTAATATTGGGTTTCATAAGGTTGCTTAGTCAATGCTTGCAAGCCTAGTTCATAGCAGTAAGAATGGCAGTTATAATTATGTTGTCAGCATTTGCAATACCTCTAGCAACAGTAATGAAACTGAGACAAAAGAGCTTGAACCTACTGTGTGTGACCCGATGACTGGTGCCCCGATCCTGCCTTGAGAACTGTGTGGATGTAAGGATGTATCCACATAGTCCTTGAGGCAGGAATGGGGCCTAGGTGTATAAAGTTCTCCATAAAAATGAAAGACTTTTCTAAGTTCTTTGATCTCCTAGGCACATCCCTAGTAACCTGTTCCCGAGTTGCAGACCCACAAAACGTGTCATATTGATTCCAGAGTCAATTTCCAGATGACCCTCACAAGGCTCTTATATGCTTTTCCTCGGGACTGAGTCTTTTTAAATAATGTTTTAGGCTCAGGTTCCTTCCTTATTCATGGCTGCCATTTCTCCTCTGAATTGATTTTCTAAAGTATGTGAAACCAGCTTGTAGATCTAGTGTATTTCTTCAGAGTGTATTCAAACCTAGCACTGAAGCGAAGAGCTGATCAGGCCGTTAGGCTGTAGAGCTCTGTGACAGCTAACAGTTAGAATTTTTAAATTAATAATAATAATTGTACTTCAATAGTATCTTTCATACCAGGATCTCTTGGCACTTTTAAAACATGAATTAAGCCTCATTGCATGCCTGCCACCATAAGTGAGCAGAATTATTGTTCTCAGTGGGCAGATGGAGACATTGCATCACAGAGCAGTGAAGTGACTTGCACGGTATATCAGTGGACAGAACAAGGGATAGGACTCTTGGGATTCTTCACTCTAGTCCTTTGCTCTAATGATTAGGAATGATTCTGTCTTCTAAGGCTCAGTCCTACAAGGTGCATTACTTTACTGGTCAGGGGCCAGTGTGCTCAGCACTCTGCAGGATGGAGCCTGAAGAGAGAGACCTCTCCATGTAATTCTGAAGGTGGATATTGAAAATCCCAAGCCAGAGTTCTCAGAGGCAGGGGGCATCCATCCAAATAACCTTGAATGTGGTCCCAAATTTCTCAGCAGGGGGCTCCTTTCTTTGTCTAATTGTCAAAGTGGCACCACCATAGAGTTGCAAAATGTTTATGCAGTGTATTTTGTCAGTGAGGAGTTTGATATCAATAGAGAGAGAGTGATTGTTACACTGTCTACTTACCCAAATCCTTTAGTTTACTAGCCCTTTCAGATACTTACCCCCCTGAATATCACTATACAGTAACTCCTCACTTAACGTTGTCCTGGTTAACGTTGTTTCGTTGTTACGTTGCTGATCTATTAGGGAACATGCTCGTTTAAAGTTGCGCAATGCTCCCTTATAATGTCGTTTGGCAGCTGCCTGCTTTGTCCACTGCTTGCTGGAAGAGCATCTCCTCCTCGTGGGGATTAGAACCAGGGGGGGTTGGCAGCCCCTCCCCATCAGCTCCCCTAAATTCCCTGTAACGTATGTGGCTCAGCAGCTGCCCAGCAGCAGTTCAGCTGTCCCTCCCCCCACTGCCGTGCTGCTCCTGCTCTGCCCTCTGCCTTGGAGCTGCTCCCAGGTGCTTCCTGCTTGCTGGGGGAGCAGGGGAGAGGGGTGCTGATGTCAGGATGTCCCCCTGTTCCTGCCTCCCCGCTCCATACCTCCTCTCCACAAAGCAGAGGAGGGGGACAGGGCTCGGGGATAGAACGGAGGGAGCTTGCTGGAAGCTGTGGCTTCCTGTCTGAACTGGCTGATCTGCTTAAAAGGGCAACGTACTTGAAGTGCGGTCAGCGTACTTAAAGGGACAATGCACGTCTCTCTCTCACTCATGCACGCACTCCTGAGCACTTTGGAAAGTCAGTACCTGTGCAGCCGTGCATGTGCTGTCAGGAGGAGGGAGTGGTGTGTGCCAGCTGGATAGCGTGGGCTCATCATCATCTTCATTTTTGCAGGGAAGTATTTGCAGCCTCTGCCCTGCATCTATTGTGTTTCCCCCCTCCTGCCTCAGTCCATGCTGCCTTGTAGAGTGTGAGGCTACATTAACAACAGCGTATTAACCCTTGAGGGCTCAGCCGAGTGCTAGTTCATCATTTAGCAGCAAGGCATTCCCTGGGAAATATTCCACCCCCTTACTCCACCACCTCAACCAAGCTTCACAATCATTCATTGCTGTGTACAATATTAAACTGTTTGTTTAAAATTGTTTAAAACTTATACTGTATATGTATATAATGTCTTTTGTTTGGCGAAAAAAAAATTCCCTGGAACCTAACCCCCCCCTATTTACATTAATTCCTCTGGGGAAATTGGATTTGCTTAACATTGTTTCGCATAAAGTTGCATTTTTCAGGAACATAACTACAACGTTAAGTGAGGAGTTACTGTAGTTCCACAGTGACATGTAGGACTATTATTGTTTGTAATCTAGTCTCTGATTATTAGGGATGAAAAAATGAGTTCAGATAGAATAAGAACTGACTTAAACCTTCACCTCAAACCTACCTTATTGGATTTCTGAATAAATGCGGTAAAATGTTGCCTCAGCATATCTGGCTTGTATCCAGTGCTGGAAGCAGACGTAGAGAAATACTACAAGAACAGCTTTTCCTGTGAGACTTCTAGCCCAATGTGTAAGAAACAAGAAGTTCAGGTAAGGTTGGGGATGACCTCTTGAACTTTTAGGTGCTTAGTCAAAGTAGTACCATCTGGAAATCACCTGTCATTATTAACTATGTTGTCACTTCATAGACTCACTGAAATACATATTTAATAACGTATAGCTTACAGAAAACATCAGTTTAAAAAACGCCAAATTGACAAGGTTACATAGTATTGAATGCTGCATGGTGCTGTCCATTCAACCAACCAGTGGGCGTAGCTTGGAGCATCTTATTTCAGTAATTTCTGCTCCTCCTAATTTACCATTGTGCCTTTTGTGTGTGTGCGTGTGCCTGCACAATGAAAACTGCAGAGAGCGCTGTGACACTTCCTGGGGGTACCCAGGGTTGTGAGGCACCTCATTACCACCTCCCCTTAGTGTGAGGAATTCTAGTCTGTGCCTGCCGTGGGTCAGCTCCACCAGCCACAGGCAACACAAGCACTCGGCTCTGGGCCTGCCCACAGGCCCTGCTGGCACTCTACAGTTTCATGATTGGCGTACTCCAACCCTTGAGCCCTCCGCACGTCTCCTTGGAGTGTACAGCCCCTATTCCACTGGACACTCTCAGTATTCATGGGTTCACTGCTTCCAAAGAAACAGAACACCTCAGTTTACCAATTTCACCTCAGATCCCCGCTCCACTTAACTCATAACACTTGGATTTGTTTTTAGTAAAATCAAGAATGAGTTTATTTAACAAAGCATGGAGATTCAAGAAGTAGCAAGTAGAAGTACTGGAAACAAATGCTTACATATAAAATAAAATCATAACAGGTATTCTAGAGCCTAGACTTAATCAGCAAGATACCCAAAATCCATGAAGCACTTTACAGCTAGGCTGGCTGTGAGCCTCCTTTCATGAGACATGCACACCGTCAGTTTGCTGCTTAGGTGACGGACTAGATGTGTCCCCTTGCACTCCAAGATATACCAGAACAAGCCTTTGTCTTTGTTCATAAACAGAACATCCCCTGCTGCTTGTTTCTGCCGGTAGATTTTCTTCCTTGTAGATTTCACAATCTCTTAATTTGCACCTGGCTCTGTATACAACTAGGCATACAATACATAATACACAAACAGCCAGACAGGGAAACAGGTGTCAGTTACTTCCTGGCTGAAAGGCACATCTCTGATATATGTTATCACCTTAATCTGCCTTAACTCCAAGACCTTCAGAACATAATTTTCATTATAGATACTTAAATATTATCCGTATATACATTTTTGCAATGATTATCACGACCAGTGGGCTATCGGTCTCTACCAAGACACCTCACAAGCCACCCTTTGGTGAACTATTACGAAGATATCTCACCCTGGGATCCTTGTACAACATTATGCACCCCCTGTGATTTCTGTCGGTTGGCACCCAGGGGTTCCTGGGTCACAAAGATAATGTCCAGTATATGTTTCCCTTTCTTTAACAGAACCTAAATCTGTTTTATAGAACAATTTTGTTCACCTTTTTGGTTAGAGACCATCTCTACTAGGTATTCTCCTCTTAGTATGTGCCCCAAGCTGCCATTAGTGATGGGAGATACACCCATTCATTAAGAAATAAATAGAAGGCCTGATACTGAACAGTGACTGTAAAATCACCTATAATCTCTAACATATTGAAAAGAACATAGGATATAATTATCTAGACTTTCTCCCACATATTTAGAGAGTAGTGATCCCATCATGTTTTCAGGTTTTAATAACATGAATTCCTTTCCCTGCGAGTCCCATGCTCCCATATATCACGTAATCTAAAGTAATATATTTGTAACTTTTTTCAAATTTCTCCAACTTTGGGGGTTCATATCGAGACTTTTTCTTTTTTGGCTCTTTCTCACTTCTTAACCAAAATCTTCAAGAATCTTTCGACTCTCTAGATTGTGACTTGATGTAGTATACTTGTTGGTAGAGCCCTGCAAATCCGCGGATATCTGCATCTGCGGATGCAGCTGCTGTTGTATTGTTTACCATCTTTGCGGCTCGGATGTGGATATAATTATTCAGATTCAACTAATACCGGTGAAAGTTCACTTTGGTTTTGTCTTGCGTTGTCAGTTTGTCAGCGCGAATTGAAATTGTCCCTGAGTCACCCCTCTGCACTTCCTTGCTGGTTGACTCCAGAAAACTCTGTATTTGAAGAGCCAGTGGAGAAAGAAATTCAAAAGAAATTAAGTGCTGGTGCATACAGTCTGAAGGGAAATGAGAGAGGCAAATCGCCAATTTTCAGATTTCTTGTTGATGAAAACGGAGATACTGTGGCTGGATGTGTCGCATGCAAAAAAGTCTGTGCTTTTACTAGTCATAAAACTGGTATGTCAAACTTACATAAACTTAAATGTAGACTGGAATCGAGATCCAGTTTGCTGAAGATATTCACCAAGAAATGGGTCACTATCACACAGGACGTGAAGACAGCTGTGAGTCAGGGATTATTGAAATTTGTAGCAACAGACATAAGAACTTTCGAGGTAGTCAGCAGCGAGGGATTCCTTGCATATTCTCAATATTTGATTAACATGGGTGCCAAATATAGTCAAATAGATGCAGGTGTGCTAATACCACATTCCACAACATTAGCCCAGCATGCCACACTTATGGCAGAAGAAAAAAGAAATCAAATCTGCACAGAGCTGAAAAACATTCTTGGCACAGTGGGTGGAGAAGTTACCCTAGATCTGTGGATGAATGATTATAGAAAGGTTGCCTATTTGGGAGTAATTGTTCATTATATAGAGCCCCAACAGTTCGGAATGGTGGAGCGGGTGCTTTGTGTGACTCAGTTTGACAGCGGGAAACCAAAAACTACAGAGAACATTCATTTGGCTGTTATTCAGGCCCTCAGAAGATTTGATATACACAGCATTACCAACCAGATGGTTTTCGTTACGGACCAAAGAGCGAACATGGTTGCAGCCATCAAATCCTATGTGCTAATAAGCTGCTCAGCGCACATTATAAATACCATACTTGAGCACGCTACCAAACCGGAAAGAGGAAGCAGTAGCCGAACTGATCCACGCAAGCTGAAATCTTATTACTTACTTCAGGAGATCTGGATTTCAAAGCAGACTGCAAAAGTCTCTGAAAGGAGATATAGAAACACGATGGAACAGCAAACGACTCATATTTAGGACAATCGAGGAACAGTGGGACAGAATATATGAAATTTTGGCGCAAAAGGGGGATATTCAACTCCTTGATAGCTTTGTCCACAACACCCTGAGCATCTTAATAGGGTTCGTGCAGCCCTTCAAGGAAGCTTCAGATGCACTAGAGCAGTCATCACAGGCCACTTTCCACTTTGTGCCCATTTGGTACAAACGACTGAAAAAGCATCTCCATCCTTCTACCACTGATGTAGATAGTCTAAGTCAACTCAAATCCAAAGCCTTGCAATATCTCATCGAAAAGTTTGACATCAAGCCTATGCACAGACTCACGGTTTTCCTGCACCTACAAATGAAGGGATGAAAGTGTTTCCACTGAAGAGGAGAGACCGGAAGTTTATCATGAGAACAAGAAGCTTGTCTCATTGCAGAAGAAAAATATACCTGCAATGAATCTTATGCTTCTTTTGTCAGCTACACAGACACCATCACTAAAGAAGACAAAAATGGTCACATACAGAGTCTGAGGATTCACATACTAAGTGTGGAGGTGAAGATGATGAAGTGTCAAAGGATGTCACCCTGAAGCTGGCAAAGAATGAAGATGTGCAATTGCTGGGGTGGTGGAGACAACACAAGCACAACTTTCCCCTTCTCAGTCGAGTTGCTTGGTTTATGCATTCCATCCCTGCATCCAGTGCACCCTCTGTGCGAGCCTTCTCAGTCTCTGGTTCTGGTAACTATTCACAGTTAATGAGAATTGTACTTCACTTAAGCCAGAAACTGTGGTTGATTTCGTGATTTTACACAGTAATATTTCAAAGAAAATCAGCTGTCCTGAGGAAGACATCTAAGACAAAGTCCCACAGTTCAGGGCTGGTAGAAGTCACAAGCTAAATAGGCAGTTGACTTTTTTATTTTATAGTTCAGTTTGTGATTTTGAGCATTATTGACTTGAGACGTTTGTTATTATTTTTATGTAAAAGGCTATTTGTAGCCTGTTGTATAATAAGATTGATGTTTAAAATAATAATAATAACAATAATAATAGTGTGTGCATTTATTAAGCCATATAGCTTTCTTATACAGTACCCATGCGTGCACACGCGCACACATGCTCCTCCTGAGAGGCACAGTGGGATAGGGTGTGGATGCAGATACATATAAAGGTGGAGTGTGGATTGCAGGTTGGATACAAGTTAATTATCACGGATGCGGATCCAAATTTTTGTATCCGCGCAGGGCTCCACTTGTTGGAATCACAAGGTGCAAAGTTCTCTCAAGGGGGAAAAATGCTGAATTTCTTCTGGCGGTTGTGAATAAACGAAAGTGATGAGTAAATAAGTCTCCCTTGTCTGCTGTTACCGTCCTCAGTAGGTCACAGTTGAGAATGCCATATATAGGACAAACCCCTGAGAAATAGGGGAGACTCACCCCAAACTGGTGGTTATTCTATCATTAGATACACCAAGTCAGTAACAAAAATAAACTTCTGTCTCACCACATTGGTTAACAAGAAGTTAAAAATGCAGTCTCCTTCCTATCCCAAACAAAGCTCATATCCCAGTCTGTGAAAAGATACTGGCATAAGATGGAGTCCAGGGTCACATGAGCATATCACATATCCTTACATGACTTGCTGACTCACAGGGGGTAGCCGTTGGTTATATCCCTGCTAAGTCATCCACAGGAAGACTTACTGGGTGGGATGAATTTCTTCAATGGCCCATTGTGAGAGGTAAGTGTTTTTAATGGGTCATCAACACATAGTTGTCTGGCTTCAATGTAGATTTTACCTGGTGGGTGTTATCCCAGGAACAAACACATTTGGGATACAGATATATAGCCAATATTCATAACTTCAGATACAGTGACGATACATGCATATACAGGCCAAGACCGCGGTCGCGCCGGGATGCCAGGCGTGGATGGCAGTTGGGACCCAAGTGTGGGGCTGGCAGCCGGGACCCCTGGTGCGCCGGGACCCCTGGCGTGGAGCCGGCAGTGGGGATCCTTGGCCGCGGGGCCGGCAGCAAAGCCCCACGTAAAACGTGGGGGTGCTGTAGCCCCCCCCGCATCCCTAGTTCCCCGGTCAAATGTTTAACCATTTAACCGATACAATTTTAATAGGTTACATGGTTACTGTTTTTACACGGTTACCGTTTTTTACATGTTATTTACATCCCTAGTCTCCATGCCCATTCAGTGCTCTGCCCTTCTGCTGAGACTGCCAGCAAGGTTGCTAACTAATGCCCATAGTGGTGATTATTTTTGTGATGGGGATAAGATCCCAGTGTGGGATTATCACAGCCTTTTCTATTTGGATCCCAATTTGTGAGAGATAGAAAATCTGTCAGAGGCAATAATGAGCTGATTCATAGGGTTTTAAATGTTGATTTTTAAGATATTATTTTCCACCTGTTCTTCATCTGCTACTTATGGTGTTTGTGAAGCATGTGGCCCAGTGGCTCGGGCACTGGGCTGGGCCTCAGGAGACTTGGGATCTATTCACTGGCCAATGGAGTAAAACTGGGCAAGTCTTTGTGCCTCTGTTTCCCCATCTGTAAAATTGGAGTGATACTTATCTCCCTTGTAAATTGCTTTGAGAGTCCTATGTAAGAGCTAGCTAATAGTGTTATTTATTATTAATAAATTGTTTTAAATGAAACTTTCCCATTGATGGACTATATATAATTTATTACATAGATTTCCGCCATTACCAGAAACCAAACAAAATTATTTTACCCCGTCTTGTAGTTAATACTAATGCTCGATAGGGTAACAATGATGTCACCCTTGTGCAGTGCTGGCTCTGACTAAGTTGTACTGTTCAAGTTGTTCGGAGGGTACCTTTCCCTCATGTAGTCTGTTTCAGAAATAGTTTTCTTAATGCATGTAAGGAGCTTTTATATTTAATCAGATTTGTCTATTTAAAACTCTGGGTATAAATTATCATGATTTTTTGTCACCATTTGAGGGTTCGTTATAATCCCTTTTATATCCATGAGAATCCTTTAGTGTCCCCGTTTTAACCTTCTTCACCCCCCTCTTGCAGCCTCAGATCACAACAACCATCTTCTCAGCCAGAAATGACCCAGTTAGAGATTGGCTTTGATCCTGTCAATGCTGTGCTTTAATGAGTGAGAGGCATTACATCTGAGCAATCTAGAGTAATTTCCCCTCCCCTCCCCCCCAATCACAGCTGAGTATGCTGCCTCTCTGTCACTCCTGAGCCTAGAACTTTGGTGCTTCAACTTGCAGAATTTTCGTGGACCTTTTCCCTGTCCAGATTCATGTAGTTTTGCTTCAGGGTTTAGATTCAAGTGAATCCAGAAGTTCAAAGCAAAGTTCAGCCTAAATTGCAACTCAAAAATCATGTCGTCCCAGGTGTGATGGCCACTCACCCAAATTTGTCAAAAGATTTGTGAACCAAAGCACACCTGGCCAAAGGTTCTGATTTGTAATGAGTCCTAAAGGCAAATGAGTTTCAACTGGCTTTGGGTTTTATTGTGAAAGTTTCATGAGAAGCATCATCACTGAGCCACCAAACCGGCCCAAATGTAAGTCATTGGCTCATCATCATTGGGAGTCTTTAAATCCAGATCGAATGTCTTTTTAAAAGTTATGCCCTAGTTGATCCACAAGTTATTAGGCTTGATAACATTCACCTATGAAGTAGGGAAAAACAAGTCCCTCCATTATAGGAATGACTGGTGAAATTTTATGGCCTGTGTTTTGCAGGCGGTCAGCCCAGCCTTAAAATCAGTGACACAATGTGGGGTTTTTTTTGTACTCTTCTTTCACCAAATCTAGATGGAGAAACCCCAAATATCTAACACTGTAATATACTCTGCATATCTTTTCAATATAAAGGCTCCACTCAATAAAAAATACATCTCTGCAGGGTCAGAGATTAGACCAATATGGAACACCTTTTGTAATTGATGTATAAAGCATTATTTAATTAATGCTTCATCCCTGCCACTAAGATACCTGGTAGGAGTAAAATTTCATTTAAACAATAATTATGCAGTGATTATACTGAATAATGAATATTTCATTTACTCAGTGCAAAATAGGAAATATACCATTTTACTGTCAAATTGGTTGTTTTCAGTTATTTACTTATGGAAAGGTCAGCAGACTGAAAATGAGACCTGACTTTTTTTTATTTTCCTTAAATCTGTTAGAAAACTGCAATTTTTTAAAAATTGTTTAGAACAGTTGTTTCAGTGCTCTTTTTCCCCCTTAAACCAAGCCAAATTCTCCCTCCCTCATTACAATATTCATGAATGCAACACCTGGTAATCTTACAACAATCCAGCGAGCATGTGCTTGCAAGATCCTATCTGCCAATATTCGAAAGCTATAAATAGGGACCTTTGAGGAGAAAAAATAAGTCTTTTGGGCTAAGAATGCATTAGGAGGGACAGGTTGGACAAATGGGTCAGTATTTTGCTGAAAAATAGAGTTTGTCCCTTCTATATAGGGAGAGCTGGACCATATTGCAGGATGGAGGCATAAAATAATCTTTAAAAGAAAACTGATTTACTTTCAAACTCCCGAGTACGTAGCTGTAATAAACAATGATAAGAAAGTAATTGCTTTGGGCCAGTTTATAACAGCCTCACTCATGGATTGTCTGCTCTGGGAAAAAGTCCAGAATAGCTAGTGTGGAATAGCTATTGCTACTGGAAGTGAATTAATCTAACCTGCACAAAGGCACTCTTCGTGCAGAATGTGCCCACGTGGGGAGTTAGTTTGGGATAACTCATTTTTGCTTTAAATTCATATCCTAGCTATTTTGCACTAACTTCCTGTGAATTTCCCATGTAGACCACCCTTTACTCTTAGCAGCCCCTTACTCCATGTGTGATCCCATTGACCTTAGCAGAGATATTCACGGAGTAATGTGTTGTTCAATGGGAGTAAAGGCTGAAGATTATGAAAGCTATCTTGACAAGTGTGCTTATTTACACCTCAGGTAGTTCCACAGATTTCCAGGGGGTTGCACAAACTGTAGACAAATGTAGAATTCTTGCTTTTTTAAACTAGTGGGGACAGTGATGAGAGAGCGGGCCAATACACCTGAAAAGCCACTTTTCAAGGATTTCCTTGAGTATGCTTGGGTGAGGAAGTAGGTAAATCATTAGACTGAAGGACTCATTCATGTTTAGCTGGCAAATGCTTGTTGCTCTCATATGGTATAATAGGAGTACAGTACTGGTACCTTAAGCAGATTGTGACATTAAGTCATGACAGTAATTTGTCACAAAAATCTCATTGCATGACATGTGGATGTTTTGTTGTGTGACTTTTAGTGATACTGAACTATTGTCTTTGAGCATATTCTGTTCTATATAGCTTCTTATATTGTGCTTATCACTGTAGTACAGGGGTAGGCAACCTATGGCACGTGTGCCGAAGGCGGCACGCGAGCTGGTTTTCAGTGGCACTCACACTGCTCTGGTCCTGGCCACCGATCTGGGGGGCTCTGCATTTTAATTTAATTTTAAATAAGCTGCCCAAACATTTTAAAACCCTTATTTAATTTACATACAACAATAGTTTAGTTATATATTATAGACTTATAGAAAGAGACCTTCTAGAAACGTTAAAATGTATTACTGGCACGCAAAACCTTAAATTAGAGTGAATAAATGAAGACTGGGCACACCACTTCTGAAAGGTTGCCAACCCCTGCTGTAGTATCTGAGTGCATTGAGCAGTGTGCTAATATCCGTCATGCATTGTTTGTTTTCTTATCCTCTCCTCTGGGGAGAGAAGTGTATGCTTTGTTTATGTTAGAGAAGATAAGGTCAAAGATATGTGCCTTGCACTTGGAGTGGAAGGTAGTGAAGTTTGTAATTGGTCTTACTTCCTGGGGGAGTTTATTCCATGGTCTTGAACTGCCTTCCAGAGAAGGATCTGTCTTCTTGTTGGTAGAGGTGTGGTCATGTGTCATGAAGAATAGGTAGAGCTATGGGTCATCTGCATATTGCTGGCACTAGACGCCTGTTCACCTAGTGGCTGCATATAGGTGTTGAAAATGACCAGAAAGAGAATTGATCCTTATGAGCATAAGATATGCTTTAGTCAAACATAAGTTATTGGGCTCAATACATAACTTGATGAAATTCTGTGGCCTGTGTTATACAGAAGGTCATACTAGATGATCATAATGGTCCGTATTAGCCTTAAAATCAAATATGCCTAGCATTTAATATTATAAATCAGGGTTCTAACTGCTGGGGCCAAAATGTCAACCACAAAATATCCTATAATGATATGTCTAGGGCCAAATGTGATGCAATAGAAATGCAGGTGATAACAATATGTTTGCCATGTCAACCCTCAGTGAGATCTGTCAGAACCATATGTCCATGTCTTAAAATCCATGGGATGAAGACTTGGATCCAGGAGTAACTTGGTCACTGAGATGCCTACTTTTCCTGTTTCCTCAAAAGGAATCCAATACATACACTCCGGGTCACCTAGCCCTTTTGGATTTTGATTTACACAGCATTCTGCTGATGAATTCATGACCATGCTCATTGATATGAGAGAGACTGTTTGTTTGAGCATCTCTGTTACATAAGTGACAAAGAAAACCTCTGATGTGTTATGTGGTGCATAAATGAAAGCAGGATTGGAGTCTTAGTTTTAGAAGTGAGATAACTGAGAGAGGAGGTGTGGTCTGGAGGCCTGAGCCCAGGAATTTCTGAGTTCTAATCCCAGTGTTAAATTCTTCTGTGGCCTTAGGCCCCAAGCACTTCATCTCTTTGCCTCCGTTTCCCCAACAATATAAGGGGGATAATAATATTGTACCTGACTCCAAGGAATGGTGTGAGGATTGTTCAATTAATGTTCATACAGTTCTTTGACTAGTAAAGTGCTAAATAGGTGCTAAGTATCACTCTAGAAGCCTCATATCAGTGGAAGGATAAGCAAGAGTTTAACTAGGTTTAAAAAAATCAGATTAATTGAGAGCCAAATGAGAAAATAAGCTCTTGTTTGATTACATGTGGCCCGGAAAATCAAGTAGTGAACTTATCAGAGCAGACAGGATGAAAAGCCACCGCTTCTATTACAGGGCGACAAGTGGTAATGCACTCAGGTTTAAATCCCAAATGAAAATATTTGTACACTCTCTGGACTAACGCACTCCCGGATTGCTATTCAATGTTTGTTGGCACTCCATTTCAGGGGAAGGTTGCAGAAGCGTAATGCCATGTCATTCCGGGCTGTGTTAACATTATTTTGTTGTAGGTAAGACATGGGAGTTAAGTGTCACGCTCTGCTTGGCAATAGTGAAGCCTCAGCTGGAAAATTGCATCCAATTTTGGGCACCACACTTAAGAAAGATGTGAACAAATTGGAAACCGTCCAGAAAAGAGCAACAAAAATGAGCAGAGGTTTAGAAAATGTGATCTCTGAGGAAAGGTTGAAAGAATTGGGCATATTTAGTCTAGAGAAGAGAAGGTTGAGGGGAAGCATAACAGTCTTCAAATATGTGAAAGGTTTGTTATAAACAGGATGGTGATCAATTGTTGTCCATGTCACCAAGGGTAGGACAAGAAGTATTGGGCTTAGTTTGCAGCTAGGGAAGCTTAGGTTGGATATTAGGAAAGCCTTTCTAACTACAAGGATAGTTAAGCACTGGAACAGTTTACTTAGGGAGGTTGTGGGAACTCCAACATTAGAGGTTATTGGACAGGTTAGAGCAACAGCCATCAGGATTGGCTCAGGTATACTTAATCCTGCCTCCGCAAAGAGGGCTGGACTAGATGACCTCTTGAGCCCTTCCAGCCCCACATTTTTATAGTGAAGGTTCATTTGGATACAATATTAGAAAAGGAACCAGGAAAAGGTCCTTTTGATGTTCATGATATTCCATCACTAAATCTCTGCTCCCTCAGTTGGAAAGGTAGACAGGGTAGGGTAGTAAGGAACTAGGAAGGTTTTGGTTAGAGTCTACCCAACTCCCTGATCTCATGTGATCCTAGTTTTTCTCTCCTAAATCCCCTGCAGTCTTTGAATAAACCCTGAAAACTCTTCAGTAATGAGTCCAGTCTGTTGAGGGGAGTAGCAGTGCCTCATCCCTATTTATATACCTCTACCCTGATATAACACTGTCCTCAGAAGCCAAAAAATCTTACCGCGTTATAGGTGAAACCGCGTTATATCGAACTTGCTTTGATCCTCTGGAGCGTGCAGCCCCGCCCCCCCGGAGCTCTGCTTTACTACGTTATATCCGAATTCGTGTTATATCGGGTTGCATTATATCGGGGAAGAGATGTATTTTCTAACAAACTCTACTTCTAATGAATCCACTTCCGTTTTATTTCATTCTGTGTGCGCTATACACCACACACAGCTTCCTCCTCCAGCAAAAACTCAAGAGAACTGATTTCACACCCTCTGAGCTTCCTGCTGTTCATTTTATCTCACATCAGTCTACGTGAATTTCTTCTTATCAGGGACAGATGCACAGTGTGTCTGTGTTGTTATATAACACACAATTGCTTACTTTCCCCTCTCAACACCTAAGGAAATAACCTAGATGATTATAAAAGCTTTTGTACCAGTTCATTTTATTTTAATTGATCTATAAAAGCAACTGGTGTATAAACAGCTTGCTTCAGTACCCCTGCCTAAGCCACTGGCCAAACAAAATTACTGGCTCCAGACAAAGAGAAACAGTAGTGACAACAAGAAGAATTGGCTCTGAGAAGAAATCAAATGAGTGCCAGCAAATGCTGTGACCCCTAGTGTCTATTTGCTGGCTGTCCTGAACTCTTTGTTTGACATTTAGAAATGTCAGCATTTTTAAACAAATTGTTTTACAATATTTTCTGTTACGCTGAAAACACCTTTGCAACATCTTGGGCAACTCTGGAAACTTGCCAAGAGCATCAAGGGCCACTAGACTTTATTTGCATGCCTATTTACATCAGGGTGTTCGTTTTTCAAATTGACAGTATGTCTATTGTAGCCTCTATGCACATGTACAAAAAAACCCCCTATAAAATCACCTACCTACATTTATCATATATGAACTAATGTCAACAAATTATGTTAAAAATCCTCTTCTGTGTTTATCTACGTAACAATTTTGCCTTTTTCTGTTTAATGCATCTTTAAATTTTTGCTGGCTATAGAGACACACAGCCATTATGTGTTCAGTTCAGTGCAGTCTGCCAGAGGAGTCACACAACGTGCTCTCTCATGTAAGGTGAAATTCACCCCTGTGCATACAACAAAGCCTATACAGCACATATGCTCTAATTTGAAGGCATAAGTGGTCTGTAGGCCTTTCTGGGCCCTCTAAGTAGGGGTGATTTTCACTTGGGGACTTTACTACTGTTCTCCTTTCCTCTGTTGCTCTCTTAATCTAAAATAAAAGTAATTCTTATTGATGTATTTATTTGCTCTTTGCGTGTAGAGAAACGGATAACACCAACCACAAAATTAAGATATCACAATCTTCCTTAAACCACTTTAAACTTGAGAACATCTGCATGAATTAATAGGTCTTACAACGTGTCCCCAAAATCAATTAATTTATCCATTGGCTCAACACAGACCAAAGTGAATTCTAGCCTCTTGGGTCTTCTGTTGAAAATTCTATACACCCAGCCCCCAGATGTATAATTCTGCCACCAGCTAATTTCAACTGACAAGTTGGAGTGTGAAGAAATAGCCTCTTAAAAACACAGCAACCAAACCATAAAGGGCTTAAATACGGGGGGGGGAGGGGGGCGGGGGAAATGGGGATACGGGCACATGACCATAAAACTGGCTTATGCTTCTATCTCTCTAGACAGACGAACAGATTTTTTTTTAACCCATAGTTCACCAGAATGAAAACCCAGCAATTTGACCATCTATTTTTATTCATAGTTACAGGCCCACCCACACTGAATTTGGCCTCGGGGCTGCCTCCTTAGTAACCATGCCTCCTTAGTAACACCAGGCTGGAGCCTAATTTATGGTTCTAGAGAGTCCCCCCCCCCCCTTTCCATTTTGGAAATAGTAAAATGAAGAAAGTACCAGCTTTTAAATTTTGCATGTGAAACGAAAAGATATTACGATCACGCTCTTCCAGAAAGATCACCCAGCCCCGCCAACCTCCCCCCCAGCACCAGCGGGGATCCCGGGGCACGTGTTGCTGCCCACCCCCTTCCCACCCAGCACCAGTGGGGATCCCGGGCCCCCAGCACCTATGGCACCCTCAGACCGCACCCCTAGAGCACCCGGCCCTAATTTTAGTTACGGGTAAATAGTACAAGTCATGGACTATGAATTTTTGTTTACTGCCTGTGACCTGTCCAGGACTTTTTCTAAAAATACCCGGGACTAAAACATAGCCTTAACTATAGGTGTCCTGTTGAGTATTCAGTGTTGCCAACTCGCACAATTTTATTGAGAGTCTGGTGATTTTCTTAAAGACCCAGCTCTTTGAGTCATGTGATTGTGGGAGCTTTCCCTTAAAAACAGAGAGGGTGCTAGCCTTTGCGGTTGCAGAGAAAAGTTTGACATTTAAATTCTGTTCGGTGGACAGGACTAAAGTCAAAATGAAAATATACTCTCTAACGACTTCCAATTAAGATACAATCAAGCTGTAAAGTGCTTCTAATTCAGTCACTGTTCCTTTGAAGTATGAAATCCTACCTCCTGTGCTGGGTTGCCTTTTTTTAATGAACAATGTGCTGTCCCAAGTGCAGGCTTCTGGGAGTGGCTGTGATAATTAGCTAGCTGGACACCTGTCCAAAAATATTCTGACTTTGGTTTCTTTTGTGACGGACCAAATCAAAACTAGTCTGTGAGTACACAGCCCTCCAAGAAATACATTATTAAAATGAAAACGTAACAGACCATTTCCCTGAGACAAATCTTGCCCTGGGACACACTCTCAAGGCAGCTCTTACCATTTTTAAGGTTGCTAGAGAGAGGAAATTAGGTCAGGCTTTCCCACAACCACTGTCACCCAACTGCGGCATGACAGTGTCTGGTGGTGGTTCTTACTGCTAGAGGGGGGAAACGGGATTGGTCCCTGAGTTGCATAGCGTATGTGGAACTATAGGGCTCTTAACTGCACAGAACCTCAAGAAGATGTTTGCTTTGTTTGTCAGCTTCAAGGCTACCTGAAATCTTATTTATGTATAATCTAAAAGAGGTTTCCCCTGCCTTCAGAGCTTCCATTCTTCTTAGTTACAATGGTTTCCCTCATTTTAGTTAGACCTGCAGTTCAATTATCATCTGCAGCACTTGCCTTATGACCGATTGACAGGTATTTAAATAATTAATATTTGAAATATTAAAGAAGAAAGGGTTAGAGGTGCACAGTTGGCAAGAGTGATTGATTGTTGCTTCTTTTAATTTATCATCATGTCACTCTGTCTTCCTGGTAGCAAAAGCATTACCAGTTATGCTCCTTCATTGAGAGGAAAGTGTTAGGGCTGAAGCCAAAACCCAGTGAAGTTAGTGGAAAGACTCCAATAGATTTGAGTGGGTTTGGGATCAGGCTGTTTCTGTACTGAGGCAATGTCCACAATGGTAGTTTGAAAACATTTCTCATTTCTACCCATGTTGCTTTTTCATTTTCTTACACTGCTTTGAAACTTTCCAATTGCATTAGTAAAAATGTACAGAGCCCTGCAAATCCGCGGATCATTTTTGCAGATTGCGGATCGAATGCGGATACAAATTTTGTATCCATGCAGGGCTCTAAAAATGTGTCCTGTGTGGAGGTATGAGGAAGATTGTCTCACCTAAAGCCCTGCCCGCCATCTAAGATTAAGTCATGTTTGAAATCATTTTCACACATTGTTGCAGCCTGGCGTGGTTGCACCCCCATCTAGTACAGTCACAAATCATGTTACAACCTCGTTCAAAAACCATGCTACAGACTGCCCCAGGGAGAGTACGGTACTGTTTCAGCTAGTTCTGTTGTTTGGGAAAATAAACAAGCACCAAACAAATCCTGTTCATGCTGGACAGGAAAGCTGTGCTAGGAACAATCAGTTTTGTTGAGTCTTTCACAGTTCAAGCTGTAGTTTAAACAGAGCCTAACCTGTGTCAACACAAGATGTGGGGCCGTGTTTGACAACATGCGTTACATATGATTATCCCGCTGAATCCCCAATGCCTTCAACTGTAGTAGTTAAATGTAATTTAACTACTGGTATAGGCAGAGCCAAGCCCCATTCAACACTCGATGGAGAATGCTTGATTGCCCCCTCTTGCATTGGGTAATGAATGTGTCTATAAATCGGTGGCCCATTTGCTAGCAGAGACTGGGCCTAGGTCTGAGAGTAATTTAGGGTCTTCTTTGTGCAGCACAATGTACCATGCTGCAGCACTGTGTTCAAACGTGGAAGTGCCCTGTCTGTGCTATAATGATGTTTTTGTCTTGGCGGTGGGGATGGAATCAAATTGTGGTTAGAAACATAATGTAGATGGCCCCTCAGAAAGAAGAGGATGGAATTTTTGTACTAAATATTACATATAGAGTGTAGTTTGGATCCTGCAAACCCATCTTCAGGCGAGTAGTCTTTACTCATGTGAGTAGTACCATTGAAGTCCTTGCCTTAGTTAGGGTTTGCAGAGTGGGCCCTACAGTTCCTTATTAAAGTTATTTATTTCTTGACTTCTGTTTCATTTCTGCATCATTTAATTTTCCATGCATAAATGAAGCTATAATTTTTCACTTAGTTGCTGCCTTTGGATGGATACCTGCTCTCTCTCTCTCTCTCTCTCTCTCTCTCTCTGTGTGTGTGTGTGTGTGTGTGTGTGTGTGTGTGTATCTATAAGCATTGGCTGTCCAGTATTAATTCTGCATTGCCCAATCTGTAATCAGTTAAGTATAAGGCAATCCCTGGCGGTTGGTAATGGTGCTGGAAATGTCACAAGTACAGGCCCCCAACTAAAGGGGGAGCGGGGGGGAGGAATGTGTACACTTTATCAGGGCCCACCTATTGCCATGTGGTCCAGCCAGAGGGCCACAAGCCCATCACCATGTGAAAAAAATTTCAGGCTAAATTGTGGATGTTTGAGTTTGACTAAATGGTATTTGTATAATCTCGGTGAGTATGTTTATACCTATGCAACTATGCAGTGTCCAGATCTCTCAAGATTTACCTGAGCCAATCAGAAGCAGTTTTAGAACTGAAGCAACATCAAGAATCTCTCTTGATTTAGAGTCTGCTCTCAGTACTGATATTATTGAAGAATTAAAGCAACTTTGACATCAGTGGCCCAAGTTTCTATTCACAGCGTGCCTTGTGGCAGAAGGTGTGGGAATTTTGCCACAATTACTGCAGAAGAGGACGTAGGAAAGATTTAATGGTGAGAGACTCTGAGGATTCATATTCTGTCACCTCTGAAGATGAAAGAGAGTATTCAGAAGGAATGTGTTCTATGCAAATTTGGACAATGTTATCTAAGAATTGTAGTGTTTATTCAAAGAACCAATGACATTTGTTTTATGTTCCATTTAGTCCTAAAATATGTCACACTGGAGCCTGAGGAACTGAAGGAATTATTCAAATATCTGGTTTTCAAGTATCTTCAGGCGCTTTCAGAAAACTTTCCATGTGAAATGCTGCATCTGAAAAAAATCTTCAAAACTACTGTTGGAAAAGAACGTGAACTGCCACCACTAGTTAATAAGATTTACAACAAAAAATGCAACTAATTTTCAGTGAAGTGTGCATAGCCCTACAAATTTTTTGCACATTGCCAGTGAGTGTGGCAGAAGCTGAAAGAAATTTCAGCAAGCTGGCACTCATCCAAAAACTACAGATGATCTTTTATGGCACAGGAATGCTTAAATTATCTTGCTGTTTTGTCTATTGAGTGTGAACTCACAAGAAACATTGACTTTAGTGAGATCATGCATGATTTTTCAATGACAAAGGCCAGAAACATAAAGTGATAAGGCCTATCTGTGCCATTTCAGAAATAAGATGTTTTCTTTCTTTAAGTAGGTGGGTGGATTGGGATGGGGGCCCATGTTATGGGTTTATCCTGGGTCCAGCGAAATGTTACTTGGGGCCTGCACAGGTAAGTACTTTTGGTGTCACATCCTTCTTAGCTAATCCTAAAGCATTTTGCCTCTTTGGCTATTATTTACAAAGCTTGACTCGGACACTTTTTGTTAATTAGAAATAGCTACTGGAATTTACAATGACCTTGTTCTGTACTCAGCTAGGAGAACAAAATACACACAAATGACAAATTTGAACCTGAGCTTTATTTGGGGGGTGGGGAAATTGTGTTACACATTTCAGCACTTAAAATAGAAAAATCTGCTCTTCAGCTGTAAAAATGTTTTCCAGTTTGTGAGCTCTCATTAAACACATTTTTTTCTGCTTTACTTGCTAAGAAGTCTGCGAGCCTGATATAATCAAGTGGTGGTTGACTGTTTAAATGAGAATGAAAAGGCAGGCAGAAAAGTTTAAGTAGACGTTCCGTGGTCTTGATCATGCCAATCTGTCCTCTTGTCCTTCTCCTTGAAACTCAGATTCATTGCTTGCCTTTGGCATTCACTCTGACTGAAATATCTGCCTCCTGGAAGTACAATATCTTGCCAGGACTGAAATCGAATCATATTGTTCTGTCATTAAATGGGCAAGGTTGAGTGCTTTGGAAATTAACAACAGCTCTAGGTTCTCTAGCTATTTTTATTTGTACTATAGCTATAATTTTTCTGGTGTGTGTGTGCCAAGGTTACAGGAGGAAAAGAAAATAGGTCCCCTGGGGAGATTTTTTCCTTTGGGAAAAAAAAATCCACCCCCCCCCCAACAAAAATCCATGAAAGACATAGCAGACAGAGCACTGTAGCAATTTGTTCAGCATTACATGTGCCCCTTGAGCTGGTTGTTAAAATGATTTTCTAGAATGTTTGCCATATAAGTACTCCATTCAGGCCTGGTACCTCATTACCTTGGTATCTGAGCCGTAACACAACTAGCAGAATCCAAAGACATTCCTAGTGACACTTGTATCAGCCTTTCGTAAAGTGCCAGATCTAGTGACCTCTAGATTAGTGGCAGCAGAACAATTTTCTTTTCATTTGGCTGTTTTATTTAGGTTTAATGTTCCCAGCTATGGGCCTGGGCCAAAATTCATAGAAGCCAATGGAAGCCAGTGACTTCAGCAGGCTTTGGATCAGGCCCTAAAATCCAGCAAAGAATGCACAAGAAAATTAGAAATCAGATGCCCTTTGAGAGTCCAACCACAGGAATTTTCTCTTAAGAAAGTATAAAAGCAGGATAGTCATTCACCGAGAATGACAATTCAGAGCCAACATTTTAAAGTTAAAGGTCAGCCCTGTGACGTTGTGCAGTCTATATGGTTTTATAAAAACATGATAATAAGTGAATATAATGTAACTGGGATAGTTTTAGAAAAATATGGTAATAAGTGAATATAACGTAACTGGGATATGCTTCATGCAAAAGGTATCTTGTAAGGTATCATTACAAAGCTTATAATCTACTGAGTGTGATCATCCGATTTGTATAAATGTACCACTATTGTATCTAAAACTAGAAATATAAAATATAACTCTGAGGGCCTATTGTAATTATGTAAAGTGTGGGCCATTAATGATGGTTTGGAATCTTGATGACTCCTATTAACAAGGACCATTATCTGCAGATGGCTGTGTTTACCTGTGAGTCTTCCTGTATATGTGTGTGCTGGCAAGTGGGCAATGAAGTCTTGCAGTGATGTGATCATGACACCTGAACTGGAATCCATCTTTAACCTGGTGCTTTTCCAGTGAGGGGTGGGTGGAAACCCAGAGGGACAAAGGGTTCCCGCCTTATGCAAAAGATATATAAAGGGGTGGAACAGAACAAAGGGGAGAGAGAAGCCATCATGAAGAATCCCTTAGCTACCACCTGAGCTGGAACAAGAGCTGTACCAGGGGAAAGAATTGTGCCCAGGCCTGGGAGGTGTCCAGTCTCAGAAAAAACTTACTGAAGCATCTCTGAGGGTGAGATTATCTGTATTCAGTTTGATTAGACATAGATTTGCGCATTTTATTTTATTTTGCTTGGTGACTTACTTTGTTCTGTCTGTTACTACTTGGAATCACTTAAATCCTACTTTCTGTATTTAATAAAATCACTTTCTACTTAGTAATTAACTCAGAGTATGTATTAATACCTGGGGGAGCAAACAGCCGTGCATATCTCTCTATCAGTGTTATAGAGGGCGAACAATTTATGAGTTTACTCTGTATAAACTTTATACAGGGTAAAACGGATTTATTTGGGTTTAGACCCCATTGGGAGTTGAGCATCTGAGTGCTAGAGACAAGCACACTTCTGTGAGCTGTTTTCAGGTAAACTTGCAGCTCTAGTCAGTGAGTCTCAGAGCCTGGGTCAACTGACTCAGGCTTGCGGGCTTGAGGCTGAAAATACCAGCGTAGACGTTCCTGCTTGGGCTGGAGCCCTGGTTCTGAGACCCAGTGAGGGTCGGGGAGGTCTTGGAGCCTAAGCTCCCGCTTGAACGGAAACATCTACACTTCTGTTTTTAGCCCCACGAGCCAAGTCAGTTGACCCAGATTCTGAGACTCACTGCCGTGTTTTTTTGTTTTTGCAGCGTAGATGTTAGTGACTTTCATTTCCTAATGAAACAACTCAGCAAATGCAGACATGGGTGGCCGGAAGCTAACCTGTCGTGTTACGGAAGAGGGAACCCTCGCTGAAGAGGTTGCATTGTAGGTATCTCTCCTTAGGGAGCCATGAAAACATCTGTTTGAAGTCAGTTGGAATTTTGCCATTGAGTTCAATTGGAACAATGTAGAGCCTTATGCATGTACTGTATGCAAGTGTACTGTATTTCATTAATTGGAAGCAATTTATTTGGGGAGAAATATTACTTTCATTTCATTTATTTTAAGTTGATTGCTGTGGCGGGCAAATCAGGTCCAATCCTGCAGCCTTTAGCCAAAACACCTAACATCTTGAGTGGATCTTCTGTAAGGAATTTGTGTGAATTATTACAAATTATTTTACGAATCTTGGAATGCATTGAATCTGTTTTACTTTTATGGAAGGTGAACAAGGACAGAGCAAGGCATCAGTTGCTCTTACTCAATAACCTAAAACTTCAAGACCAAACCTATTACAGGTTTAAGCGCTGAGTCTCCCAGCATTTATGCACATGCTCAACTGTACTACTTTGTGTAGCCCCATTGCGCTGAGTCTCCCAGCATTTATGCACGTGCTCAATTGTACTACTTTGTGTAGCCCCATTGAGTTCACTGTAATTTTATATATATATAAAGAATAGCAAGTTAAGTGACTTTGGGAGTCAGTGAACTGAGGGGTGAGTTCTCTGATGCTATAAAATGGCATAGCTCCATTGACTTCAATGCAGCGGGGACAACGTACCCTACCAGAAAATTTGGCCCTTTGTTTGAAAAGAATGATAGTGTGAGCAATTAACTTGAGAATTGAAGAGGAGGAGCCACAACTGCAGCTTGGAATTTGTGAAGTCCATTCCAAAGCCATCCACGGTCAAAGGGTGGAATTAGCCTCTTCTCTCCTGCTAATGGTCTTAATTCTGGGGGAGGAAGAAACCTGACTGGGACCTGGAGAGAACGTTTAAAGACAATTGGTTTGTGTGTTCTATATTCTTAAATAAATCCCCAAAGTTCCGGGGCCATTGGAGATTTTGGGGCATGATTTTAATCTGATTTACACTAGTTATACAGCTTTGCAGCTCCACTGACTTGTATGGATTTACTCCAGAGGGAGAGCAGAATCTGGGTAATTTTTTTCTTGCTGTTTTATATGTTCTTTTTTATCATTTATTATTTATATTATACTCAGGATTGGGGCCCCATTGTGTTAGATATAGTACAAACCGCACACAAAGACACAATCCCTGTCCCAGAGACTTGGAAACTGTTATCTTTAATCTCTTTTCTTCTGCTGTCCCCCTACCCATTTATAAATCTTCCCCCCACTTTTCTTATTCCCTTAATCTCCTTTGTCATCTTCCTCTTCTGCCCACTTCGCTGCCATTCTCCCCTTTGCCACTTTCATCCCACCTCATTCTTCTCTCCCATAAGTGTTACTACCATCCCCAACTTCAGCAGTTCCAGTGTGCTATGTTATCTGCCTGCAAGATGCTGTCCTTCAGGGATTGAAGCATCATATTGTTGGTTCAGTGTTGCCATAATATAGTCTTATAGTCTGAAGCAAACCATGCAGAAGACTAATATTTTGGAGAGCAGTGTACTCTGCGTCAACAAACAGAGCCCTGAAGAGAGAGGCAGCAAGCGCAATTCATGGCTACTGTAAGAATATAAGAATGGCCACAGTGGTGCAATGACGAGGCCACGGGTGGTCAGGCCTAGTGTTCGGAGCACGAGTCATGCCTTGTGGTTGGAGCCAAAGGTCAAAACCAAAGACAGTGTCAGGTACTAAGCTGAAGGTCAGAGCCAGAGACAGCATCAGAGGTAAGGCAGAGGATTCATAGATTCATAGATTCTAGGACTGGAAGGGACCTCGAGAGGTCATCGAGTCCAGTCCCCTGCCCGCATGGCAGGACCAAATACTGTCTAGACCATCCCTGATAGACATTTATCTAACCTACTCTTAAATATCTCCAGAGATGGAGATTCCACAACCTCCCTAGGCAATTTATTCCAGTGTTTAACCACCCTGACAGTTAGGAACTTTTTCCTAATGTCCAACCTAGACCTCCCTTGCTGCAGTTTAAGCCCATTGCTTCTTGTTCTATCCTCAGAGGCTAAGGTGAACAAGTTTTCTCCCTCCTCCTTATGACACCCTTTTAGATACCTGAAAACTGCTATCATGTCCCCTCTCAGTCTTCTCTTTTCCAAACTAAACAAACCCAATTCTTTCAGCCTTCCTTCATAGGTCATGTTCTCAAGACCTTTAATCATTCTTGTTGCTCTTCTCTGGACCCTTTCCAATTTCTCCACATCTTTCTTGAAATGCGGTGCCCAGAACTGGACACAATACTCCAGCTGAGGCCTAACCAGAGCAGAGTAGAGCGGAAGAATGACTTCTCGTGTCTTGCTCACAACACACCTGTTAATACATCCCAGAATCATGTTTGCTTTTTTGCAACAGCATCACACTGTTGACTCATATTTAGCTTGTGGTCCACTATAACCCCTAGATCCCTTTCTGCCGTACTCCTTCCTAGACAGTCTCTTCCCATTCTGTATGTGTGAAACTGATTTTTCCTTCCTAAGTGGAGCACTTTGCATTTGTCTTTGTTAAACTTCATCCTGTTTAACTCAGACCATTTCTCCAATTTGTCCAGATCATTTTGAATTATGACCCTGTCCTCCAAAGCAGTTGCAATACCTCCCAGTTTGGTATCATCCACAAACTTAATAAGCATACTTTCTATGCCAATATCTAAGTCGTTAATGAAGATATTGAACAGAGCCGGTCCCAAAACAGACCCCTGCGGAACCCCACTCGTTATGCCTTTCCAGCAGGATTGGGAACCATTAATAACAACTCTCTGAGTACGGTTATCCAGCCAGTTATGCACCCACCTTATAGTAGCCCCATCTAAATTGTATTTGCCCAGTTTGTCGATAAGAATATCGTGCGAGACCGTATCAAATGCCTTACTAAAGTCTAGGTATACCACATCCACAGCTTCTCCCTTATCCACAAGACTCGTTATCCTATCGAAGAAAGCTATCAGATTGGTTTGACATGATTTGTTCTTTACAAATCCATGCTGGCTGTTCCCTATCACCTTACCACCTTCCAAGTGTTTGCAGATGATTTCCTTAATTACTTGCTCCATTATCTTCCCTGGCACAGAAGTTAAACTAACTGGTCTGTAGTTTCCTGGGTTGTTTTTATTTCCCTTTTTATAGATGGGCACTATATTTGCCCTTTTCCAGTCTTCTGGAATCTCTCCCGTCTCCCATGATTTTCCAAAGATAATAGCTAGAGGCTCAGATACCTCCTCTATTAGCTCCTTGAGTATTCTAGGATGCATTTCATCAGGCCCTGGTGACTTGCAGGCATCTAACTTTTCTAAGTGATTTTTAACTTGTTCTTTTTTTATTTTATCTGCTAAACCTACCCCCTTCCCATTAGCATTCACTATGTTAGGCATTCCTTCAGACTTCTCGGTGAAGACCGAAACAAAGAAGTCATTAAGCATCTCTGCCATTTCCAAGTTTCCTGTTACTGTTTCTCCCTCTTCACTAAGCAGTGGGCCTACCCTGTCTTTGGTCTTCCTCTTGCTTCTAATGTATTGATAAAAAGTCTTCTTGTTTCCCTTTATTCCCGTAGCTAGTCTGAGCTCATTTTGTGCCTTTGCCTTTCTAATCTTGCCCCTGCATTCCTGTGTTGTTTGCCTATATTCATCCTTTGTAATCTGTCCTAGTTTCCATTTTTTATATGACTCCTTTTTATTTTTTAGATCATGCAAGATCTCGTGGTTAAGCCAAGGTGGTCTTTTGCCACATTTTCTATCTTTCCTAACCAGCGGAATAGCTTGCTTTTGGGCCCTTAATAGTGTCCCTTTGAAAAACTGCCAACTCTCCTCAGTTGTTTTTCCCCTCAGTCTTGATTCCCATGGGATCTTACCTATCAGCTCTCTGAGCTTACCAAAATCCGCCTTCCTGAAATTCATTGTCTCTATTTTGCTGTTCTCCCTTCTACCCTTCCTTAGAATTGCAAACTCTATGATTTCATGATCACTTTCACCCAAGCTGCCTTCTACTTTCAAATTCTCAACGAGTTCCTCCCTATTTGTTAAAATCAAGTCTAGAACAGCTTCCCCCCTAGTAGCTTTTTCAACCTTCTGAAATAAAAAGTTGTCTGCAATGCAGTCCAAGAATTTGTTGGATAGTCTGTGCCCCGCTGTGTTATTTTCCCAACATATATCCGGATAGTTGAAGTCCCCCATCACCACCAAATCTTGGGCTTTGGATGATTTTGTTAGTTGTTTAAAAAAAGCCTCATCCACCTCTTCCACCTGGTTAGGTGGCCTATAGTAGACTCCTAGCATGACATCACCCTTGTTTTTTACCCCTTTTAGCCTAACCCAGAGACTCTCAACACTTCCATCTCCTATGTCCATCTCTACCTCAGTCCAAGTGTGTACATTTTTAATATATAAGGCAACACCTCCTCCCTTTTTCCCCTGTCTATCCTTCCTGAGCAAGCTGTATCCATCCACACCAACATTCCAATCATGTGTATTATCCCACCAAGTTTCAGTGATGCCAATAATGTCATAGTTGTATTTATTTATTAGCACTTCCAGTTCTTCCTGCTTATTACCCATACTTCTCGCATTTGTATATAGGCATCTAAGATACTGGTTTGATCTTTCCTCCCAGTTTTGTCCTGACCCTCCTTTCTCTCTGCCAATATAGCCCACACTCCCTCTCGTTTCCGACCCATCTCCCAGGTCTCCATGTTCCCCACTTACCTGCGGGCTTTGCTCACCTGTCCCCGTCGAACCTAGTTTAAAGCCCTCCTCACTAGGTTAGCCAGTCTGTGTCCAAATAGGGTCTTTCCCCTCCTCGAAAGGTGAACGCCATCTCTGCCTAGCAGTCCTTCCTCAAATAGCATCCCGTGGTCTAGGAAGCCAAAGCCCTCCTGGCGACACCATCTTCGCAGCCAGGCATTCACCTCCATGATGCATCTGTCTCTGCCCGGGCCCCTACCCTTGACAGGAAGAATCGAAGAGAATACCACTTGCGCTCCAAACTCCTTCACCCGTACTCCCAGAGCCCTGTAGTCACTCTTGATCCGCTCAGTGTCACACCGCGCAGTATCATTTGTGCCCACATGGATGAGTAGCATGGGGTAGTAGTCAGAGGGCTGGATAATCCTCGACAATGCCTCCGTAATGTCACGGATACGGGCTCCCGGCAGGCAGCATACCTCCCGAGATGAAATGTCAGGGCGACAGATGGGCGCCTCCGTCCCCCTCAGCAGAGAGTCTCCGACCACCACTACCCTACGTTTCCTATTCGCAGTGGTGGCAGCAGACCTCCCAGCCTTAGGGGTACGAGGCTTCTCCTCCTTTACTGTAGGGGGTGATGCCTTCTTTCCTGTATCAAGAAGAGCATAACGGTTACCTATTACCACAGCGGGAGGGTTCGGAGCAGGGGTGGAGCACTGCCTGCTGCCAGAAGTAACCAGCTGCCAGTGTCCACCCTGAGCCATCTCCTCCTCCACCAGTGGTGTATCAGCAGTCCTGTGTACTGGGACAGCTACCTCAGCTGTCTCCACATGGACACTGTCCAGGAATTGCTCGTGGATTCGGATGCTTCTCAACCTAGCCACCTCCTCCTGTAGCTCTCCCACCTGCTGCCTGAGAGATTCCACCAGCAGGCACCTTTCACATTGGATGGTCCCCCCAGCCTGGATATCAGTAAGTGGAAATTGCAAGTTACAGTCTCTGCAAAACCACACCAGGATCTGGGTAGAAGCATCCATGCTCAGGCGCTCTGTCTGGCTACAGGCGCAGGTGGAGGAGACAGAAGCAGTGCTGGCACAGGTGTTGCGGGTCTTCCTAACCATCGTAAGCCTCCCTCTGTCAAATTCCTGTCTGCAGCCCCCTGTCCGCCCAAAAGGGTGCTGTATTGCTCCTCCTTCACCTGGAGAACTCCCTTGCGAAACTCCCTGTTAGCAGCCCCTGTTCGCAAAAGCTCCCTGGTCGCTTGTGCGCTGTTTTATAAAGCCCTGGCCTGTATGAATGCCCCGCCCACTGATTAAGGCTCAGCCAATTACCAGAGGCTTCTAGGTTTCAAACCTTCCTTTGAAGCTCACAGCTTCCAACTGCCAGCCACAGCACACGGTCCTTCAAACAACCAACCAAACAAACAGACTGACAAACACAAGCTCAGCACACAGAAAGTAACCCCCAAACACAAACAAACACACACTACAGACAGTCACTTACCCCAAAAGGGTGCTGTATTGCTCCTCCTTCACCTGGAGAACTCCCTTGCGAAACTCCCTGTTAGCAGCCCCTGTTCGCAAAAGAGCAGGGCCCTGGAGTAGGGCAGGACAGCAGGATCTTGGATAGGAGGACAGGAACCAGGAGCAGGTGGGGGCAGGAACCGGGAGTAGGCAGGAATGTAAGCAGGAGGGGTCCGTAGCAGCAGCCACCCAGAGATTCCTCTAGTTCAGTGATTTTTCAACCTGTGGTTCGTGGACCTCTGGGGTTCCACAGACTATGTCTAAAATTTCCAAAGGGTCCACACCACCATTCAAAATGTTTTAGAGGTCTACAAATGAAAAAAGGTTGAAAATCACTGTTCTAGGTGCTCAGACAACTTCCTGTTGTTCCTGGTTTATATAGCACTCCTCAGCCAATTGGGGAGCAGGATGTTTCCACCAATTGGGAGCTTTGAGGGAAGGGCTCTATGAGAGCTAACCGTTTCCTGGACCCTTCCCGGGTTACTCAGGTGAGCTGCTGGATGGTGGTTGAGGCCTGAGCAGTGTCTGGGGACCGATAGGCCCGGGTTCAAGGCCCATGATCCTTCACAATTGGGTCAGACCAGTGGTCCATCTAGTCCAATATCCTGTCTTCTGACAGTGGCCAGTGCCAGATGCTTCAGAGGGAATGAACAGAACAGGGCAATTTATCAAGTGATAAACCTTCTGTCGACCAGTCCCAGCTTTTGGCAGTCAGATGTTTAGTGAGACCCAGATCATGGGGTTTCATCCCTGATCATCTTGGCTAATAGCTGTTGATGGACCTATCCTCCATGAACTTATCTAATTCTTTTTTAGAACGCAGTTATATTTTTGGTTTTTACAACATCCCATGGCAGTGAGTTCAACTGTGTGTGGTGTGAAGAAGTACTTCTTTGTGTTTAATAGGCAGCAGGCTAAAAACAATTTCTTTTGGTGACCCCTAATTCTTGTGTTACATGAAGGAGTAAATAATACTTCCTTGTTCACTTTCTCCACACCATTCATGATTTTATAGACCTCTGTTATAACCCCACGTAGTTGTCTTTTCTAAGATGAACAGTCCCAGTCTTTTAAATCTCTCTTCATATGGAAGCTGTTCCATACCTTCAATCATTTTTGTTGCCTTCTCTGTATTTTTTCCAATTCTAATATATCTTTTTTTGAGATGGGGCAACTAGAACTGCGCGCAGTATTCAAGATGTGGGTGTACCATGGATTTATATAGTGGCAATATCATATTTTCTGTCTTTTTACCTATCCCTTTCCTAATGGTTCCTAATATTCTGTTAACTTTTTTGACTGCCACTGCACATTGAGCAGATGTTTTAGAGAACTATCCACAATGATGCCAAGATCTCTTGGAACTAATTGAGACCTCATAATTTTGTATGTATAGTTGGGTTTATGTTATCAAATGTGCATTACTTTGCATCTATCAACATTGAATTTCATCTGCCATTTTGTCATCCAGTTTTGTGAGATCCTTTTGTAACGCTTCTCAGTCAGCTTCAGACTTAACCATTTTGAGTAATTTTCTGCAAATAGTATCATCTGCAAACTCTGCCACCTCACTTTTCCCAGATCATTTATGAGTAAGTTGATCAGCACTGGTTCCAGTAAAGATCATTTGGGGACCCTGCTATTTACCTCTCTCCACTGTGAAAACTGACCATTTATTCCTACCCTTTGTTTTCCATCTTTTAACCAGTTACTGATCCATGAGAGGACCTCCGTCTTATCCCATGACAGCTTACTTTGCTCAAGAGCTTTTGGTGAGGGACCTTGTCAAAGGCTTTCGGAAAATCGAAGTATACTATATCACTCTTGTCCACATGTTTGTTGACCCCTCCTCAAAGAATTCCAATAGATTGGTGAGACATGATTTCCCTTTACAAAAGTCATATTGGACTCTTACCCAACATATATGTGTGTGATAATTCTGTTCTTTACTACAGTTTCAACCAGATTGCCTGATACTGAAGTTAGGCTTACTGGCCTGTAATTGCCAGGATCGCCTCTGGACCCTTTTTTAAAAATTGGTGTTATGTTATCTATCTGCCAGTCATCTACAGATGCTGATTTAGCTGATCGGTTAACTACGACAGTTAGTAGTTCTGCAATTTCATATCTGAGTTCCTTCAGAACTCTTGGGTGAATACCATCTGGTCCTGGTGACTTATTACAGTTTAATTGCTCAATTTGTTCCAAAACTTTCTCTACTAACACTTCAATCTGGGATGGTTCCTAGATTTGTCACCTAAAAAGAATGGCACAAGTTCGGGAATCTCCCTCACATCCCCTGCTGTGAAAACTGATGCAAAGAATTCATTTCGCTTCTCCACAACAGTCTTGTCTTCCTTGAGTGCTCCTTTAGCATCTCGATCTTCCAGTGGCCCCACTGATTATTTGGTAGGCTTCCTGCTTCTGATGTACTTTAAAAATTGCTGTTATTTTTTGTGTCTTTTTCTAGATGCTCTTCAAATTCTTTTTTAGCCTGCCTGATTGCACTTTTACATTTGACTTGCCAGAGTTTATGCTCCTTTCTATTTTCTTCAATAGGATTTGACTTCCCGTTTTTAAAGGCTGTCTTTTTGACTCTAACCATCTCTTTTACTCTGTTGTTTAGCCATGATGTCATTTTTTGGGGGGTGTTCATGTAGTTCAAGCCTCTGTGATGGTGTATTCAAAAAGTTTCCATGCCATTTGCAGGCATTTCACTCTTGAGACTATTCCTTTTAATTTCCGTTTAACTAGCCTCTTCATTTTTGTGTAGTTCCCCTTTTTGAAGTTAAATGCTACTGTGGTGGGTTTCTCTGGTATTTCCCCCCTACAAGGATATTAAATTTAATTACATTATGGTTGCTATTACCAAGCAGTTCAGCTGTATTCACCGCTTAGGCTGGATCTTGTGCACTCTTAAGACTAAATCAGGAATTACCTCTCTCCTTGTGGATTCCAAGAAGCAGTCATTAATGGTGTCTAGAAATTTTATGTCTGCATCACATCCTGAGGTGACATGTTTCCAGTCCATTATGAACACAGATGACCCAAATTACTCCTATGGAGTTGCCCCCTGCTTACCCCAGGATTGAATTCTATCCAGGGTCCATAAATTCTACCCAGCTGTCATCCTAATTAGAGCCAGGCAGGTGTATCAGTTTTTTTCTGTTTGTGTTTGTTTCTAAACTATCGCTGCTATTTCCATCTGTTAATGTGTACAGTGTACAGGTGAAATCCTTGATACTTTCATTCCAAATGAATAATTGTCTAGCAGTTATAAGGTTTATAAATTAAACATTGCTGGCTTTATTTCATGCTTTTATCCATCCCTAGCAATCCCTCAAGGCAGGGCTCTCAATCTTTCTCAAGGGTGGACCACATATTAATGGAGAGAGTATCTCATGCACACCTCCCCTTCCCTTCACAGTTGCCTAACATCCCTCTAGGAACTACAGCAATTGCTTGCCCTGGAAAGATAATCTTACAGTGGAGAGCTCTTAGCTGTGTTCATTGCAAAGTCTTTATTCTTTCTGAAAAAAAATTAATCCCACCATCCCATCCGTTTTTCCTCACCACTTCATCTCCCAATCCCTTGCGTTCTGTTTCTCAGAAATGGAAACAAGAAGGAGATCTAACACCATGTGACCAGCCATATCTCCACCGACCACAAACAAGGGCTCTGTAGACAACTTAAGGTTCACAGATCACAGCTTGGAAATCTGTGTCCTATGCTTCCAGTGGCATTCCTTGGTAAAGACGCTTTGTAATTCGTAGGTTAGCTGCGGAGTCCTAACCCTCAGCTGGACTGCTTCCAGTATGCCCATAAGATCCATTTATTGTGGGGGTAGGGAGTAGGGAAGGGGCTTCATTTTCTAATGAAGTGATTAGTTTGCATTTGGATTTGGGGCATTACATAAGCTGAACAACATAGGAGATGTGTAATTGGTTATCTCCATTTAGAATGCCATGTTTCATACTGGACTGAATTTAGAGGAGCAAAAAGCAGGTTAGGTAAAGGCATGACTTCCATACCAACGGCATGAATGCCATGCTATGACTGGTTCTTTAAATCAGATGGATCTGTTCACAGTGGCTATGACTCCAGCATCTCTATATTAGTTTTTGGAACCTGCGGTAGATGTTTACTCTTCAGATTATGTTATGAGATGATTTCCAAAAGTATTGATAACCCATGAAAAAGAATGTTGAGATTCTTGTGTAATCATTTGACTCTAGTTGCGAGGGCTTTAAGAAAAACACCAATTTGCTAGACTTTTGAAAAATGGCAAGAGTTGGCAACACTGGTTAGTGGGTATTTATATTTGTAGATTATATCACAGTTAGTGTTTGTATCACCAGATATTTGAGACACTGAAGACATTGTATTGTTGTATTCAAACTGTTGAAAGAAAGACAGTTGAAGTTGTGATCTTGCATAGGAGCCTACTTCCTTGTCGTGAAAAATGTCTCACCATTACCAGGCATTACTACCTGCCAGAACTGATTTTTGCTATTGAATTGCCTGTATTCCTTGCTTTGGATATCCCGCCACTGAAGGGAAATACTCACTCCAAAGAAGGGCCTTTAGGTCATGCTTCCACTATTTTTGCTATGGTGCTGCTGCTGATCATCCAAATATGGGTAGGGTCAGGTTCTCATTTTGAACAAATAGCTCAGACCTGTAATATTTTTGTTCAACCTTATGTTGGCACATCTGGTCCCATGGCACGTAAATGCCCAAATGCCATTGTCGCTTCACCTGAGAACTTGAACTGACATGTTAACTAAATACAAATCTCATCAGATCAAACTATTTGCTTCTTTTTAATTGCTTGATGAATACAGTAGACTGAGCAGGGTGAATTAATGTAAATCCAATCAATGTAAATCACTGATGTTAATGATGATTTAAATCAGCAGGCAGGAAACTTTTATTTATATTGTTGATTTTAATAGCGTTTTGCATTTGTACTTCTTAGTTTCCTAAAAAAAGTTGATTCTGATAATTTGGTAACCATTAAAACATGTTGATTTGCAACTAAATTTAGCCTTTACCCTAAATTTGATGCTTCTTTTTGCTAACCAGGAGGATATGCTATATCTATGCATATTTATTTAAGCAATTATATCACTTACATTTATTCAGAATCTTCATTTTTACATTTTTATTATGTTAAAAATGGTGAATGATGCATTCCTTATTTACTAGATGATTAAATTATTACTGGCAGTTTGTATCAAGTTCTGTTTGAGTGGACATTCAAATTCAGTTAAAAATGCACAAAACCCCAGCATTTTTTATTAAATACAACTACCTTAATCAGACTAGATGATCCAGTCGTCCCTTCTGGCCTTAAACTCTATGCATAAATGTGCTGGATAAATAAGAAAAAAAAGTTTATCAAAATATGTTTTGCGTTTAAAAGTAACTGATTTTATTAAACAAATGAAGTATTATCTGTAGTTTAGTGAAATGAAGTGATTGTTACTGGTTGCAATGTCCTTCAAGTTTTTAGAACTAACTGATCTCATCTTCTCACCTCATTTTTATTCATAGATTGGAAGAGGAAGACAAGCTTTCCTGCTTTTTCTGTTCCCAGTAGGTTTCGTAACTTTGAATGAATTAGTTATTTAACTGAACTAGTTGAATAAACTGAAATGTAGAAATAGTTGCTCTGCACCTGCTGTCAACAGCTGGTTTAGCACTTTGGCCAATTCTGGTTCCAGATGCTTAGCCAGTGACTTCCACCAGTTCAGTGGTTTGACTTTCTTTAAAACATGGCAGAAAGCATGTACAGCTTAATATTCTTTTTTTTTTTTTTTTTTTACATTTAATGTAAATGATTTAACTAAATTATAATAAATTTAGGCCTTACTTAGATTGTCAAATTAAATTTGACATAGGCACATTGTGGGAACATGGAGGGCACAATATTAATGACAGTTAATGCCATTCTCCCTGCCGGGGACAGATGATAGTGAGAATGCGGCTGGGCTTACTATTCAGTGTAAGGCTGGCAGAATCTGACCATTAAAAAAGCTCCACCCTTGGATACCTTATGTAGGCAGGTAGAATAAATATCAGGCTCATAGTGCTAAAGTATCTAAACTCTCCATGAACTGACTTTCACACCTCAAAATGACTTCCATGCAATCTATTTGACCTCTCTTCTGTGTTCATATGTTTACTTGCTTAATACACATGGGGCCCACGTAATCTGATTTACAGTGAACAGACACTCATAACCATGCATAATGGGATTAAAAAATAAACTCCTTGCAAGTTCAGAAGTGGGCCTGGCACACATACCTCTTAATGAACCATATTAGGTTGTCTGTCTATTCTATCAATATTAATTGACTTAAAATAGTTTGCATGCTCTATTCCTTGTACTGGATGTATGTGATTGATGATACAATCTTTATTTTGTACTGCGAGATTTTTGCAGCCCACGGAGGTTTTTGATCCCATAATTGAAATTTTGGAATAAATATTTCAGAAACAATAGGAAAAAAGCTTCACTGGGGTAAAAGAAATATTTTGACTTTTGATAATTATTCCTGAAGAAAGACATGGGGAAAGAGTTCATTATCAGATGAAATGTCGGGAATGATAAATAATGTTGGTAGGAAGAGGACAGAGAAGAGCTGTGATTATGTAGCAGCACACAATCATGTCAGTGTCCTCTCTCCTGAGCAAATGAGAGAGAAAGCGCACATAACATGAACAGAACAAAGCCTCTTAGTTCATGGGACCATCGAAGAAATTCTCCTTCTTTTAGCCTTTGATGGGTTGTCGTAGTTTAACTAACTGATGTCTGGCACACTAGCCATTGTCATTGGCTTGCTCTCTTCCTCTGTGAGTGCGTGAGATAGAAAATCAGGCACTGAATCCATCTAGTTGTACTTGACCTTTTCTGAGATTTGGTTTAATTATTATGGAAGATGGAAAGTAACTCTTGAAGGCTTAAATGCTTAGTGGAAAAAAAAGGGGGCCATTTTTATTCTTGGGGTGGGAAAATGAAGGAGCAAAATCTGCCTAGGAAACATGTAGCCAAACATTTCAGTTTAAACCTTTTTAACAAAGGAACTGAATGTTGGAGTTGTTCAGACAAGAATGGGAAGAACTTGAATTTAAACTCTGATGTGAATGATGCAACCTTCAATATGTGAGTACCTCACACCTCAGGGTCAGTGCAGGAGGTGGAACAAGTCTCAGGCAAATCCTTTCAGTGCAGTTCCTGGAGGACAGCGAGCGAGGTTTGTACTCTCTGTACTTGAAAGTGGCACTGGCCACACTGGACCATGTTTATTATTTTTCTTTTCATCACACTGGTGATGGCAGTGATGTAGACAATCCTGCCTCACTTCATTACCTGCAGGGAGGTAAAATGAGTTCAGCATCATACAAAGCAAGGAATCTTGTTCCTGAAAGGGATAATATCCATTTTAAAGACACTGTGGGAGGGATTCATGAATAGCTTAAATTTTGGTATGTTTTTACTTCTTCCCTTACATTTATCCTCCCTTTTTATGGGGTTGTTTTATAAGGTGGGCCCTGAATTACCCTGCCATTATTCTTCCATGCACATATGAAAGGAAGTGGAATAATCATGGAGGTTACACTCAATATTATTGGGTAAAGCACCTGTTTACACGTCAGCATTCCGCCTTTAGGTCTCTGCACCTTTGTTTTCGGTGGAGGCAACTGGGATCTCTGATGTTCTGTGTGTAGCATGTTGCTCCTATAAAAGCTTTTCTTACAGCTCTGCCATGTTGGGAGGATGCAGCAGGTGACAGTTAAAAAGAGCACAGAGATGGCTGCTAGGCTGAGTCCAACACTTATCTGAACTGCCAAAGACTCTGTGAAAGATGAGAGTCCCCCCGTACCTTGACCTGCTTACTCTGTGTGTGCGTGCGCGCGCATGTGTGTGTGTTTTGCTTAACCCCTAATGAGACTGTTAGTAAGCTCTGTCTAATGAATGAACCCAGTATATGGTGAATCTGCAAACCAACTACCTTTTTGCATTGGTCTAGCAGAGAAATTTCCACTTGTTCATCACAGTCCAGTTTTTCTCATTTCCTTCTCCCTTAGTACACCCAATGGCCACACACAATGGTTACCTTCCCTCTGGCAAGGATATTTGGCTGTGGCTCTGTTCAGAGACTATCTGTGCTGCTGTGTATTTTAGCCAGAACTAGACTTTGGAGTAACATGATGTGCTTCCTTCTTCTCCAGCAGTTGGGCCCCTGCTAGCCAGCGAGATTGAGACCTAAATTGGATACCCCAATGTGCACAGTGTTGTGTTGTCATTAGACCATCTGTGTGGATCTTGTTCAGCTTTACTACACAACAAAGTAAAACATCAGGCAAGAGGGTGGTGCAATTATTTTGTTGTCCTTGAAAGTCCTTGTTAATATCTTGTTTAATCTTCCACACTTTGGCCATAGAAGCCTGTGTGTAAGCACCATTTGATATGGATTGTGCATTGAGAAACCACTGACAGGATTTACCTCATAAAATGGATTTTTCAAGTGCCTTTTTCAGCTTGCAAGGTTATAAGGTCTTTGTATGCATGGTCAGTCCTACCGAGAAGGTCAGAAAAAAGAGGTGCACTGATATCCACACAAAGTGCTGTCAAGTTCAATGGACCATAGCAAATTATGTCTGATGAATAAGATGAAAACCAAGGTCCGGGCCACTTCTGTTCACTAAGGATCCTATGGCGCTTTCACAACTAGTTGGTTCAATGTCCTCATGTCCTGACCAGATTCTAAGTAGGCTGACTATATTTCACATACCTAAACTTTCCTCTGTAGTTTCAATGAGATACAGTATTATCATTCTGGTTTCAAACAGATCAAACATTATTATTCTCTTCCTATCCTAAAATGGTTTGTGGTATTGCTATGCCCTGGTAAACCACTTTCATGTTCTCTCCCAGAGGTGGCTGCCTTTGAGAACAGAATGAAGCAATTACTATAAATATGTGGTTTATAAAATGCTTTGAGACCCTTCAAAAAGTTGTTTGTAAATATAACTTTCCTGACTGGATGCAATACTATGAAATATGCAGTATGCAATACTATGCAGTATGCAATACTAAGCCAGTTTCACCAACATTAGAATGGAGAGAGACAGTTTTCTTTGTCACATTCTAACACATAAATATTATCCAAGTTTATTTTTCTGCTTTATGTTTTAACCAATAGTTCTGTTGATACTTACAGAATGTTCATATTTCCTGAAGCTTGGCCAAATTCAGATAATACCTGTTTGTTGTCTCTGGGCTGCTGGGTTTCTATAAATACAGAAATTCAGTCATCATCTCTAGGACTATTGATTTAAAATTCAACAATAGGTAACAAATAAATGGCCTTTTCCATTTACTGTTGAACCTACAGAATCCTTAATGCATTTCTCCGTCAACCCATTCATAATACCAACCTATTGGCAGAAAAGGCTTTTTGCGTCCTTGTGCCACTGTCCAGGGTCCTGAGAGCACAATTCACCACTATCTGGAGGGTCTCTTTGTTTCAGTTGAATGAAAGGCACTGCATTTAATTGGGTTGAAACTGAAAATTGTCTAAGATCACATTGCAGCATGTGTCAGGTTCTGCTTTTGACAGATATGAAGGCAACAGCCTGGCACAATGGGGTGCTGCTCATCCCTCTGAGAAATAGCAGAGGGTGTCACTGATCTCTCTCAAGCCTTCTATCCACTTGCAGGCTAATGGTGGATAGTCTTCCCTGTGACAGACATGTTTGATGTAAACCAAAGCAGCAGCAATCTGAGCCTCTCCAGCACTCCTACTACCTCTGTTTGTTAGGTTTGGGGATCCCTGTGTGAGACAATTGTCCTCTTGTTCATTCATACAGTTTGGAAAATGTGGATATCTTTTTCTGGAACAGTGAAGAAGAGATTCTATTCAATTAAAATTATATTGCTCTAGGATTGAAATGCATTCACAATTAGTGCATAATGGCAAAGAAATCAGTGATGTATCCTCTTAAAATGAAATTGCATTTAAAGGCTGTTGTATTCTTAAAGGCTAAGAGATTTTAATGTAATGTAATGCTTTCTGATGCTATCTAATGCTAATTCACATTCGTTCCAAATACAAATATGATGATTAATGTCAGTACTGTGAGCGCCAAAGGAATTACTAAATACTAGCTGCTTGTGGTAAAATTGTATTGTTGCCAAACATGGATTAATGAAGTTAAGGTAGGGAATCTGCTTCTGTTGTGAATCTTGTGTGAATAATATCCTCATCTGTCTAAGAGAAGAGCCAAAGAGAATGGCAAGAAACAGCAAGGTCTGTAATATAAAGTGTAAAAAGACCTGAGTCATGCAATGTCTAATATTGGAGCTTGGTGGATTCAGCTGTATCTAAGGGACAGTGTCTCTTCATAGAACTATTATTCCTATTAGAATGAGAGGAAGAGACTAATCAGAAGATCAGAGTGTCTGTGACCTGGGATAGAGCTGGTATGCAAGGTTTTTTAGTATCTTCATCCACTTGTTAAAAAGTGAGTATAAAAAACCCCAGAGGTGTTTTAGTGTACCCTTACCATTGTGTACATGAAAGGAACACCTGCTGCAGTCACCAATCATTTGTTTGATGAGCTCAGTAGCTGGGAAGCTTCAAGTTTGATCACCTTTGCCCTCATTTGTCAGAGCCACTAGCTAGGAAATAAGGATGAATTTCGCCAATTCAAACAAAGCTAAATGAAACCACACTTCCTAGCAGGTTGGTTTCACCCCATACTGATACTGAACAGTGCAGCCCTGATATCGGGAAATCCATTAATCTGACAGGGGGGATTCAGCTCCTCTCCTGGTCTGTGGAAGAGCAATAACACCAGGCACATTTTCTAGTCTACATACCTGATTCTTCCAGCCATCTGCATGCAGAATTCCCACTGATTTCGACAATCCATTTCTAGGAAACAGCTTGTGCTTCGGAATGCTTTCAGCTCTTGTTTAGGGTTCTGAGTGAAGGGGGTTCTGGTCACTGATTTGATTTAAAGGTCAGATTCCTGCAGTACAGTGATTCCCAGCCACTGACATCTCTACCAGTATTGGTTCTTTAGCCTGTAGCAGTTGGCTCTCACCACTTGGGCCACATTCTAGAGTTCAGGTCCCCGATGCAGAAGAAATTTCTGCTGCCCTAACAGAGAAAACTGCAGCAAACCCATGAAAGTGACTTCTGTGAAAGGTCTCTTTATGGAATCATGTATAATGGGGGCAGGAGGAGTTGACCCTTGGATCAAGTATGGAACCACCTGGTTGGTACACAGCATGTGGAAAAGCAGCACACCTTCTCTGCTGTGCCTTCTGTCCCCACCTCCTCCACCTCCAGCAAACACGCACACTCAGCAATAGCCAGCCATGGCCTGACTGCCTGGGTGTCCTTGTCCTGAACATATGTTGGATTGAGTATTCCTTCCCTAAGCCACACTGGGCATTGCTCAATTATTCAGGCCTTTAATGAGAAGATTCTGTTCTGGGCTTCTGATGTGCTTTTATTGCCCACTTTCCATTCAGCTGTGGAAGCTTTAATCTTCAGCAGAGTCTGAGGCTTTGAGAATGGGCTTTGGAACAGCCCAGATTCTATTGCAGTTTAGTGTATGCCCAGCTGAATGGGAGTTGGTAGGCACTGATTGATACAGTTGCTACAAAATGCTAGGAACCATTTATGTAATTGTTAATGTGGCACGTCACATGGCTAAATTCCCACTTGTGCTCAGTATTCACCTTTCTAAGTCCTCATGATTATGTGTGTAGAGAAAAATTGTATTGCTGCTGCCTGCATTTTGTCTGACTAAAAAGAAGGAGCCAGATCCTCTGTTGATGAAAATCAATGTAGGTCCACTGATTTAGCAATCAGTAGAGCTTTGCCAGATTACATCAGATGAGGATCTGGATTGGAACAGACTTTACAAACTCAAAGACTTAATGTACCTTCAGATAAAAAACAATCCCTTGCTTCCACCCACAAAAGATTTCTTTGTTCGCCGTTTCCCTCAAAAAAATTAATTGTATCTTTATTTGAAAGTGTGATACCGATGGTGAACTTCTTGGTAGTCCTTCTTTTTCCCTCCAGTCCCATAAAAGCACTATGAGTGAACGTGTTGCATTATCCTTTGTGCCCAGTCTTGAGCATTGTTCAGACTGACCTGGTATCTTTGAATTCACTGGTGAATCTGAAGATAAAGATGTATGGTGTGGAGGAGGATCGTGCTGTAGTATTTCTGTAAATCTTGCATGCTGTAACTAATGATCCGCAGAATAGCTTCAGACATTTAACAAGCAGACTGCCTGCTCTCTGGTGGCATTAAAAAGAGTTAGTATTTTAGCAACTTCTTTTTTTCCCTATTGTTCTTAGTCGTGGAGTCATTTGAAGAAAACTGCTTCAGTCAGTGATAGAAAGCACATTTCCTTTCTATAGAGGAAACCTAAATGAGTTCAGTGATTTTAGGAAAGCCCAGCTTGCAGTTTGTGTCATTACCCCCTGTTAAAGAAAACAGTCAGTAGCAATATGTCAGAGAAGCAGATATATGATGTCTCATCTATGATTTTTCATTTTTTCTAAATATCACAGTGTTGAGAAATGGTTCATGCAATCTGGCTAATATAGAGGCCATTAATTCTTTGGAATTGACCTATACTCACCAATTAAGCCTGCATCATTCATTAAAAAAATGCACACACTTCTATATTTATTTACATTTCATGATAGTGTGGCCAAATTGATAAAGGACATAGGATAAACTATTTTACAGCCAAAATGGAGAGAAATTTTCCATCATAAAAGTTAAAACACCAGCAGGGTCATAAGCAAGATTGGTTTTACATCGCAGGTCTCGTTGTCTGTCTTGCCGTGGGCGAGTAGCTTTTTCAAGACCTAAACGAACACAAGTTCTTTTGGACAAGGACTTTGTCAACGCCTAGCACAATGGAGCACCAGTCTTGATTTTGGTATCTCTTGGTACTGTGGTAATATCCGTATTTAATAATAATAGTTCAATCACAATGACTTTCCTTGACTGAATTCATCCTGAGGAGAGAGGTGCTGTTATCTACCAGTTGTTGAGGGCTGTTTCATTATTGGTTTATTTGTTATTTGTAATGCCATAGTGCCTAGGGACCAGGATTCCATTGTGCTAGGTGCTGTACAGACACAGGACAAAGAGACAGTTCCTGCCCAAAAGAGCTTGTGTGGGCATTCCATACACCATTGTTCTTCCCCTTCTCCCCTGTTGCAGTGCAGCCCAGCAGTAGTCGCGACATGCAGCAGGGAGACATTGAATGGCAGTAGTTGTCAAGTTGTTCCCCCCACCCTTTAAATTTCAGAGAAGCTTCACGTCCAGCAGGGAATAACCTACTTCTCCAGCTCTCTTGAACTACAGGGCTACCTAGCTGCCAAGTTTTGTGCCATCCAGCTTGTGACATTTTATTTGTTTAACGAAACAATTTGCATAGTTGCATATAACCATAAACGTAAGATTACGGTCAACAGGCCCTGTCCTGAGCAGTGGTGAGGATCGGGCAGGGCATGGAGCTGAACAGAATTTGACAGCTGTGGTGGGAGTGGATAGGTGTGTGGGTCTTCAGGGGTATCGGAGGCCATAATTGGACACGGTGGAGTGCATGGAAAGCTGGAGGTAGCTGGGTGGAAGGCTGTTGGGATTTTTAGCGCTGAGGGGCACATAGGTGTTGGGGCTCCTGGAGATGATAATGGTTTCACAGGGTTCCTGGAAGTAAAGGGTACTGGGTTGCAGGGGCCTTCTAAGTGGCAGGGGCTTGGTGTGCTCCAGGGGGCTAGAGGGCTGATGGGAGCAGGGCATTAGGGGTGAGGCTGGGGGTTTGTGCTTGTGAAGCCTGGAGCAGGTGGCTGCAGGGGGAAGAGGCATGGGCATTTGAGGCCAGACCGAGGCCCCCTCACCTTTTATTGCTGCCCCTGCCATCTTCTCCTTCCAGCTTCCCGTCCCTGGCCCTGATCCAGCAAGAAGAGGTGTTTGGTGCCACAGTGGCCTCAAGTGGCCAGAAAAGGAGAAACTGGAATTAAAGACCTGCTGCCTTCCTGCTACTGAGCCAGGTGTGTGAGATTCAGGCTGGACTGCAGGAATGCATGACGGGGCTGCAATAGAGCTAGTGCTCACAAATTGATTATGAGTCACAGGGTTTTGGAGCCTGCAGGGAGAGCTCTGGCAATGATATAAGAAGCTCCTTTTTGCAATTTTTTTCAAGGCTGGGCATGCGGGCAGAGCTGTGAGACCCTCGGGGCTAAGGACACGAGACTTGCTCAGCCACTGAGGCCTGCCTGCCTCTATGCATTGGCCTTGGGAGAGGGAAGGTTGGGGTAGTAGGAGGCAGGGGAAGGGGGAAATGGGAAAACGTTGCTGCTGGGCCTGCGTTCAGTTGCTGCCTCCTGTTGTCCCAGAGCTGCTCCTGTGCCTGGTACCAGCAGCAGCACTTCCCCGGCGCTGCTGGCAGTGGAGAAGCCCCTGGGCAACAGGCAGGAAGAAAAATTCAAATACAAAATAATTTATTTTGGCTATTTAATTTGGACAATTAATTATGAGATTTATTTTATGTAAATAATGTAGTGTAATCACTGGATAATCGATATGGTTATGTCATTTTCGAAATGATAGGAAGAAAGGAGAATGATTTAAAATTATTTTTGATTTGCTTTGAATGTGAGTGACTTGATGATTTTTTAAATAACAATATGTAAAGGTTATAAATATCATTGCAACACTGAGCTATCGAACGCGCTGCTAGGGCTGGAGGGTTTCAGCAATGAGTAAGGTGGTTGATGCTGAAAAGACAGCCTCGCAGGCCTTTGCAGCTCACATACATTTTTATTGTAAAATAATTGGGGAAACTGGATGCTTAGGGGAGTTTTGTGTTTCTTGGACGTTCATTGTTCATTTTCCAGCTCCATTTTATAGCCCCCTGGGCAGAGTATTTCAAAATAATGTCATGATCCTTTGTCTGATATATGAAGATGCAGCTGCCTGTGAAGGAGGTCAGAGAGAATGCAGGGTGACTAGGATCAGGGAGGAAGGAAGAGGAGGAGAAGATGGGAAACTAGGAGAGGAGAGAGTCAAGACAGTCATAGGAAATGAATGGCCATTTCCCTCTCTCAAGGATGAGAAGAGGGTCAGTGGAGTCTGATCTGGGAAGGGTTAGTAAGAGGATTTTTTGAGTGCACCCCAAACTTAACTGACTCATTTTACACAAAGTGTGTATGTGTGTGTGGGCAGGTGGATCTTTAGCTCTCCTGCTGCAGGAATGGAGCCCAGCTGCATGTTGTTTTCAATCTTAGCATCAGTCTGAGGAGGAAAATGGGGTCAGTTTCAGAAGGAAAAGAGGCTTACTTTGTTTTTAAGTTGAAAGCTGTGGTCCTTCTCAGGGTCGGTGCAAGGAAGTTTCGTGCCCTAGGCGAAACTTCCACCTTGCGCCCCCCTCCCCCCCCCCCGCCCCCCGGCCGCCCCCCCCCCCCCCCCCCCGCCCTGAGGCGCCCCCCCTCCGGGGAGCCGTGCGGCAGCTCCCCACCCCAGCTCACCTCTGCTCCGCCTCCTCCCCGCGCACACCGCCCCCGCTCTAATTCTCCTCCCCTCCCAGGCTTGCGGCGCCAAACAGCTGATTGGCGCTGCAAGCCTGGGAGGCGGGAGAAGTGGAGCGGCGAGGGGAAGGGGCGTAGGAACACTGTAAAAAAAAAAAAAAACTGGGGGCACCACTTTTTGGCGCCCCCAAATCTTGGCGCCCTAGGCAACCGCCTAGTTTGCCTAAATGGTAGCACCGGCCCTGGTCCTTCTTACAGGGCCCAAAGCCTATTGGTGGCTGACATGAGCCCTAGCACCTTATCAGTGATTATGTGAGACAAGGGTCTTTTCTTCCAGTCTTAACTGTTTAATATATAGTAAATGGTCTTCTTGGGCAATAATTGCTCTGTGTTTGAATCCACGCATGAGATGCTTAATAAAGGGCTTACAGCCTCTCTCATTCATGAATAGTGAGAGTCAGGAATCTAAAAGCACTTTCTCTCTCTTGCCCAGATGTATTCTGTGTTCCTGGAATTCAAAGAGGCTGATAATCTTAGATGAGCTCTTATTTAAAGATGAGCTGCAGAGTTAAAATAAAGGGTGAGTTAAGTCCTACGGACATGATAAATGCCCTCAAAACTAGGCCGTGAGGGGCTTTCCACAGAGAGAGAAGTTTGAACTAACTTTTAAAAAAAACCCAACAAAACATTCCCTAGGTAAAATCCTCTTGGTGTGTGGAAGATATCAAAGAACGTATCATTTGTGTGACAACAAAAAAACATAGTTTGCAATAAAACTTCTGGAAATGTATCTATAATAATTCATTCTGACGTTATGGATGCCAGTGAAGTATATAGAAATATTTTGTGCCTTATATATGCAACCTTGTACTTGACATCTCTGTGTTTTCCTTTCCAAGCATCATCATCATCATTATTATTATTTAGTTGTTTGTGTTCTGGTAATGTCCACAATGATAGGCATTGCCTCACACACAGAAAAAAATTCCTGCCCCCATCCTCTAAAAGGGATATACTAAGTGCACATGAAAGAGAATATTGTTACTAGATTGCAGAGAGCGGTCTCCTTTCCTAGATACTTTACCATGCACCTTGAAACATTTACTGATTTTATTTTTGTTGTAGAGAAATAAGAAAATATCCCAACACTGTTTGATGCCTTTACTCCTTTCCTAGCTCTATTCCATCTGCATAGAGATTACATAAAGATTATCACTTCTCTGCTATAAACTAATGACTAATTAAATGTGTGGTCATATGACTGGGGTAGCCAATTTCAATTGAGGATGCTTTAGAATTGTTTCATAGGTGACCTGTGATACTGACTGGCTCTTAACTTCCCTTTATCTTTGGGGTTTTTGTGAAGCCCTAAAATTCTGCACAGAGCTAAGATCAGACAGATAGAGCCCCGTGTCTGTCTGGAGCTCCACTGACCTCCGTGGGCATCTCCATGCAGAGTCCGGGGCCTAAAGGTGCATATTACAGTTCAAGATGTCTGATTTCACAATAGTAGTATTTATTAAGATTGTGAAATCTTTGGGATCAGAGACCTTTTTCTTGTCTGACTATATAATATTTATTTGATGCCTGTATTTATAATAAATTATGATTGTCCTAAATTAATAATAACACCAAGATGATGTTGTTTTTCTTTCTTTCCAGTGTACAGAGGCCAAAAAGCATTGCTGGTACTTTGAAGGGTTGTATCCTACATATTATATGTAAGTAGTCATCATTTTCTTCTATATGTGTTTAGTTGCTCAGATTTCACTCCCTTGATTCTTGTGATGGCATCGTTTCACTAGTTCTCCAGTTATCCTAGAGTCTTCCAGAACAGAGAAGAAGGTTCTCAAGTAAAAAAGCAAAGGGGGGGGGGAGGGGAATAATTAAAACAAAACAAATCTAAACTTTCACATCTTTTTTATAGCATAACAGAAGCAAAAAAGTAAAAAGAAGAGCACAAGTACATTTCTCCCACTTTTCAGGCCACCTTTAAGCTGAGAGAAGAATAAAGGAGTTTATAAACAGGTCTGCCATCAGAATGTTACAAGGAAAGGTGGCCAGTGCCTTATGAGGCAATGATCATATCTTTTTGTTTTGAACAAGGAGCAAGTTACTGGGCAGGATACCAAGCAGGCTTTGAAAATAAATTTATCTCTGTGGTATTACTGTTTGTTTAGTCAAGGGAGCTGAGGTTATTTGTTACCCAGAGTGTAGCTGCGTTGTTAGTGGGTGGCATCCAAGTTTACATCAAGTTCAGCCATAAACTAGTCCTGAGACGTTCACTGTTTTCTAGATTGGAAAGTGCCTGTGAAGATGGCCACCTGCATTACCAACCTGTTCGTTTCAGGAGAGATTTGTTTTTAGGATTGAATGTTTCATGCCTTTGTATAGGGTTTTTGCTATCCATGTACCAGGTGAAATTATCAGAAAGACGAATGGGTACTTGCATCCTGGATATGGTTATATAATAACATGGGGAGCAAGGATGTAAGTACCCAGATTATTATTATTATTTGTATTACAGTACTGAGTACAGATCCAGCCGAGACCAGGGCCCATTGTATTAGGCACTGCGGAGATACATAGTAAGAGATGGTCCCAAACCTGGATGATGATGGTGATGACACCTAGGTTTTAGCTAGTGCTTTTCATCCAGAGATCTTGAAGCACTTTACACAGGGGGTCCCTATCATTATCCCCATTTTACATATGAGGAAACTGAAGGAAGTGAAGTGACTTGCCCAAAGTCACACAGCAGCTCAGTGGCAGAGCTGGGAACAGAATCTAGGTCTCATGATTCTCAGTCTAGGCTCCTATCCACAGAATCACTCTGCATCTTCAGAACCTTCCTTTTCATAAGTCTAAAATTTGATTGGAGCCACTACCAACAACACCATTTTTGCTAACATGGCCTCAGTGCTCAGTTCATATACAGCCTCCATCAATTTTGTTCAGCCTGCTTCCACCCCACAGGTGGTTGGATTGCCTGTTTTGCCCCTGTCGGTCTTTGCCTTTAGGCGGGTGAACACAGGCTGCTAGCAGCAGTGGAGAAGAGGATGAGAGTGCTACAGCAAACTATGGTATCTCTGAACAGAAAGGGAGCTTAAACACATGCTTATCGTTAAGTACCATTGAAGTCAATGGGATGTAGACACATGCTTAAGCGCTTTCTTGAATTGCAGCCTATACTTGCAAAACTCAGTTCTTTGACTTAGCACCAAGTGGGTGGGAAGGATGGGTGGGTGCGGAAACATTCCTAAAGATTTGGGGGAAGGAAGATGATCTGCTGGATTCTATCATTTGGATTTTATAACTTTGTTGGGCACTTGCATACTATCGTAATGAATGTGGGATAGATGGATAGGTAGAAGCAATAGGTGAAACGTTCCCTAAGCAAACTCGTCCTTGCTTATTATGAGGGACTTGGGATAAAAGTAGTCATTATGCTGCATAAGAACAAGCCTTCCTTCTATTCTCCACCCCCACTTCATCTGCCCGAAACAGAAGAAAAACACTACAGACAAGAGCAGCCAGGAAGGCAGGCAAGAAGCAAAGCTCCCTGAAGTAACACGCAATATTTTACATACATGTTAATCATCCGTGATCTAAAATACTAACTGGTATATGATGTGTTTGTCAGGATATGACTGTCTTTCTAGGTGACAAAATGTTGAGAATTACTCATAAGCTGTTGGCCAGAATAGATGGGTTAATTTAAATAATTTAATTTTCTTTCCATCCTCATAACAACAGGAGTTTAGTTCCACCTACATTTAATTTTTTTGCAGCAATATGGGAAAGAATCTGAGATGTTATGAAAATTCCAGTGTACCTTAACATTCAAGAGCACATTATTCACCATCACACCAGGGTTCCACTTATGTTTCTGCTCACACACAATCATAGCAGACTGCTGTTTTCCTTGTTAACATGAGGTTCTATCTGCTCTCATCTTTGGTGTTGGCTCAGTCTGTTTATACTCCAGGTAAATTCAACATGAACTGGTGAAAGCCTCAGTTACATACACAGACCAAACCAGCGACTGACTATTTGCAATAACGAAACTGACAGATCTCCCAAGTACACGGATGCTTCCTAATGATTTTTCTTGAGGCAACCAGCTTACCAGCACCTTGTGTGCTAAGATTGATTATTCTGTGGGGAAACAATGTATTTATTTTCTAATCCATCAGTGACATTAATTGGAGTTGTAGACACCTCACTACCCCCAACATTGAAATGGACACAGCTCATACATTATGCTGAGAATTGTGAGAGAGACTGTTCCATTTGTAGGAGTTTTTTTTTTTAATTGTTAACAGACCTACTCAATTGTTGGGATTCTTCACATGTCCCTGTGGTGGGAGACTGCTGGACACTGTGCCATTTAACCAGATGATGATGGATCATGTTGATCATGGTGGTGCCCGAGGACCAGCCAAGAGTGGGACCCTCCTTGTGCAAAGCACTGTACAAACACAGCGTAGTAGACAGTTCCTGCTCTGAAGAATTTATAATCTGAATAGACAAGATAGATGCAGCGTAAGGCAAAGGGATAAAACACACCAGCAGAACAAACAATATGATGGCGGCAAGTATCATCTTAGTTCCACAGTTTTTTGGGGTGGGAGGTGGAGGGGCATGATTCAAGCGGGGGAGGGGGGATTACCTAACTAAACAGAGAGGGAAAAGTGAAAGGAGAGGGAAGGTTGAAGGGAAGTGGGTGATGGGGATGGGGCAGGTATGGAGAGAAGCCGTGATGAAGAAACAGAGAGTTGGAGCAAACAGCCAATCAGCACAGGGCAGACAGCATCTACTCAAAACTGCAGAAAATTATGTGATATCATTGGGGTCTGAAGGTCACTGCTTTGGCTGCTTCTGTAACTGTTCCTACTGGCTGGGATCCATGGCTGGCTCCTTGCTGCAGTTTTTCCCCAAGACCACTTGACTAGGGGAGGGGAGGCACCATATAAGTCCTAGTGCCCCCTGAGGGGGGGGGTCTCCTCTACACAGTTTTAGGTCACAGGACTGTGGGGGAAGAGGGAGTGGCCACAGCTGGGCTCTATTTTATTCTTTCGCCCCCAGTGCAGCAGTCCTTAAGAAAAGAACTTGATAGGCAAGCTCAGGTACATAATAAATTTAATTACATTTTATTCCAAATGATCTAACAGGACTGGCTTTTCCCGCCGACATAACTACCACCTCTCGCGGAGGCAGGAGTTATTAAGCCGACGGGAGAGCTCTCTCCTGTCGGCTTAGAGTGTCCCCACCACAAGTGCTGTAGTGTAGATGTAGCCTTAGGAACTGGAATGAAGTCATCATTTTATTTCAGATGAGACAGCAAACACTTATGAGACAAGAACAACTTTCAGTCCCTAATGAGCGGTGCGGGATTGGAACTGGTGGCCCAAAGGTGAAATGTACTGCATCCTAAGAGTACTGCACATCTGAAGGACATTGCCATTGGAAAAAATGGCACGGGAAGAGATCTCACACAAGAGCCAGTAGTTGTTTGGCAAGATAGATACAAGCTTTGTAGTACACCTCTACCCCGATATAACGCTGTCCTCGGGAGCCAAAAAATCTTACCATGTTATAGGTGAAACCGCGTTATATCTAATTTGCTTTGATCCGCCGGAGCACGCAGCCATGGCCCCCCGGAGTGCTGCTTTACCGCGTTGTATCCGAATTCGTGTTATATCGGGTCGCGTTATATCGGGGTAGAGGTGTGCATATCCATTGTGTGCAGGAAGATTTGTAAATTACACTACAGAAAGGAAGATGCTCAGATTGCCCTGTCCATACAGGTGTCCTTTGCCATTGCCAGCTGGGAACATAAAGAGGTTTCCTTCCTTAGTGAGAAAGGCCTTCATGTTGTTACAGCTTGCAGAAAAGTTAATGGTAAAGTGCAGCTAACAATACAGCAAGCTTCAACCACTGTAGGGGAATCTGGATTATGTTTTGATTATGGCTATTGAAAGGGGAAACAAGGATTTGGCTTGTGGGGAACTTTCAATAGATTGAGACAGAACAGCTGGTCGTTAAGCAGACATTATTTGCTATAACAGGAGATGCAAAGGAGCAAGTTAACAGTGACCTGCAAAAGAAAAGAATTGGGTTTGTTCCCTGTTTTGTTGCTTTATGATGTCTAGAAATGGCCTCTCTCTGTTAAAATTGTTGAATTATCTGCTGGTTTTTTACATTAGAAATTCATCTTTTGTCTATTGTTTCGAAACTATTGGTGGCTGGAGACCTGGCAGAATGATGACATGGAAGGATGAAAACCTGATTAATTGAGAGAGGAAGTGATTTTTATTCAGATTAAATGTGTTTTATCTATCTCAGATGCCTGAGAAACACTTGGGCGGGGGGAAAGTGTTGTTAAAGATTTCAGTTCAGAGATGAGAAGAGTCACAGCCAAACATCCCTGAGACCTCCAACAAGTTGTTCAGCCAAATCAGGGAAGAGCAGATATATTTTTATTGTGAAATAAGCAGGAAACAAAAATACTCCCTCCCCCCGCCTCGAAAAGAAATTCCCAATTAAAGAAACCCCAAAGCAATAAATCTTTTCTTTTTAAAAACTCCAATCAAAACTTAAAAAACAAAAAACAATATTCAGGCCTTCTTTGTACACCATGAAGGGGATGGCTGTTGAACTGCTGACCTTAAAAAAAAAAAAAAAAAAAAAAAAAAGCACTCAACATTTTAGCCCTCCCTTCAAACCATTAGCCTCGCTGCTGCTTATCTTCCTGAGTCATATGCCAGGAAGGCCAATCCATTATTTTGCTACCACTTGAGTAAGGTTCTTATGTGGCTCACTGGTAATCAAAAATGCATTGACCTTTGGATTCCAATTCTGCCCCTTTGGAGATATGCATAAGTATCCCCGACGCTGTTTAAGAGCTAGATTGTGACTGTGTCCATAGGAATGTATGGGGAGGGGGGAGGGCGGGGACTGTACAAGGAACCTTAGCCCAGCCTTAACCCAGACATACCTACAGCCTAGACAGAGAGATGAGTTGTTCTGAACATTTCTCTTATCTGAACAGAAAGTGAGATCTGGACGCAGAACATATTTATAATATGCCAGTTAATATTTTAGATCACAAAAGACTGACGCACACGTCAAATGTTCTGTGTCAAATGGTGCTTTTATCTGTACTATTTTTTCTCCTGTTGCTGACAAATGAAGTGGGGGTGGAGGGTAGGTGGAAGGGTGTTTGCTTTTTACTTACTTGGAATAGTGTGAAGGTGATGATCCCAGGTCTGTCTTTCATTACAAGCAAGAGTATGTTGTAGGTAGGTCAGACATATCTTATCTTTCCCTCTTACAATCACTGCCATCATATCAGAGCACCTAGTGAAATGATCTAATCCCAGTCACCGAATCCAGCAGATCCTTTCTGAGCATCTCATTTCTTCTCCAGAGTTGATAGTTTATGTTCTATAAAGCAGCACAAACATTTTGAGAAGGAAGTGGCATAGGGTGTGCTCCTACACTCGTTGAAGTAAATGAATGGACTGCCACTGATGTCAGTAGCCATTGGATCAGGCCCATGGTTGGGGCAATGTTTGGATGGGAGGGAGGAAAGAAGCAAAGAGCAGTGGGACATCAAATCTATCCTTCTATGCTGCAGTGGGATCCAGTAGTGCATATTTCTGTGCCTTTGCAGAATCCCAGTGAGGTAAAAATTACTGCTTTCTTTTAATTTTCTTTTTACCAGTGGCTTGCTAAATTTCCCCAGAATTACACAGTAAAACACTGAAGATAGCATATGAAACATTATACTAATCCTACACAGGTTATAAAGAAGTACAGTAACTCCTCGCTTAACGTTGTAGTTATGTTCCTGAAAAATGCGACTTTAAGCGAAACGATGTTAAGCGAATCCAATTTCCCCATAAGAATTAATGTAAATGGAGGGTTCAGGTTCCAGGGAAATTTTTTCATCAGACAAAAAACTATAGTATAAGTTTTAAACAAACAATTTAATACTGTACACAGCAATGATGATTATGAAGCTTGGTGAGGTGGTGAAGTCAGAGGGTGGAAGAGGGTAGGATATTTCCCAGGGAACGCCTTACTGCTAAATAATGAACTAGCACTCGGCTGAGCCCTCAAGGGCTAACACGTTGTTAATGTAGCCTCACACTCTACAAGGCAGCACAAATTGAGGGAGGGGAGACAGCATGGCAGACAGATACAGAGACACACACCCTGTGTGTGTGTGAGAGAGAGAGAGAGATGAGCATTGCCCCTTTAAGCATGATGACCCCACTCTAAGTACATTGCCTTTAAAAAGATCAGGAAGTTGAGACAGCAGCTGCGGCTCTCTCTCCGTCCTGAGCCCTGTCCTATCCCCATCCTGCTCTATATGGAGAAGGAGTAAGTGGGGGGCAGGAGTAGGGGAAAGGGGGGCACCCTGACATTAGTCCCCTTCTTCCCCCCTCCCCTGCACAGCAAGCAGGAGGCTTCCAGGAGCAGCTCCAAGGCAGAGGGCAGGAGCAGCACATGGCAGTGGCGGGGGGGGACAGCTGAACTGCTGGCAATTGCTAGCCTGCTGGGCAGCTGCCGCACAGGGAACTTAGGGGAGCAGGGAGCTGATAGGGGGTCTGCCGGTCCACCCTGGTTCCAAGCCCCCACCAGCTAGCTGCAATGGGCCGCTCTTCCTGCAAGCAGTGGACAAAGCAGGCGGCTGCCAAACGACGTTATAAGGGAACATTGCACAACTTTAAAGGAGCATGTTCCCTAATTGATCAGCAACGTAACAATGAAACAACGTTAACCGGGACGACTTTAAGTGAGGAGTTACTGTACTACAAAGACTAGCCCTGATCCTACAATCAGATCTGCTTGTGCTGACCTCTGCTTCCATGTGTAGTCAATGAACTCAGTGGGCCTCTGCCCAGGTACAGGAGTTGTCTAGCCCAGCCAAGTGCAGGATTGGGACCAAGGTTTGCTTGTTACAAGCCCATTAATTTGCCCCTTATTTTAATCAATAAATTGCTTATGTAAAAAAGGCAAATCAGGAGGCAAAAGTTGCAAAATCTTCAGTGATTTAAGGTATGTTCAGTTTTCTAGCTTTGGTGATATCCAAATTTGCTTAATCAGACACTGTTTCAGATCAACCTGTTGGGTTACAGCTTACTGAGTTTGAACCAATCAAAAGCTACAAAGGGTGGTAGCATGACAGATGTGTATAAACTTGATTGGTAATAACGTGTTTAGTAGCCAATCTGTTCCTGTGTGAAAGACCCATTGAAAAAAACAGAAAATTGCTTATATAGTCAAATCAAAACTGACTATTGATGAAGTATCCAATCTGCAGAGTAAATAAACAAAAATAGAAAAAATATTTTTTCTTGAATTTCTTTCAGTTGGGGTAATCTTAGGAGTGACTTGTATCATTAGTAGATAAAACACTTTCCTACAGAAAGAAGTGTATTTATTTTAGAGTTGGATGCCCCTTTAATATTTGTTTCTCCCACATAGGTTAGTTTAATGCATATGTAAAATAAATTATTGCATATGTACATAGATCATTTTTCAGATTGTAAATGTCAACTTAATTTCCCGTTTTTTACCTGTTTAGATTCTAAGGATTTGTCTACACTGGCAAATGAAAGACAAAACTTTTGTCATTCAGAGGTGTTAAAAAAACACACACCCTCCCCCGAAAGACAGAAGTTTTGTCCACGACAAGTGCCGCTGTGAACAGCACTTTGTCGGCAGGAGCACTCTCCTGCCAACTACACTAAAGCTGCTCATTGGGGGTGGAAGTTTTTGGTGGCGGGAGAGCTCTCTCCTGCTGACAAACAGCGGCTACACTGCGCACCTTTTAGCAGCACGGCTGTAGCGGCACAGCCGTGTCGCTAAAAGCTGCATAGTGTAGACATAGCCTAAGCATCAGATTCCTTCCAAAAATAAAAAAGCCGGGTTGTGAACAACATGAAAAAATAAGCAAAATTATGTTCCTGCAATATGTATACAATAATCCATGTACTGAAGTTTTTTCTTTGTTTTGAAGTACATTTGCTACTGGTTGCATTTATTTTTGTACATATTTAATTGCATAATCAATTTCACATTTTTGCACACATTTTCTCCGTTTTTGACTGCAAAGGTGTCTAATTACTGATTACGTAGGAATGTAATTTAGTTCTATTACATTGTGCTTGTCATTTGGTTGCCATGTTTGCTTAGCTCTGGAATGTAAGCCTGTAATTAGGTATTCTGCAGGTGGAGTCAATCAAGAAGATATTTATTTCGTGCTACCAAGTGCCTGAAAACTAATACCAAAAACAATAGAAAATCAATTATTTTCTATCTCTAATCTCTTGCTGTTATTACTATAGTGCTTCAGAAAGTAGATACATTCTCAGAGATACATACAATAGCACTGTGTCAGACTCAGAGCAAATCACAATCTAAACATCAAGCCTGTTGCATTATGGGAATTACTTAATATGCTCTGCATCTTGTGACTGTTTACAGCTTTTAATTAAGTTGGGTTCTCTGATTTTACACTTAGCTTTCCAATGACAATTAAAGCTGCATGAAATGTCAGCAGGTGTGTGTTTAGCGAAGTGATCTAGCTGCAGATTTCTCCTTCATTTGAATTGAAAACAGCATGGGGGGGGGGGGTAAAGAGACACTGCGCAACAGCTAGCATAATTCCAGACATTTTGAATGGCTGGCACAGTACACAAACGTAGACCTGGATTTGGGCCAAAGTCACTGATTTAGCCATAATTGATTACATGAAGGTCTCAGATGCATTTTCAGTTCAATTCAAGAGCATAAGGAGAGAGCTTCATCGTGAAGGAGGAAAGCGAAAGTTATCAGGCAGTCTTTATTTAGAAAAAACCCCAACCTCCTACACTCTTTCACAGTAATGATCTAAGACACTGTAATGATTCTATTGTAAGATTTAGTGTTCTGAGCCATTAAAGTTGAATATTGTCTTTTTTTAATAAGGGACCAGGTGGCTTGGTGAAGAGTGAATTTCTGTGCATTCATATCTTAAACCAGGGGAGTAGATCGCAATTTGAAATGTGTAAACCCATTGCGTCCCCCACCCCCTCGCACGAAGTATGTTCATAATCTCTAAAGGCAGACATACCATTAGAATCAATATGATTGCTAACCCAGTGGTGCAGTTTAAGAGAGAGAGAGCTAGTGATGTGTTAATGAAAGGCCCGATGATTAACAAAAAGTCCCTATTCCAGTCGTCATTAAAAATTTACATTCCCACGTCTAGGAAATTAAAAACTTGTCATGGTATAGAGAATGTATGCCTGCCCAAACCCAAGCCTTAAATTAGCTAGCTTCTCTGCTTTGTTCTACTAAATACAGGCCTGCAACCTATGCGAAGAGATGACTGTAAATATTTTTAATGGGCCAAATGCTGCACCTCCCTCCAAGGATGGGCAAGGTCCCAAACACAACAGAGCTTGCTCAGTTCTGTTGCAGTGGGCTACATTCCTTCCTTTTATGTCCTTGTAATTACCCAGTGAAGTACCAGCTGACTTATCAAGTAGGTGGACAAAATGTATCGCCCTTGCTGTCACGTGTACTGCACCATGTATTTTACCTTTGAAGTACTGCTGTTCCACAGAAGTTATGCATATATTCAGCTTTTAAGCAATTATATTCATTATGTTTATTTCAGCAGCTGAGATCATTCAAAGGTATCTGATTTCGGGTGTCTCTATTCTTGAGTACCCAACTTGGACACATAAGGTTTGATTTTCAAAGGGCTGAACAGCCATTTCTCCCACTGACTCAGTTGGAGTTGTGGATGTTCAGCGCCTCTGAAAACCAGGTCGTGTATACATACACCACCACTGAAATGCAGCCAACAGTAGGGCTGAGAGCAGCAATCAACTGGTGCCCAGCATGCAGTACAACTGTCTAGAGAAGGTACGCTTTCTCCGTAGCACCAGGGTCTTAGGGCTACAAAGTGTGCTATGGGGCAGACAGGGCCTTGATGTTAAAGACTCATCTCAAAAGATATAAAACAATTTTGGGCCTAGTCTTGAAGTCCGTTCTCAGGCAAAATTCCCACTGACGACAAGATTGGGTTCCTTGTTTCCATTTTGAGAAGCAGCCCCACAATGTACCTTTTCAGCAGAGTGCTCTGGCAGAATGGAGTCCTTGGGATAACCTCTCCTCCATGTTTGTACAGCTTTCCCTTCCATTTGACTGGGTTCCTTCCCTATGTCTTTGATACACTGGGACTGTACATTCTTATCAGTTTAGGCAATGCTTTGCTTCAAAGAACACTTTTTACTGTGAGCCCAAAACACAGAATAATATACAGAGCCACCCGATAGTGGAATAAATTTGGTAAAATACTCACTCCTTTACATATTTCAGCTATTCACCAGTCTGTCTGTGAGAAAAAAGATCTGTTATTAACCCCCTGCCCTTCATATCCTTAGGGCCTGATTCTGGTTTGCAGACAGTTTTACATGGGACTTACTCCTAATTTACAGAAGTCAGATCAGAACCAGGCTGCTAATCTCTGTCTCTGTTGTCTTTGCTTGTCGGTCACATTTGTTATTTTGCAATCTGTAACATTAATCATTTTCTCATTTCATTGACTCACTTTGTTTTTTCCACTCACCATGGCTACCACCTGGCAGGGCTGAGTTCTACACAGACTAGATCCTCTCTGGATTTATTTAAGTAAATGCATTTTCTGACTTTTTTTCATTACACAAACATACACGTTTTTGCTACCAGTCTCTATCTCTCAGCGGCAGACCAGAGCCTTCTGTCTGAGCTGCAGTAAGTGTGATCATTGAATCACCCAGTGTAGAGATGGACAAGCCCTCGCAGTTCATCCAGTCCATCTCCCTGCCAATACTAGTGTCTTGGCCAGTCTACTTTTAAATTTCCTCTGTGATGGGAATTTCTCTACTTCTCTTGGGAGACTATTCCACAGCCTCATCGACGCCACTTTCCAAAAATCTTTCCCTGACTTCGCCCTTTCTTAATTTCATCCCATTAGTCCTAGTTAAATTCCCTTTCCTATCTTAAATAAGTTCTCTCCTTCCCTTGATGTTTTTCACCCATCTGTAGCCTATCATCATGATCCCTTATATTAAAAAGAATCCCAGTGAGCTTTACAGACCTTACCCATGATATGCACAGAAATAATTTACATCTACCGGTGGAGTGCAGCCATCTCTGGGGTGAACCTTGGGTCTTGTCTACTCTAGAAAGGCTTTGGCAGTGTCGTGGAGACACAGCTTTTGCTGGTATAGCTTATACCAGTTCCCTGAATGGAATAAGCAAAATAAACAAAATGACTTTTTTTTGCCAGTATAACTATGTCTACGCTAGGGTTTTTGCTGGCATAGCCATGTCAGTTAGGGGTGGGATTTTTTTCACACTCCTGACCAACATTGCTATGCCGGGCAAACTTTTTAAGTGTAGACTCCTATGCTTAAGTGTAGACCAGGCCTCGGAAACTGTTTAGCAACACGTTACACAATAACTTAGAGAGAAGTGAAGGAGAATGCTATCCTCATTTGAAATCGGTGTTGAAAGAGGCTCGCAGTGAGAAATTTTGGTGGGGGAGGAGCTCTCTTATAACCTTTCATCTAGTGAATAGGTACTCACCCAGGATGTGAGGCCCTTGGATCAAGTCTTCCTTTCTCTTGAAGGGGAGAAGGGATTTAAATGAGGACCAGCCACCTCTGAGGTGAGTGCCCTAACTACCAGACTGTGGGATATTCTGATGTGAGTCTCCCTCAGTCTCCTATGGAAGTTATTCCACTTTAATTCAATAATTAAATATTAATTGAGCCAGTGAAAGTGTTAGAATGACTCTATAGTTGCGTCCAAACACTAATAGCAAAGGATTAGCTAGCCTTCTGCAGGACCTTAAGAGCAACAGCAGCAAATAAAACATTGATTTTTCAATGTTTTGGCACTGCTGTGAAGTGGTGGGAAATGCGAACAATTGCACGTACACTACCCTGTTGATTTAAGAACATTCTGTATATATTTGTTCATTCTTTTAAAAAAAATCAATATTAAATGGATCCTCTTTTTTTTATGAGGAAAAAGTGAATGCTCTTGTGGTGCCAGGTATTTTAGAGATTCTTTCCTAAATCAATATATTAGTTCATTTTCAGAGAACCAAGCAGAAAGTACAATAATTGTCCTCAGAGGAGCTGCCTCAGAAAGCTTAATGGCTATTTTGAAATGGAGATTTGACGTAAAGGGCCTGAGTCACAGAGGGCCCTCAACCTAGCCTCCTTTTGTGCACATGCAACTTTGCGCAATAAGCATGCATGCATTTTTAAAATATTATCAACTACACACACACACTAACAACTGTGCTAGGGTTACCATACGTC
>NW_020664531.1:520746-571271 GCF_002925995.2 Terrapene triunguis
AAATCTCAGCCATAATGTTCAGGAAAAACACTTTCAGATAACAGAGCCAAAAGGGAATTTATGAATGTTGGCTTGGTGATGCTGGGACCAAATTCTGCTCTCCTTTACACCAGTTTAGAATTTGGCCCATCGCATCCAGTGGTCTATGCTGCCACGCAACTTTTGTACCTTCAGCCCTTCTCTCCATCAGCCAGAAGGGAGCCTTGCAGAGCAAACCTACTTAGCATCTGGGCTGAGAGAGGAGTATTTGTGTTGTTCAACAGTGACCCCTCTGGTCAGTTTAAGGAATGGCATGGCTATGCTCCAAAGAAATCCCCTCTGGTACATCTTGTTCCACAGAAGGGGCACATGGACCTAAGTCATTTATTTCCATCAATATTATTTGGAATTCTGATTCAAGCAAATCTTAGGTGAGGTAAAGAAGTGGTAGAAGGGGACAGATGAGCCCATAACCCCAGAGTTAGGGGAAGAAGACAGTATTCTCCCAGCTCTGCTGGCCTAATCACTATTGTTCCTATAAGCTAATAAGAGAAAATACAGTGGAAAACTACTATATGAACAAAAACACTCCTAAGAACAAAATCTCCTCAGTCACTATAGAAATATCAACTACATGCTGCCATACACAGGTATCTCAGCTTGTGCAGTCCTGCTTTCAAGGAATAATATTTTCAGAAAATCCTGATAACAGCATATGGGAGCTGGTGGTTAAAGGGTAATGATCTTGGTTTCTCTTATCTATGAATTTTTGAATAACCCCAGCTCCCTGGGGCCCTGCATTTAGATGGATGCCAAATTTGACTTTTCCTCCTTCTTTTGCTCAGGTTCCTTCTGATGATGGGCGTTCTGTTCTGCTGCGGAGCTGGTTTCTTCATCAGAAGACGGATGTACCCTCCACCGCTCGTAGAAGAACCTACTTTTAATGTATCCTACACCAGACAACCAGCCAACACTGCAGCAGGTCAGAGACTACTTATATGCTAGCCTAATTTCTTCTGTGTGCACAGGAAATATTTAAAAATCGTGTGATTTTTAGCTAGGAGTAGTTTAATTCACCACAGGTGACGTGGGTTCAAATTCTGCTTCGAGTATGTTGCACCATTTGTGAATGTACACCCAGTACTACTGAGATCCAGTAGGCTATAAGAATGGGTCAGACCAATGGTCCATCTAGCCCAGTATCTTGTCTTCCGACAGTGGCCAGGTGTTTCAGAGGAATGAACAGAAAGGCAATCACAGTGCTCACAATTCTCTTTCAAAAGAATTTTTGCATTTCTTTTACTAATCCCTTCTAGAGAGTTCTTCCTCCACTGGTTTTATAACTTATCTCCATGAATGCAAACAAGATAGGAAAACAGTTAATCACATTGCAACATACACAGAGCAATAGGCAATGCCACATTAGCAATGATGTTCCTCTTTTATATGAATAATAAGGAACAGTTTCCCAGAGTTGGTAAAATATACTAGAAAATACCTTTGCCAGAATGAGACAACCAAACATTTTCCTTCTGCGATACTACCTAATTGTTGCGTTTCCATTTTTGCTGTGCCCTCCGTGTTATGGAATACTGCTTTAGAAGTGGGAAAACGCTACTTCTTCCTTATCAGTCTGAGCATTCTTCAACTGTCAAACAATGATTTTGAGGAAGTCTGAAGGATCCGTACAGTAGTGGATCAGCTGGTCCCTCCATTCTCCCCAGCCTACCCCTACCCTGTCCCACCAAGAGAGCCCTTCAGAGGGCATGTGTGCTCTGAGGGACTTCTTGAATCCTGTCCCCTCCAGTTATGAGACCCTCTCTAGCTGCAGATGATGGGTCTGCATCTGTACCTAAATGCACACCCACACATAGCTGTCACACACTGGCAGCCACAATGGAGACACTTCTATATACACACCCTGCTCACTGCACACACCACTCCATATCCATGAGCATCAACATACCCGGTGAAGAGATTTCGACTCCTCTCCCTCTCCCTAAGGGTACATCTACACTGCAGGTACGGGTGTGAATGGCTGCTCATGAAGACATACCCATGCTAGCTGTACTCTAGCTAGCTCAAAATAGCAGTAAGGATGTGGTGGTGTGGGCTTTGCATCACCTGCACGAGTCTGTACCCAGGAAGGTCAGACAGACTTGTGCACCCCATGCTGAAGCCCAGACCGGTACATCCTCACTGCTATTTTTAGCAAGCTAGCTAGAGTACAGCTAGCACAGGTACGTGAATGCGAGCTGCAAATCACACCCCCAGCTGCAGTGTAGACAAACCCTAAGACATCCCTATGCTCCCAACTTGGAGTACATTGCCTCACAGCTAGAGCTGACTGCAGGATGATTATTCCATTTCTTGACAGCTTTCCAGGTTTCGAAATTTGTTTTCGTTCTGCATTGGAATGAAACCAAAACGTTTCCAACATTTTCACAAAACAGATATTGTGTCAAAACATCTGTCTTCGGATTGGAAAGGTCGGGGTTTCATTTCTCTGAAAGTGACTGGAGAGTCCACCCTGAACCTCAGAAACTTTCCTGATGAAAACTTGGTCAGAATTTATACGTCTTTGTAAAACATTTCAGCTTCAACGAAGCAGCATATTTCAATGGAAAAAGGTTAGTCGAAAATGTTCCAACCAGGCACGTAATCACAAACAGCAGGTCACACAGAGAGCTTAAGTTCAGACTTTCCAATCTCTCCCATATCCTATTGCACACAGATACACTGCGTAAGTTCTGGAAATACCCCTGCTCAGTGTTATCCGCATCCTTATGCATATGCATACATATTCTCTTTCAGTCAGAGATCTAACTGCATCATATAAAAGGATACCCTCACTCTCAGACTCCCAGACGCTCCCTTTTATTTTTATTTTTCTCTTTAAGGTATTTCTTTCTTTCATTTGTTACACGTGTTAAATGCATAGGACATTTCATTCAATGTGAAAATCACACACACTTATTTTTTGTTTACCAATCACACATTTCCCTAGTGAGATAGTTTAGGTAGTTCTTGCCTGAGATGGTAGGAAAAAATAAAAATAAAAATTATTGTAAGTCTTGGAAATAACTCAGCGGTTATATATAAATAGGGAGCATCACATGGCTGGATTGGCAAATATATTAAATGGTTCTTAATGAGCCACACATGGCAGAAGTCATGTGGAAATAGAAAATAGCTATCTAGTTAAGTCTTTTAATGTCCTAGTTATGCCACATGATTTAAATTTTTTTTAAAAGTCTTAAGGTCTGATCTAAAGCCCATTGAAGTCAATGGGAGTCTTTCCCGTTGGCTTTGTTGAGCTTTAGATTAAGCACTTAATTTGTAAGTGCTTCCTCAGTCTCCCTCATATGAGTCTCAGTCCCAGCGACTCTGAATTCTTCTGCATTTCTGACCATGTCTGTCCTTTAAAATAAAGCACACTTAGGGCCTGCGAGGTGCTAAGCACCTATGACTCACATTGAGGGGGGGAAGGATAGCTCAGTGGTTTGAGCATTGGCCTGCTAAACCCAAGGTTGTGAGTTCAATCCTTAAGGGGGCCATTTAGGGATCGGGGAAAAAATCTGTCTGGGGATTGGTCCTGCTTTGAGCAGAGGTTTAGACTAGATGACCTCCTGAGGTCCCTTCCAACCCTGATATTATATAATTCAATGGATTTGTGGCTGCCCAGCACCCCATTTTTGAAGGTCTAATGGGCTTGAATAGTTCTGATATACTAAGCAATAAAAGTAAACACCTGGGATTTGATCCTGCAAGAAGGTCAGGATCCAGCCCTTATTTTGCTGTTGGGTTTATTGAAAGTATCACTGATCTGAATACCAGTGTGGAAATAAACTGATTACTATGATGTAGTTGTGCAAGGCATTTTAACAATAATAATTGCAAAATGCAAGGAGTTCCCCCACTCATTGCCCAAGTTCCCTTTGTGGAAGGAAAAGTGTGGAAAAATTCTGAAATGTGCAAGCACCATCTTTGTGGCAAAATGCTTAAGAAAAATAACACTGCTGTAATCGTAGACACAGGCCCAAACACCCCTGCACTTTAGGGAAGCTTGGATTTGGATACAGTTCCCAATCCAATCTCCATGGCTCGACTCCATTTCTATAATGCGACCAGTGGTTACAGTGGATGGAAACAGAGGCAGAAGCTCTCTCATTGCCCAGCAAAGGAAGAGGGGAAGCTGTCTGTGAAGTGCTACTTACCCAAGGCAGGGTGGAGAAGAAGCGCTCCTATCTGTTTGCAGGGAAGGAGGAGTTGTGCTCCTGACTTGCTTCTCCTAACCTTAACCCCTGAATGGGCCAAACCAAACACAAGATCCAGACACCCCAAGCTCCATGGATGTTTGGATTGGCACCTTATGGCTTAGGCCCATCTCTCTTTGATACTAAGGGAATAAAAACTCAGTCTGAAAAAGCATTAAGTAGTGTGTAACGCTTCAAGGTGTCTCTGGATTCCATCCTGTTGTCATACTGAATCCCCAGGCCACTGAGGCATGGAAATGGGTGATCAAATGTAAAATCCATGGGGGCTGCTTTCCTTACAGACAAAGCAGGAAGCAAGGCACCGAGGAGAAATTGCTGCTCCTTGACCACTTTGTTCTGTTAACGCAGCTGTGACGTTGTGCAGTCTACATGGTTTTATAAAAATATAATAATAAGTCAATATAATGTAACTGGGATAGATTTAGAGAAAATATGGTAATAAGTGATATAATGTAACTGGGATATGCTTCATGCAAAAGGTCTCTTGTAAGGTATCATTACAAAGTGCATAATCTACTGAGTATGATCATCTAATTTGTATAAATGTACCACTCTTGTATCTAAAACTAGAAATATAAAATGTAACTCTGAGGGCCTATTGTAATTATGTAAAGTGTGGGCCATTAATGATGGTTTGGAATCTTGATGACTCCCATTGTCTGCAGATGGCTGTTTACCTGTGAGTCTTCCTGTATATGTGTGTGCTGGCAAGTGAGTAATGAAGTCTTGCAGTGACATGTGATCATGTCACCTGAACTGGAATCCATCTTTAACCTGGTGCTTTTCCAGTGAGAGGGGGGTGAAAACCCAGAGGGACAAAGAGTTCCCGCCTTATGCAAAAGATATATAAAGGGGTGGAAGAGAACAGAGAGGGAGAGGAGCCATCATGGAGAATCCCCTAGATAACACCTAAGCTGGAACAAAAGCTGTACCAGGGGAAAGAATTGTGCCCAGGCCTGGAAGGGGTCCAGTCTGAGAAAAACTTACTGAAGCATCTCTGAGGGTGAGATTATCTGTATTTAGTTTGATTAGGCATAGATTTGCGCATTTTATTTTATTTTGCTTGTGACTTACTTTGTTCTGTCTGTTACTACCTTGAACCACTTAAATCCTACTGTTTGTATTTAATAAAATCACTGTTTATTTAGTAATTTACTCAGAGTATGTATTAATACCTGGGGGAGCAAACAACTGTGCATATCTCTCTATCTGTGTTATAGAGGGCGAACAATTTATGAGTTTGCCCTGCATAAGCTTTATGCAGGGTAAAACGGATTTATCTGGGTTTAGACCCCATTGGGAGTTGGGCATCTGAGTGCTAAAGACAAGCACACTCCTGTGAGCTGTTTTTGGGTAAACTTGCAGCTTTGGGACAAGTGATTCAGACCCTGAGTCTGTGTTGGAGCCAGACAGGAGTGGCTGGCTCAGCAAGACAGGGTGCTGGAGCCCTAAGCTGGCAGGGAAAACAGAAGCAGGGGTAGTCTTGGCACATCGGGTGTCAGCTCCCAAGGGGGTTTCTGTGATCCAACCCGTCACAGCAGCTTTGCCATGAAAAAAGGGAGAGAGGAGGAAAGAACTTGATGTATTCCCACAGACAAACCTTGCAAAGCTCCTAGGGGGCATAACTTTTTAATTGCTGAAACCATATTCAATAGATTTTTATTGATCAGAAATTTTGGAGTCCTCATGGATAGTTCCCTGAAAACATCTGCTCAATGTGCAGCGGCAGTCAAAAAAGGTAATGGAATGCTTGGAACCATTAGGAAAGGGATAGATAATAAAACAAAAAATATCATAATGCCATTGTATAAATCCATGGTAGGCCCACATCATGAATACTGCGTGCAGTTTTGGTCGCCCCAGCTTAAAAACAAAAATATTAGAATTGGAAAAGGTGCAGAGAATGGCAACAAAAATGACTAGGGGTATGGAACAGCTTCCATATGAGGAGCGATTAAAAAGACTGGGACTGTTCAGCTTAGAAAAGAGACAATTAAAGAGGTTTATGATAGAGGTCTATAAAATCATGACTGGTGTGGAGAAAGTGAATAGGGAAGTGTTGTTTACTCCTTTTTATAGTACAAGAACCAGGGGCCACCCAATGAAATTAATAGGCAGCTAGTTTAAAACAAATATAAGGAAGTACTTCTTCACACAATGGACAGTCAACCTGTGGAACTCATTGCAGGGAATTTTGTGAAGGCTAAAAGTATAACTTGGTTAAAAAAAGAATTAGATAAGTTTGTGGAGGATAGGACCATCAATGGCAATTAGCCAACGGTCAGGGATGTAATTGCATGCTCCACGTGTCCCTAAAACTCCAACTGTCAGAAGCTGGGACTGGACGACAGGGGATGGATCATTTGAAATTGTTTTGTTCCTTCTCTCTGAAACTTCTGGCATTGGTCACTATCAGAGACATGATACTGGGCTAGATGGACCATTGGTCTGACCCAGTATAGCCATTCTTATCCTCTTATGATTGTTCTATCTCCCATCCTTCTTAATGGGAGTATAATGTCTCTGATTCTCTGGGTACCGCATAGTTTTTCATTTGATCATATATTTCCTGTTGTTCTGGGCCCAGATTTCATTATTGGCATGTGATGAATACAGTACCTTGAGAATTTGACATTTCTTAATCTTACTCTGTGCTAAGAAATCCTGTCCCATAATATTAACTAGACTTGTATTGACTTCAGCTGGAGCTGGATTGGGTCTCACACTTGTCTGTCTTAAAGTGGGGTTGTGAGCTTGAGATGCAATCCAAGAGGCAATACCATTCAGTACATTGTAAAATCCGAGGTGCATTTTACTGTGTCTTGGAAGGTTTTAGACAAAGATCTTGGTTAAAAATAAAGTAATAAGAACAGCAAACCCCCAAGCTATTTATTTGTAATTGTAGCATACCTGACGGGCAAAAAATCAATGTCGGCAAATAAGTACCAGAACCCCAGGGCGCCAAGAGCAATTTACAAAACACAAAATGGGAGTTGGTTCAGGCCCTGAGAGGAGATAGTTTACAGCAGCAGGTATGGGCTGTTCAGCTTTTCTGGGTGTAATGGCTTAGTTCTCTGGGGGCCAGTCTGCCCAAGGAAGCCTCACAGATGCACCTGGAACAATGTGTGTATTCACCCTGGCATGCACAAATGCCAATTGACATGTGTTCATACAGCATTTAGCAGGCTCAGCTGATAGGTAGGTACATCCAGTGGTCCCTTCTTTGAAAATGTAGCCCTTGCTGTTTTTGTCATGCTGCACAGATCCAGACAGAAGGAAGTTTGATTATTATAGCTGTAAATGCCTGTGATCCGTTGCAGTGTGAATTCTTGCACCACTGTAAGGAGGCACCATCTTAAAGAGGTTTTCTTACTCAGATTTGGCTGTAATATCACCTTTGGTTAAACTTGCTAATTTTCAGGTAGCTATCACCAGGAATCTAGCTTATTCCCTTAAGAATTAAGGTTTGCTAGAGGGCATTGTGCCAGGGGAGGGGAGGAAGGGCTTGTGGCAGTGAAGTAAATGGAAAGACGGATCTAGCCTTAGTATTGATTCTAGGCAAGCATTCTATCTAATCCCATCTTTCCATTTGCCACCCAGAAAACTCACAACCCCCAGCTCTCCACCCTGTGTATTGTTGTTTGTTACTGTAGTGCCAAGGAGCTCCAGTATCCCATTGTGCTAGGCACTGTACAAACATAACAAAAAGACAGTCCCTGCCCTAACATGTTTACAATCTAAGTATGCGACAAGAGACAACAGATGGACATAGACAGATCAATGGGGGAGTACAAAGAACAAGGAGACAAAGGTACATAGATTCTAGGACTGGAAGGGACCTCGAGAGGTCATCGAGTCCAGTCCCCTGCCCGCATGTACATGGATACATGTCTGTCTGGCAGACTTCCAGGGTCTGTGGCTCCCAGGCAGCCCTGGGGTCCCCCAGCTGTGAGGCATGTGGACTGCTGCAGCACCAGGTGGACACACCAGTAGGTATCCAAATAGGTTTCCACCAGGACTTTGATGAAATCGAACCAGCTCTGCAAAGCAATTTGATTTTACTGAATCTGCAAATTTCAACGGAAAAAAATGTGTCATTGGAATTTTTCCGACCAGTTCTAATTACTGCAGTGGAGAGGCGTTGTGGGTGGGGCACTGGACTGGGACGCGGAAACCCCTGTTCCGACCTCTGCAACTGGCTTGCTGAGTGAGCTCAAACAGATCCCTTCACATCTCTGTGTCTCTGCCTTCCACCTCCAAGCCATCATCTGTTTAGATTTAAACACTTTGAGGCACCGACTGTGCAGGGGTGCTGGAGCAATGTGTATGGGGGGGAGGGGGGGTGCTGAGAACCATTGAACCAAACTGTAAACCCTGAATATAATGGAAACCACTTGGAGCACCTCCCACACCCTTGGTTCCAGCACCTATGGGACAGTATGTTACCCAGTCTTTTTACAGCACCTAACATCTCAGCTGGGACCTCTAGACACTACTGTAATATAATACTGATATAATACTAATCATCATATTTTCCAGGCGGTAGCTTGGTGTTTGACTAATGATTCTTTTTCATCATATTCAAAACGCTGCTTTTAGTGACTTACTCTCCTTTGTCATTAGATGTAGTGATTTATTAATATGTTCTTTGATATGACTTTGGTTCTGTGTTTACTTTTTTTCCCTTTGAGCTAGTTGAAGTTTTGTGCCTAAATGAACTGACAGAATGTCAATGGCATCAAAGTTTCCTTGGTGCTTAGAGCAACCATGTTTGTTCTCTGTTCTCTCTGGCCTACGCTAATTGCTAATGTCAAAGATGTTGCCATTAGGTTAGTGAAGAACCACAGAACAGCCTTATTGGCAAGCATGTTGGAATTAACGGGGCCCTTAATGTTTCCTGATCTGAATGTTGTTTCTTGGCTGACACAGCTAAGTACATTGATGTGTGTTCTAGGGTTTCCATCTCATTTTTCTTGGGGATCTTGGGGATTTATCCTTGGGGATATGTCCTTACTGTATTCAAACAGTATCCGCAGGCAACTGAATGTAGAGTACATGCATGTCGGTTAAAGGCTATGAGTGTAGGTTGAGATCCTATGGTGTATTTTCTCTACAAAGTGAATTTAGTGCTCCTAACTGGTGCAGGTTCAACAGCCCTGGAAACTGAACTCTTCTATCCACAGAAGAAGCAGTGAGGGGGCAAGCATCCCCAGTGCTCGTGATCTGGAGAAAGCACCTTTAGGGGGTGAAAGGTAGTTCCATCTCTGGGTCCATTCAGTCCTTCAGTTGTCTTCTGAGACTCCCAGCCAGGGTGCTAGTAAGTGTGATGGTGATTTGTTATGGTGTCAACAGCTGTCCACTGGACTGAGATCACCAACCTCATGTGACTGGGCAACCATGAGATGGAAACAACCTTTGTGCATTGTCTTGGCCATGTGTCACATACTCCAATTAAAACCTACTATGTATTATTTGCCTTTAGAGAAGAGCATATTTGTGCTTTCCTCAGCACTGGAGCAGCATGATACTAGCCTATCTGTTTGTTACATTAATTTACAATGCAACGGTAAATTTATATTTTCTCTCCATTTCTTTTAGGATCACAGCAACCAGGGATGCCATATTACACGGATCCAGGAGGACCTGTGATGAACCCCATGGCTATGGCTTTCCATGTCCAGCCCAACTCCCCGCAAGGGAATCCAGTGTACCCACCTCCGCCCTCTTACTGCAACGCACCACCACCCCCATATGAGCAGGTGGTGAAATCCTCCACGTAACAACTCTGCAGCTCTTTTACCTGACTCTGTGAGAAGCAGGTGCCATTGCAAAGTGACTGGGGTAGAGGGCCTCTGCCCTTCTGAACACTTGCTAGTTCTCTAACTCTCCCTACACACACTCCCCTTTAACATTACTTGCAAGGGATGATTTTTTTTGTAGTAGGGGGTGAATTTTCATTTTGATGTATTCAAAACTAAAGCAAGGTCTTTTAAATGCTTTTAATGGAAACCTATATTTAAATCCAGTACGTTTTCCCTTTATTTATTGTTTCAAAGGTGCATATTAACGCATTGTGGCAAAATACGGTAGCAGCTTTATGCAACCACAAAGTGATGCACGCTCTCCTAAAACCCAGTAGACGAATGTGGTTTTCTACTAGAGTAGAAAGGAGAGAAGGAGTGAGTTGGAGGAAAGACTCAGGGCAAGATATTTATGAGAAGTGTGACCACCAACCTCATGGCCTGTGGTTTTCTAGGAAAGCTCTGTTCTGAGACAAAGAAGGGGGACAGGATGTTATGGAAGCCATCGAGTGAGCGAGGAAGTCGAGTCATGGCAGTGGGTTCTGTTTGGAACAAGTCCCACTTGAGAACTTCACTTCTATAAAAGGTTTGGGTCCAAGAAATCGTGAATGGGCAGGTCTGCAATGTCTCCACATGCACCTGGACTCTGAACTTGCCACCTTAAGCCTGGCTCCTCCTCTCCTTCTGACACTTTCTGGAGGGCTTTTGTTGTTGTTGTTGTTGCCAAGGATAAGATTGTAAAATATAGTTGATGATCTAAATGTTAGACTGACCTGTGTGTGGCGGGGAAAATGTTATCAGCTACACATCTACACTTGTAGAGAAACTACTTAGAAATATTTCAATACACAGAAGAGTTTTCTGCCCTAAAGTTAAAATGGAAAAAATGGGAACTTAGGCCCAGAACCTCAAGATATTTGGGCACTGAACTTCCATCTGGGCCTTGGGTCCCAATCTTGCTCCCTTTGAAGTCACTGGGAGTTTTGTCATTGACTTCACTGGGTGATGACTGGGTCCCTGTTGCATTCAGCACGTTAGCTCACTGGGTTTGGTTACGGTCTTATAGCCACAGAGAGAGCACAAAAGGGTGTTGTCTTCTCCAAGCAAGAGATTTGAAAATCTTCTCTTAATGATGCTTTAAGCGCAATAACTTACTGGGATATATGTTTAAGGGTTGCTTCTGAGCCTAATGCATGGACACTTTGGCCATGCAATACCACTTGCAGACAAGTCCCTGTGCATCATGCTGAAAATGTCCCCCATTTGTATTTGCCTCATACTCCTGGGACATTCTTTGAGTGGCAGTGGCCACTACCCAACATCTTCGAACAAACAAAACCTTTTCTCCTGAGGTATTTATGAATGGTTGTTTTTGCAGACATTTTTCCACTTATTTTGATTGTTTCCAATTAAAGTGTGGTGTTTTTTATTGCTGTTTGAACTGAAGAACCACCTCAACTATGAGCTTCTGGCACAAGACCTATAGAAATGTTTATTAACTTCCAATTAGTTACACCGGTGCCATCCCACTGGATGCCTGAGGGTGCCCACGTGTAACTGAGCGCATACTCCCAAAAATCTGCATTGCGCCGACGTAGTTGAGGGCATTATTTAGCCTGCAGAGCCTTTATCACTGGTGATGATTTGTGAGAATTTGGTTCTCAGAGCCCAGGTTGAGTTTGCAGGGCTAACAATCAGATACCAACATCTTTTTGCTTGTAAACTAAACAACTTCAGTACAGAAAATACCGAGCACCAATAAACCCGGGAACGCCCCGTCCTCTTTTTAGTCCCTTTTCCGAGTGGAACTACCCTTCAAAGGATCAAATCCAGCAGTCATAACTCAGGTGGAATTCCTATTGAGAATAGCCATTTGTGTGACGTCTAGGAGAAAATACTTTCTGGGCCCACTCCAGTACAATCCTGACAGACTCTGGGAGGAATTGGCCTGCTATAAATACACTGAAATTGCATTCATTTGAATTGTGTTACATTTACTAGAGCCCAGTCTGGGACTTGAGCTAGAATCCTTAAAGTCACAGAAACACATTTCATAGACTCCAGTGGATCATTTCCAAGCAGTCTTAAGGGGCCAAATCCCAGTTCCACTGGAGTCAATGGGAGATTTGCCATTGATTTCACCTGGATCAAGATTTGGCCCAAAGGAAAGGATTAAACTTGTTTAGCAAATAAAATATAAGCAGAGGATTCCTGCCAGGAGCAGTGGTAGCATTTCTGTTAGCCTTTGCACTCGATTTCATCTTGGCATATAACTATTAGTCTTGCTTTCAAGAAGAAATAAATGAAGGGGTAAAGATGACATCAGGTTAAAAATACTAACCTGTAAGGCTGGGTTGTTTTTGCATTTTCTAAATACAGTCTTTAAAAGGGCTTGTCTACACGAACATTTAGTTTGTGGCAAGCTGAAGCGTGAATCTATCCTGTGTTAGCCTGCTGCGTCAAAACTGTCCACGTGGACCCTGCTGATGTGCAGTAACAGTTCCTTAGTACACTTTGATCTTCCTGGCTTTGGAACAGGAGTAGGTCAAAGGGCATTAAGGAGTTGTTAGTGTGCATCAGTGTGGGGTAGATTCCCACCCCCAGTTTGCTGAGAATTAAATGATCAAATAGACAAACCCAAAGAGTATGTTTCTAAGCCTACTTAGACTGGTGTAAACCAAGAGGAACTCCAGTAAAGTCAATTCAGTTCCACTGGTATGAGATTAGAACCAGGCCCTGTGTTTCTACTTGCACTTATAGTACAGTCCATAGGAAGTTAAATCAGATCGTATCCGACCATATTGTGTTTTAGAAGTGTTGAATGTGACAGTCATATCCATTTATCTTTTTAGGGTAAAAAGAGACACTCGTACTTACTGAGAGTGTAAGATTTCACAACACATGGCAAAGCTCATTCCTTTCTGTAGTGCTGTGTTTAGTGCTATATTCTAACATGAAGTTTGACCTGATCTCTTGCTTATCCCTACAGCCTACTTTGCAGATTAAAAACCAATCAAAGTCTAATATTTTCTGTTGTTCTTTTTCGCAAACTTAAAAGGGAGTTGGCTTTAAATAACAAACTAAACTTCGTTAAACCTTCTGTGTGATATTTTTGAGTGTCCTAGTATGTCCTAGACACAAAAGGCAAAAGTCCTCTCAGCTCCACCCAACTGATCTTGACTAAGATAACCTACCTGAACCTAAATTTATTGTAATCTCTTTATCATTGCACGTCTCTTGCTAGCACCCGAGGTGCCAGATCCTGCAAACACATATGTGCTTAACTTTAAGCAAGGAGGCTTCAGTGTGAGTACCCGGGGGCTGAAAATTAAGATTGCACATAAATGTTTGCAGGATTGAGGCCTAACCACCGCCTGGTGAGATCTCCTAGTTGCCCATATCGTTTTTCCACACAGATTTACGTGCCTACACAGAATATTGGAGGGGAAACCTGCAGTGGAGACCTGAGAGGAGACTCTTGCACTTAGCGAACTCTCCTATTGCAGTGTTACTCATGGGCTTAATAGATCTAAAGCCAGAAGGGCTCATTAGATAAGCTAGTCTGACCTGTACAACACAGGCCAAAGGCTTTCATCCAATTCCCCTGCATTGATACCAGCATTGAGAAACACTGAAGAAAAAAATACTTTTCAAAAGTATTGCAGCAATAGTATCGTTTTCTGAGGATATTACTGTTAAAATATTCTTCCTGGCCGGGGCCTGTAGTAAGGCTACAGCAGCTACTTGTGGGTTTGCGATGCAGGCCACATGAACATTTCAGATATATGTATTACATGATTGGCCCAATTACCTGCATAGCACAATTGTACGTATTTTCTAAACTAGTGTGCACACTAACTGTACCGCTGCCTACAATCACATAATATGACTCTGTATACACTGTATTTTTTTTTAACTTAATCAAGGGATTTTTTTTTTCCTTTAACAGACTAGGCCTTATGATGTGAGCAAATAGGTGTCGTTAAACCCTTCTATATTATTAAATGTGTCCAAGAGAACTGATGTTTTCCTGATAACATTGGGTAGAACCCTTTTCCAGTGGACTCTTATGCTGTATATTGAAATTCAACTTCTGGTGAAGTTTTTCTGTGATCCAATTGTTTCCTTTATTAATGTTGGTGGATTATAACCACCTCTTACAATGAAGTCAAACTCCTGGTCTAGTGAAGTCGTTTGGTACTTAATTGAAAACACAGCAGCACTGTGGGTAAATCTAGGAATTATTTGCAGATTGCTTGCATGCTTTTCCTCTGATATGCCTCTTCCTTTGGGTTTCTAGGTTTTTGTTTTGTTTCCCTTTATTTTAGTTTTTTTTAAAGAAAAGGGTGGGGGGGGGAAGAAACCCTGTAACTTTTGATAGGGTCATGTTTCATATGTATTCCAAATAAAACTGATCTGGGTGTGTTTATTGCTTCTTTTGCCCAACGTGGTTTGGGAATTGTGGCGGGGAGGGAGGGGAGAAGTTAGTCCTTCTACTGCTTGCGGCTTCTGCTGTTATCTTAGAATGGGTCCACTAGAAAGTTCAATTTAAGTTGCATTCTATTAAAGCAAAATTAAGCAAGAGTGCAGAAAAGGGCAATAAAAGTGATTAGATAGCAAGAGGGAGGGATGCACTTAAAGGATTTATTTATTGCTAACAGAGAGCTGAACATGTGCTCAGTTCTATACAAAACAAGAACATAGAGGCCCAGATGTGCCAAGCTACTTAGGCAGGTTTGTGATCCTATCTCCAACCTCTTCCCTTTGCTTAAGACTCTGCATATTGGTTAAATGAAAATAAAGGGCTGTGAGCCTCGTTCTCCTTTGCCTTGAATGGTCTGCAGTTGTTTATCTCACAGTAAAGGGAGAGAGCATTTTACTTCAATTTTGCATCAACATAAATGACAGTGAAAAGTAGTGAGTAATCAGGGTCTCCAGGGAGTTACATGATAACAGCCAAAGGGCCTGAGTGGCTGCTCTGCTACATGAATTCTATGCTTCTGTAATTCCACTGCAGTCAACTAAGTGTGGTCCGTCAGGCCCTATAGCTTTGTGAAAGGGTGTAAAGAAGTGACCAAGGTTGCTCCAAGAAGGTATAATAAGGATTGCAGGGATGAAATTAGGGTAAATAATGAGGTAATGCTGAATAGTGAATGCTCCCTAAGAGTGAGCGGCTGTAGACTAGTTTCCTATGTGAAGAGTTGAATACTCCAGCTGGGCATAGAACCTTTAACGCACGACTGGAGAAAGCACTGGCTAGTGCTGGCTGAGAAATGATCCTACATTTGCCTGGAAGACCTTTTCCATGTCTGACTCCTGTGATTCACTGAAATGATCACAGTTCAATGCAGGTGTGCCAGCAAAAGCTTACTGCTGACCAATGATGTGTATGCTCTGGTTTTAGGCCTCTAGCTGAAAAATGAGCAGGAGTGGGGCTGTGCATTGATGCTGTGAGCAGCAGCTGCTCCTGCATGACAGGAAAAGAAATGTTATGAATAGACACTTAGGGTTAGATTCACAAGGAGGATTTGGGCATAGCACTGCTCAACTTAGGCGTGAGGTGTGGGCCCGTGTCTGGACTTAGGCATCTTGGTTCATGCCCACGAAGCGAAATGGAGGAGCCATAGGGTATGTACAGGTACGGTGAGGCAGCAGCTCAGGGGAAGAGGAGGGCTGAGGATCTAAATTTGGGACCTCTGTTCCTGAAATGGCAGTTAGGCACTGAAATTCCATCGTAACTGTAGCCTGTAGTGGGATTTACAAAAATTGCTTAATGAGGTCATTGAAATCAATGGGAATTAAGCGGCTAACTGGATTAGCAGTTCTGAAAGTCCCACCAGATTGTTTGCATCTTTAGGAGCCTAAGTACCTTTGAAAAATGTGCCCCACACGTGTAGCTTGGCAAAGCTGTGACCACACGTAGGAAAAGGGTAAGGGGGCCCAAACGTGCTTATAGGCTAACAAGCAGCTGAAGCGTGTAAACAGCAATAACAAAGTGGAATCACTCAGGGAATAACTAGAGCTAGCAGGATGAAATTAAACTTTAGCTTGAAAAGAAGCGGGAGCTAGCCTTCCCTAAGGAAAGCAAGGATTCCAAAGTCTGAGCAATGAGGCAAACCTGTGGCGCTCCTTCCCCACAGCTAAACACAGTTGTCAAACTTACATTTTTCTACCAAGCAGTTTGCAGGACTCAAGCAAGGCCTCTGCCTTCAGCCATCCGACCAATGGTGCATCTACACCAGAGCTGGGAGGAGTGGAAATTTGGATGGGCCCCGACTTTCGGGTGGGAGGGCAATGACCGACCATGCTAGCTCAGCACTTGAGTGGAGGGGGGTGGGGCAGAGGCCAAGGGCTGGCATTGGGGGTAAGGGGCAGGACCAAGGGAAGCGCAGGACATGGGTGAGGCAACAGAACTGGGGAGTATAGCAGAGCCTGAAGCTGGGGTTCAGGGTGGGACGGGGGCATGGCACCGACTCTTACCACTCAGCAGGTACCAGAAGACAAGACTGCTGGGGCCCACAGGCTGCCCCTGTGGGCAGGGGGTGGAACCCTGCTGGGGCACATGCTCTGCCCATCCCGCCCAACCACGTCTTGGTGTCCAACTGCCCAGCGCTCCATGTCCCTTTGGCCTGCCTGTGCCGCGGTGTCCGTTCTGCACCGCGCGCTGTTGCCCACGTCTTTTGTGGGGGGAACAGGTCTGGGTGGGGTGAGCATGGGGGCCGGAGCAGGGCCAGGTGCCTAGGCACATTACTAGGTATGGGCAACACTACCTCCCCCCCACTCAGAGTTGGGTGGGTCTAGATGCTATGCCCTTGGTGCTGCCCAGCTTGGGGAGACATACGTGAGCTAGCATGTAAAAACAGCCGTGTGAACATGAAGGCACAGCTAGCAGCCAGAGCGCGCCATCCAAACGAGGCGAATGGGCCTGTAGTCCAGCATAGCCTGTGCTATCACAGCCACACTATTTTTAGGCAGTAGGCGCACAGTCATAGCCCCTGTAGGTCTACCCAAGCTGAGAGGCCCACCAGCTGTGCCGCGCTACCCCACAATCCAGCTCAGCTAATGCACCAAGCTTGCTCCAAGTGACGCACTAGTGGCTCAGGTCCCAAGCGCGTATCATGTTTGGCCAACGCTGATGGCGCAAGGCAGATTCCTTCACCATGGCATGCATGGCAGGCCTGGGGTTGAAAAGGCCCAAACTGGGCTATGGGAGTGGGTGAGCACACAGCCAAGGTGTACCTGCCTCATGTAGGAGAGAGCCTGGACCTCAGTCCTGGGTTTGAAGCATTCATCGGGGGAGTCAGTGCCAGGAAGGAGAGGGCTTTAGGATGGTAAAGATGAAGATGGAAATTTGAGGTTTGGGTGTGACGCCAACTTGGCTAGGAGGCAGCCAGGTGGCGAGGGGCAGAATTTGATAAGCAGGGTTGAGGGCAATTAGAACTTTCTTTTTTGGGAGAGGGGGTGAGTCAAGGTGGGTAATAATGGGTGTGACAGAGGCAGAGCTGAAGCCTGAAGAGGTGGGGAACTGCATCACCCCTTTTTTGTTGGTTATGCACAACCCAGCCTAAAATACCCCCCCCCCCCCCCCCCTTTTTTTTTTTTAAATGCTAGCGCCTTACCTGATCTCATAGCTATTGGCTGGTCGGGCACAAAGGCATCTTTAAGAATGTTGGTGTTAGTGTGATCACATCTGGCTCCAGCACAGGTGATGGAGAGGGCGTGTGTGTATACATATGTGTGTGTGTGTATATTTTTATATATATATAAAAGCATGTGTGTGTGTAAATGAAAGGGGTGGAGGTGGGGGGAAAACAGCAACAGCAGTAAGTTCTTTATAGCTCTTCCCTATCCCCTGCTCGCCCATGGTTGGAGCATTGTCAGGGTTTCTTTAGCCAAAGGACACCTAGGGCATCTATGTGCTGCCTCCCTGCCCTTTGTAAAACGTGCTTATTTAATAGATTACAATATCTTCATTGTTGGGCTCAAGGCAGCTGCTGCTCAGAATACAAATCCCCAGGGTCACTCAGGGCGGTCACCCCACTCAGGTGGAAATATCCCCATCTGGCTTCAAAGGCTTCAACCACGCAGCCTTTTTTTTTTAGACCTGGGACCTTTCCTGCCGTGACCACACACAACTGAGCCACGATAGGCCTTCATGTTCCAGCGAGCGCAGAACTGTCCTGCTGCAGCTACAAACCTGGGAGGCAAATGACATATGTAGGAATCTTCAGGGAACCAGTAATGAACAGCTTGTCAAAGGCACTGTACGCTCTGAACTACATAAAAACTCATGCTCCTGTTTTGCACAGAACATCCATTTCAGCCCCTTAGCCATCTCCCACATTCCATGATTGGAAGGGAAGAGGTTTTGGGCCCATTGTAGATGAAGCACAAAAGCAATCACAATAAGGCATATTCATTGTTAATGGTCCTGACTTCTCATTATAAGCAGGAACATCTGATTCATTGGCTTTGTTTCGTCTCTTGGGGTCTCACAGTTTGGCAGGCGAATGGGGGGTGACCTAACTGCAGTTCACCTATATGAATGACCTTGATTCTACCACCAAAGGAATACAATGGTGTAACCCTGAAGTTCCCCACTGTGATCAGACACAGTAGGCAAAGCGCTACCTGTGTGGCTGAGTGTAAAGTGGTATGTAAATGTGCTATTCTGCTGTGGCCTACACACACTGTTTGCCCAACTGGATTGGTATGTGGTCTGAAAGCCAGGTCATCCCCCAAACTCGAGAAAAGAAAGTTCTTTAATCACAATACCCATCTGGGACAAACTTTCTTGGGCCTGTGCTGGATTCCTACTCCACCTTTGTCCTCAGCCCTTCACAACCCGCCCTGGGCCCTATGGCTCTCTACCTCACCCCGCTCTTTGGCCCACACCCAACTTTCACAACCTGGAGCAGGGCCATTAACCTTCCCGCTGAGGTACACTCCCTACACTAACGTCCCCAACACTACAGCCAGGACTTATGCAGCAGAGGAGGTGAGTAGGCTTTGGCGCACATTGGGTGAGCTCGCCCCATATGCTGCTTGCATACTAGGTCCACCGTCTTCAGGGCACCATAACAGGAGAAATACTTTTAGTCCTTGTTGCAATGACCTTCTTCCCCTTTCCCTCTTCCAGGTATACTGCAAGTTAGGAGGTCAGTGAGTGAGTGTACACCTACACACACAAAGTTGGGAGGAGGGGGAAATGGGTGCAAAAGCCTGGGCCAATTTTTCTATTTACCTGCCTGTTACCTAGAGCTGCATGGGGCCCAAACCTGAGATTGTGGAGGGGCACCTGGGGAAAGGCCTGCTCTGGTTGCTGGAGTGGAAACCCCATCCTCGCTGTTGTTGGTGTGGCGGAAAGAGGACTTGCACAGCTGCTGTGGAGGTTCCTCCTTAGTGTTGCTCAAAGTTAGGGTTGCAAGGGGGAAATCTTTGGTCCAACAGGCCCTCCCTCCCCTCTTACTCACCAGAGCTGTCAGCCAAGGGGACTTTACATTTTACTCCCAGCTTCAGTCTTTAATACATGCACGCACAAATAGTGAGACAGTACTAAAAAATAAAAATAAAATAGGCTTCCTCTTTCTTTTAACTTCTGCTAATCGGACTGAACTTTCTCTCACTGCTAATCCTTAAGCTTCCCCCCTCCCAAAGCCACCACAGAAACAATTGCTAGTTGAAATAATTCTGCAATGTACATAAATTATATGCACTCTTCCAGCTCTAAGCAAAAATAAAAGTGGTGCTTCTATCATACTTTCTATCCAAAGTTCCCAAAGCACCTTGCATGTTAATTAGGGAAGGGCTATAGAGAGGGCAAGCAAGTTCATCAGAGACAGGAGCGTCATAATGTTTTGCTTTGTTTTCTGCTTGTGCCAACCACCATCTTCACCCTTGAAGGAGCAGTTAACATACTTTTGCCACAGAAGAGAAGCGGAAAGTCCCTTCAGGGCCCTGATGCTAATGGAATTGTGAGCACCAACTGGCAGGAATGCGCCTCTGACTACTAATGAGATGTGCCTGAGCTCAGCCTTCCCTCTCTCACGCACTTGCCTTCCTCTGAACTATAGTCGCCAACTTTCAGGATTGATTGCAATTGAATTATTGCTAATTTACATCAGTGCAAATGAAAGAAAAATCAGAACAGGTGTTAATCTGGTCACTGCTTAGGATGGGGTGTCAGGAGCTCCTTAACGTAAGTTCTTGCCTAGGTCATAGGAAAAGAACCCTGTGCTCAACTGCTTTGTAAAGTCCGTTTACCATCTACCCCCGGGACATATTACATACACCCTCGATTCAACTGACCTGCACAGTACCCTGAGCCCTTGAAGACACCATCTTCTTACGTGGCAGGATGATACTGATTTTACACACACTTGCCGTTTCACTCTCCCAGCCGCTCTACCCCAAAGTCTAGAACAGGCATGACCAAATTTAACCGTGGTGTAACTCCACTAACTTCAGTCATCTTTTATTTGGGCTCCATTTGTCCTGTTAAGTAGTAGATCTAATTTAATTTAATTAGTTATTCTTCGAATTAAAATTCCTATTTAAGTTCATGTCGGGGAAAAGACAGCAATAGCAGTGCCTGTTGTCTTTGGAATTCCACCAGTAGCGTCTAACCAACGCTACCATTTCATTATCAGTTGACAAACAGACAATGCAGTGACAAGTGAATTTTCAAGCCCCACTACTTGTTATGCTATTGTGGAAAACAAACTTGGGAGGTGGAGCCATATATTGTTCAGGAAGCAAGTAAAAAAATATGAAACACAAATGACCGGGTGGTGCTGTTTTAACTAGAACCTCCTTTACAGGGCATGGACTGCTGCAGTGGGGGCTGGCAAAAAAATCTTTAAAATTGTTTGCTAATCTTGTTCTTGAAAACAAACAGTCTATAAACTAAGGGCTGGTCTTCACTGCGAACTTACACTGGCATAGCTACTGCTCTCAGGGATGTGAAGAATCCATATCCCAAAAGACACAGCTATACTGATGTAACTGCTGGTATAAACTGTGCTGACCTACCTCCTACCTCTCAGGGAGGTTGATTTCTTACATTGACAGGAGAGCCCCTCCTGCTGTAGCATTTCAAGTGTAGACGAGCCCAAATGGGTACATTTTCAAAACACTAGATACAGATTTAACTGTGTGATTCCAATTATAAACTGTGGAATTTGTGCAGCTGAAACTCCACATAATACACTGAAAAACCATCAATAGGCCTAGTGGTTATTTCTAGTCAGGGCTTCAGCTACAGTGGAAAAAAGACAACGCATAGTCAACCTGCGGCTCTTCACACAACACAGCCAACCTGTGGAACTCTGTTGTGAAGGCCAAGACTTCAACAGGGTTCAAAAAAGAACTAGATAAATTCATGGAGGATAGGTCCATCAATGGCTATTAGCCAGGATCGGCAGGGATAGTGTCCCTAGTCTCTATTTGCCAGAGGCTGGGAGAGAGCGACAGGGGATGGATCACTTGATGATTTCCTGTTCTGTTCATTCCCTCTGAAGCACCTGGCATTGGCCACTGTCAGAAGACAGGATACTGGACTAGATGGACCTTTGGTCTGATTCAGTATGGCCATTCTTATTTTGCGAGGCTTACATTAGATTATTTGCATACTGGCAAGGGACATATGCTGCCCTTGATCCAAGCATGCAACTCTTATTGATGCCAACAAGAGTTGTTCACACCACCTGAAGGCAGTATATGGAATATAATAATACCTGGCTCTTATATAGATAGCACTTTTCATCAGTAAGCCTCAAAGCATTTTCTAAAGGAAATAAGTATCATCAAGGCCGTTGAGAACAATTATGGCAATTATTGCTCCACGCACATAAGCATGATTTTATACACTATTCTCAGATCAGGCTAGGGTGAAAGGCATTTTGGATTAGAGAGTTTTGTTAAAAAACAACAACATGATTTTACAATGAATCTTTCCTTGAAGAATCTATCGACTTAATATATAGAACAAGGGGAGATGGAAAGTAGGTTAAGACAAAACTGCTCTGGGATGATTTACAGTAGATAGTTTTATACTGCTTAGGACTCTAAACAGGCTCAGCAATGCTGAGACCTCCAAATGTCATTATGGGGCAGGTTATGAAAGGCACTCTCAGCCTTGTTATCACTCTTGGGGATTTCCTATTTCATTCAATACAATTACAAACCCCTGGAGCAGTTCATCTAACTGATTAGCTGGTATGGATAGTAAATCATTCCCATATACTGAACAGAATGTGCATACAGGAGAGAGGTTTTTACAAGTTACCGCCAAACAAATGGGCTTTTACTAACACCACCAATGAACAAAACCACCAGCACTTTTTTTCCCTCTCTACACAATGACCTTCTCTGATTTTAACATCACTGCTGTTCCTTTGCCACAAATGGATCATTAAACATGGACAAAGCAAACTAAAAAATGTAAAGACATTTTAAAGTTTTAGCTCCATGTGATTTCCGGAAACTCAAGCACCCCTACGCACTATATGCCCATTCCTATTGGCCCACTGCATTCCATGGAGCTTGCATGAATGATGACAAGGGTCCATGATAAAAGATATGGGGGAGAAGAGGCAAGCCCAACATTCAGTAGTGTGTGTCCTACTTTACCCAGCATGCTGCCAGTTTAGCTAGTGTGCGAGAAGACGAGGCCGCACAACATGCTGTCAACTTCACTCAGCAGCAGCAGGCCAACCAAGCCACAGGCTGGCTGCTCTCGTTTGTTTTTTGACTAGTGAATTGGAGGTTCGGCAATCAGCTGTTATTAAACAGCTCTAATGTGTATTTTTTAAACTATCCAGTGACTAATTTTGTTAAAATGCACATTAGGCTCCATCCAGCCAAAGTTACCTCCCAGAACTGCCGGACAGTACGTAGTAGCCAACGAGGCTTACAATCACGGGAGTGAAAATCCCTTATGGAACACCTCATTTTCTGTTCCACCCTCTTCTGAGGATGACGTTTGCTCCGCCATCATAGGCGTGAGATGAACGAACTAAGCAGCGTGACCCACAAGAGGTGCAGGACTCATCAGGCAGCTTTGCACCCTGCATCCGCAGACCTGTTTGCTATTATTATTCTGATGGGCTTCCACAGCAGGCTCACTTCCTCACTGGACATGGCCTCCATTGGTACATTTTGCAGACACTGTATCCCTTCCTCTGCTCTCCGAACTCCTCACTGCCCCCACTTCCCCTTCTCTGCTCTACGCTCACTCTCGTGCCCTTCTGCCTCTTCCCTTCCATTCTTTCCTCACTCTGCAGCTTGCCTGGATCCCTCTTGTGCCCAAAACCTTTCCTCATGTTCCTCTCTACCCATACAGCCAGCCAGCCACATGAGCCTCCTGACACTTACAAAAGAACTGAATCGGGGGCATAATCTCTCCAGTGATTTGGCAACAGATGGCATAATGGGCCACACTGGTCACTGTTCTGACATTTGCACAGGATGGAAAGCCAGTGTTTTTTAATTGTGAAGATAGTCCTAGGATCTTATTGTAGGGTGCACAGATCGTTCGTATTTATGTCAACATATGCCCGGAAGGTCTGTTGAGTCTCAACAAGATCACAGTCACACCACACTGATATTAAACGTGAACTAAATTATGGTTACCGGGAAAGGTGGAGGTTGGGGAGAGGCTGGAGGAGAGAGAGAAAAAATATGATGACACATCTGCAGCACCTTCTCTTTTGAAGGATTTCAATGCTCTCTATAAACTAGGGGCCCAATTTTTTCCTCGGTGCTATGAGTTACCCCTGGGCTCACAAGGCCAGACCTGGGCTACATGTTAGCACTATGGTGGGCTGCACACATTGCATAACAACACTGCATGATAGCTTAGGGAAAGAAGTAGAGAATAAACCTTGTATCCAAATGAAACTGCGGGGGTGTGGGGAGGTACTGTTTAAAGCAGGCAAACTGGGGTTATGCAAGTTGGGATTTGGCTGATATACTTTAACTGCAGAAATCTTAATAAAACATAAAGGAACCTTCACTTCCAATAAGGCCCTTTTTGCAGATGAAGGCACTTACATAATAAACATTTTAAAACACTAGAGTATAGAACATCAGGTTTAGTTCTAATCCTCGGGAAGCCTGATGCAATACCACTTCCCTCTGACTGAAACAGTACATGCAGCTGCACGGTCTTCAGTGGGGCTATGCTGCTTTATACTTGTTGAAGAGCTGGTCCTATAAGACCATTTGTCCTTTTATTGAAACTACTGGAGAGGGGAGGTTGCTCAACACAAATCTGCATTTTATTTTATTTTTTGCTTGTATTTTATTTTTTGCATAACAAGTTTCAACTGCAGGTCACTGTGATAGTTTAAGTTTTATTAATGCTTTTGTACCTCCCCAACTGGCTAACATTTACAGCTCCTATCATACCGGATGGGCTATTAGGCTCGTTGAAATTCAGAAGAAAGAGGAAATGAGTTGCTCTACTCTCATTTCAGAAGTGGTGCGGCCTTCCTGAATTACCAATAACTAGACGCTTCTAGTCTTCCAGCCCTGGTCTCCCCCCATGTTTACTTATATGTTGTAAACTGTATGCTGTACAGATTCCTTCAGAGGATGTGCTTGTTATAACCAAAGAGTACTACCAGGAAAAGTGTAACTGCTGTCACAGTTTCACACTTTGCTATTGCATGAAACTTTGAGAAATGGTGGTATGAGTAACACACTCATGGCATCTTCTGGTATGTGTTTAAGGAACTAAGAAATACTTTGCTTTTGTTACTGCTCTAGGAAGGGGACTCCAAGCAGCTCTGTAGGGCAGGAAGACCTATAGTCTCAAAAATTATTAATCATTTTGAATGCCTCAATTTTCAGGGCCCAACTGAAGACATCTTAAAGGGGCTTCTCTTTCTGAAAGTGCTGAGCCCCTATGTCTGACAAATCAGGTCCCTTTAAGCCTTCTCAAACTGAAAACTGAGCCACCAAAAATCACTTCTTAAAATTCAGGCCAGTTTCTTTAAACGTAACTTCTAGAGCAGTGGTGGGCAACCTGCGGCCCATCAGGGTAATCTGATTGCGGGCCGCGACACATTTTGCAGATGTTGACCGTCCGCAGGCACGGCCCCCCACAGCTCCCAGGGGCCGCGGTTCGCCGTTCCCAGTCAATGGGACATTCCTGCAGCTCCCATTGGCCGGGAACAGAGAACCACGGCCATTGGGAGCTCCGGGGGCCCGTGCCTGTGGACGGTCAACGTCAGCAAAATGTCCCGTGGCCCGCAATCAGATTACCCTGATGGGCCGCAAGTTGCCCACCCCTGTTCTAGAGGATGGGGAGAAAAATGTTTCTTATGAAGAAACAGAGAAGTACAGCACAGAAAAGCTTTATGTTTTGTTTGAAAATTATCAGCTTATTTAAGATATAACTATGTATTAACCTGGTCACTATACTACACTGGACTCTCTCATTTGTCAGGTCAAGTGGAACCTTATCCACAGTCACATTGCAGAAATAGCAATCCTGCTGCTGTTACTCATGCACAAAAGGGACAAGAGTGGGATTCACACAAGAAAACAGCTTTTGGCTTACAACAAAAGACTCACAACTATGGACAACACCAAGAAACATGCAAACACTTGAAAGACCTGAAGAGAACAACTGCAAAAAAGAGTTCAAAACTTAATCTCTCTTTTCCCACCACCGAAGGCATCACTTAAATAAAACCTGGGCATGGCTTCTGATTCATGCTTTAATGACTTGTGGTCCTTTGGAGAAAGAGGTGTGAAGAGGGATTTCCTTGTCCCTTGTTTAGGCTTTAAAGTTGGTTCAGTATCAGAGGCACTAGACAGTCTTGTCACTCTTGACATTGAGTTTCCATTGCAGCAGATCTCTTAGCTGTCCTGTTCCACTTTGTTTTCTCTCCTTTGAGGTCCAAGTTCAAATGCTGGAAACTGGGAAGTCTCTGGTACCAATATGTCCGATAGGAAATGAATAGCTCCCGCCATGCCTGAAACATACAAACTGATTTCTTATTACAATAGCTTAAGAAATTAAAAAACAATCAATCAGTCAGAGTTCAAACCAGATATATCAGAACCCATTTTAAAACCTCCAGCCAGCAGTCTGCTCTGAGCGGGGGGGATCCTTATGTGCACATGGAGCCCCAAAGCCACTGAGATTTTGCAAGGGTGCAAGTTTCACCTGTATGGATCCAAATTGCAGGACTGAGGCCTTAAATTGTGCACACTGTGGGGCACTCTGGATCTGCAGAGTCTGGCACTACCTCAACCTATATCAATAATCAAAGAGCCTAGGGGGCAGGGATAGGTCAGTGGTTAGAGCACTAGCCTGCTAAACCCAGGGTTGTAAATTCAATCCTTGAGGGGGCCATTTAAGGAACTGGGGTAAAAATCTGTCTGGGGATTGGTCCTGCTTTGAGCAGGGGGTTGGACTAGATGACCTTCTGAGGTCCCTTCCAACCCTGATATTCTATGATTATCCTAATTTAGATTGTGTCTGATACTGTACCTCACATTCTTCATGGTGCTATTATATGACTATATCATAATGGTGATGTATTTTATGCAACATGGGTCGTGTCAGGTGTCATTGGAAAAGTTATGATTTGCTGAATATGATTATCCTATTTGTATGCATGTATCATTTTTATATCTGAAGTTATAAATACTGACTATGTATCTGTACTTCAAATGTAGGTAATGCCCACTAAACTAAGATGCTTTCAGTCTAGATAGCTGGTTGGGAGGCCTATTCAGTAGGGTGACCAGATGTCCCGATTTTATAGGGACAGACCCGATTTTTGGGTCTTTTTCTTATATAGGCTCCTATTAACCCCCACCCTCTCTCCCGATTTTTCACATTTGCTGTCTGGTCACCCTACTATTCAGGGCAACGAGGCATTAGGGAAAACAATAGGCATTAGGAGAAATTTATCTCTCACCTGGTAAGCCTTCCTGAGAACACTCCAGACAGCCTGTAAGTAATGGCTGCTATGACTCTGCAAGAACATGTGACCAGGCCACATGATTCTGGACTCCATCTTGGGATGTCAGTATTTCTCCACAAAGTGGTCTGGGAACCAAGTTTTAAAATAAAGGGTTCCTGCCATATGCAAAAGCTATATAAGGCAGGGAATGACCTCATCTGTGGTTCTTCCCTCCCCACACAAGAAGATTCCTGGAAACACCCGAGGAAAAAGACTGAACTCGGGGAAGTGCTGGACCCAGGCTAAAGGGATTTCTAGCCTGTGTATGGAGACCTGAGAAACCCAAGCTGTAAAGCTAATGCAGCCTGTGCCTTAAGAATCTACAAGTCTGCCTGTACCATCAGTTAAGGTGAGAATCTGCTATTCATATCCAATCTCTCTAGTATATTAAGCTTAAATTGCATTTTTTTTATTTGCTAGGTAATCTGCTTTGATCTGTTTGCTATCCCTTAAAATCTATATTTTGTAGTTAATAAATTTATTTGATGTTTTAATCTAAACAGCGAGTTTGGAGTGAAGTGTGTGGGAACCTTAACTCAGAGGGGCTGTTGCATATTCCTCTCCACATTGTGTGTGAGGGGAACACTATGAGCTTATGCTGTACAGTTCCCTGTGCAGTGCGAGACGGTATCATTTGGGGTTTATGCTCCAGAGGGGGTGCGTGCCTGGGGAGCTGAGAGTTACCTTGGCTGTAGCCTTTCTACTGCTGGTACATGCAGTGACTAGTCAGAGAGCCTGCATGCAACTGCAGCTGGGTGTGTCCCTACCTATGTGTATGCTGGTGGAAGTGTAAGACCAGGAGTGTGTCTGCAGTTTGTCACAGAAGCACAGTGTGACAGGCTGGTAGGTCAGAGGGCTCAGCAGTACCCCAGTTCCAAGTGGCACCCCAGGGGTAACCTGTCACAGTGTCTCCATAATAGCAACTCTTGAATAAAATTTAAAAAAAAAAAAAAAAAAGTCACCCTTCTTTTCTGAACCCTGGTTTATCATAATAAATGTCACCAATTCCATGCCACTGGATAAACAAGGTATTAATATATTTATTGTTATCAGGAAGGTAGTGCCCAGAGGCCCTAATCAACCTCAAGGCCCAATTGTGCAAGGTCTCATACAAATACATGGTATTAATGCAAGTAAAATTTGGATTCCATGAACTTTAGAGCGACTACTGCTATTCTACAAAGCCATCTGTAATGTTTTCTAAATGGAGTTCTGCCATTATTGATGTATAGTATGTAATCTTGTTAATGTTGCAGTTTAACCACTTCTTAAAACAATTTTTAAATGCCCACCTTAAAAGTAACACTAACCACCCAGTTACAGGCCCCGATTCATGACAGCACTTAAGTATGTGCTTAACTTTAAGTAATGGAACTTTAGCATATGCTTAAAGACATGCTTAAACGTTTCCCTGAATAGGAACGTTTTCCTGGTTCAGAGTCTCGGATGCTCAATAAAAATTAATATATTAAAAACTCTTCTCTTCCTACTAGGCCCAAGTATCACCCTACAACGTGCACATGCAGCTCCTAGTGACTTTAGCAGAAAGAGAGAGAGTACACACGAGAGAGAGTGTGTACGCATGTGTGCACAAGAGAGGAGCAATTTGACTCAGACTTGAAAAAATTTGGTTAGACAGAGAGAGAGAGAGAAAAAAAAAAAAGAAAACTTGGCAAAGTTCCTCCAAATTGTAACTTCCATTTTTTGTAGCTGCGGGTCACATTAACCCCTAGACAGCCGTGAGTGGCTTTCTTTCTGCATCATGTTCTCAGTGAGTTTCTAAGCTTCTATTCTACAAATAACTCCACGGGTGACTTTGCTTCCACTACATATAAAGATCCAGTCATGATTGCTGCAGAAAGCAGCAGTTAATTCAGGGCACCATATCAGAAATACGAACACTATAATCATATTCTTTACCCCAACTGCATTTGGAAGAGGTGCATATAACAGCTGCTAACACAAAAGCCCTTAGATTGCATTACTATTCTAAAAAACACACATATAAAATCCTCTGTAATTCCCCATACTTGTGATAGGTGGTGCATTAGGTTCACTATCAAAGAACAGCAAAGCTATTTTTAAGCCTTTTAAGGGCGAAGATTATTGTTCTGTTTTGAGTTTACAAAAGATAAAGATTTACAAGAGAGCGTTAGAAAAATATAAACTCTACTTTTCTACTTGTTCATGGTAGAACAGTGGTTCTCAAACTAGGGCTGCTGCTTGTTCAGGGAAAGCCCCTGGCGGGCCGGGCTGGTTTGTTTATCTGCCGCGTCTGCAGGGTGGCCAGCACCTCCCTCGGCCCGCGCCGCTTCCTGCAGCCCCCATTGGCCTGGAGCGGCGAACCGCGGCCAGTAGGAGCCAAACCGGCGGACGCAGCAGGTAAACAAACCGGCCTTGCCCGCCAGTGGCTTTCCCTGAACAAGCGGCGGCCCTAGTTTGAGAACCACTGTTGTAGAATATTTAAGTGACACAGGAAGGCCTTTAATCAAAACACGGCATTTCTTTTCTTTAGCTGTGTGGATGAATTTGGTTAATATTGGTACTCAAGAAAGGACTAATAGAACTAAGTCTGGCCCTAGGCAGGCCTAACAGACAAATTTTCTTACGGGCCTCTGTCAAAGAAACAAACTACTAATCTGCAATGCCGTTGCAATTCCGGTCTGCTGCTCACTCAGTAATTATGATTTATAGGATAGTTCTGTGATGCACAACAACTATCCAATTGCCCAGACTCATGCTTGCTTATGACCCAAAAAGGCTCCAAACACAGGAGAGATTAATGAATAAACCAGTGCCCCGAATGAATAAACCATGAAATACCCAGTGGCACCAGTTTTATATTGAAAATTTGTAGAATGCAGCTTTTAAAAGGTTTTTCCCCAATAAAGGAAAACATAACCGTTTTTCTGACTTCCAGTCACATGCCTTACCACAAGATTGTCCTTCTTCCTAATACAACCCAGCCTGCAGCAACAATACTTTACCTTCAAATAGAGAGTAGGGTCGGTCAGGAATACGACATCCATGTGCACCATACTCTAAACACCACTCTGCAAACTGTGGGAGAGAGGGAAAAAGAAAAGGAAAACAGAGTGGCTTAAATGTGTACGTATACAGATGCAAGCTTGGACAGCAGCACATAAAGCCACCTTTTAATATATAGAAAATGCAATGAGGCTCAAGCAGAGAAACAAACTGGACTCATTATCCAAGATTAAATTGTCCTGCCTCAACTAGGCTAAGACTTCAATTAGTTTTCAGGAAACTGGAAATGCAGATTAACTGAAATCCACTACATGGTGATATAGTTTAATTAGTGGGGCAGATTTTACGTACACTTTTCACTGAACATCTTGGGGGAGGAGGGGGAGAAGAGGAAAGAAAAATGCTGCAAGAACATATTTGTATGTCAATTTGAAGGGCAAGCAGAGAATGCACCATAATGGCAACAATTTCTCCCTCTCCCTTCTAATGTATCCTTGCGGTCATGAGTAATGCCCATTAATCACATTTCTGTGTCCTTACATTGCTCACACTTCAATTTAGAATATTTAATATTCAACAGCCATTACATTACTAACCTTATTTTGTCCACCCTGAGCATTATGGTAAATCAGTTGGATCATTAAGGTCGTCAATCTTTTGTTTTCAAGAACTTTCCATTTTCTGCCTCAACTGGGCAGAGGGCGCCATTGAAAACTGTATTGTTTTCCGATATGCCTGATTAACAGTAGTTGGTATACTTTGTATAGGGAATGCTACAAGTACTGGGCTAACATTAATTACTTGCAAATTGCATTTGGAAAGATTTTAACAGCAACGATAGTTTAAAAGCTCTTTTATGGGCCTCTCAGAAGCAATATCTGTGGATCCCACCTACTCCCTTGGTCTCTCCATGTGCTTTGCTTTTCTAACATGTTTCAGCTCTGAGTCCTCTATTACTGGAACAGTCCTGCAAAGCACCCATTTAAACAAATTTCCCCTGTAATTTGAACAGGCTTATAGAGAATAGTTTTTCCTTCTCAGTAGAGGTCACCATTGCTCCATTTGTACTAGAGTCTAGCTATAGCATATTTTTTTGTCGTTTGGTTCTACTGCACCCAACAATAGCCACGAGACCAGACCAAGAATCAATTAATCAGAAGCAAAAGGAAAGTCTCACCCTCCTTCCTCGCACATATTCCTGAAAAATAACTCCTTCGTTTAGTGAGAGGAGAGTGATGCTTTTAGAAAAGAGAAAGTATTAGTACTCATCTCAAATAATTTTTAGGCCCAGTTCTGCCCTCAGTTATGCAGGTGTGACTCCCACTGAAGTCTACAAATTACTCTCCCTGTAATGGAGAGCAAAACTGGACTTTTGTCTGCAAAGTGTTTCTAACCTTAATGACTTCTCATGGCATCCATGAAAGGTAAAGTATCATTATTATTCCAGGAATGGAAGCAGAGGTTAAGTGACTTGCTGAAAAACTCTGAGGGGAAATCGGTATCAGAGCTGGATTATAAGTCAAAAGTTCCTAGCTCCAAGTCGGGGTGACGGGGGTGGGGGGAGAGGCGGGGGGGGGGGGCGCGAAGAGAGAAAGCCAGGCAGGCATGTTCATCAAGAAAGCAGCTTAGGGTGCCATCTAGTTTCCACCCAGATGGACTTTCTGACTTCAAAAATTCCGTTTGTGTTAAAAATGCTTTTACCCTCACTGAGATTCTGTTTCACGCTGCTAATTAGGTGACAGAAGGGGTGGAGACACCATCTACCTCTGATCATTACTTAGTCTTTCCATTTTATATTGTTACAATTTTATTCAGCAGAAAAAAAATTTCAACAGTCCCAGATACACAAGGCCCAGAAGATCAGCGGTACCTACAGCCACTGCCAGACAAGTTTATTCAACTAATGGGACAATCTGTTGCAAGCCGAACAAAAAAAAAAAAAAAACAACCCACATTAAATAGCTGTTATTTGAAAAGCCAGAAGATTGAAGCATTCAGGCAAGTGATCTCTCTCTGACTCAATAACTCCCAACCTCTGCTCTCTTCCAAGTCCTCTTAACGGTGCAAGAAATAGCCAACAAGCAGCTGTGCCATTATCAAAGATTCTTGGGTGGATTCTCTACCTTCAGCCTCATGCTTTCAGTGTGATCAGATACTGTGGTGACAGGAGCCATACAATTATCTAGCTAGATAGGCGTAGGTACCCAGTGTGACTGGACATCTTGTTACATACTGCTCCATACAAGAGAGATTTTACAAACTGCCTTAGCACTTTTGAAAGTCTCTCCCTTAAAAGACATTTAAAAATGTTAAAAATGTTAAATGCTTCAGAACCTTGGAGACTACAGGACGCAAAGTGGCTGTAATATATTACCAGATATTACAATCCTTCTGTCCTCCCACAAAGGGCATATGACAAAACTTAACCCGATTAGAAAAGGAGGAGGATGGTCCAGGGGTAAGGGCACGAGCCTGGGAGTGGAAGAACTTGAATTTGACATCTTATATGGCCTTGGGTAAGTCATAGTCTCCCTGTGCCTCAGTTCCCCATCTGTAATATGGTATTAATAGCACTTCCCTAACTCACAGGGGTGTTGTAAGGATAAAGATAAATTAGAATTCAAAACAGTACAGAAAAGGGCAACAAAAATGATTACGGGTATGGAACAATTTGCATATGAGGAGAGATTACAAAGACTGGGACTGTTCATCTTAAATCTATAAAATCATGAATGGTGAAGAGCAGTGATTCTCAACCAGGGCTACGTGTATCCCTGGGGGTACTCGGAGGTCTTCCAGGGGGTACATCAATTCATCTAGATATTTTCCTAGTTTTACAACAGGCTATATAAAAAGCACTAGCGAAGTCCGTACAAACTAACATTTCATACAGACAATGACTTGTTTATACTGCTCTATATCCTATACGCTGAAATGCAAGTACAATATTTATATTCAATTGATTTATTTTAAAATTATATGGTAAAAATGAGAAAGTAAACAATTGTTCAATAATAGTGTGCTGTGACACTTTTGTGTTTTTATGTCTGATTTTGTAAGCAAGTAGATTTTAAGTGAGGTGAAGCTTGGGGGTATGTAAGACAAATCAGACTCCTGAAAGAGGTACAGTAGTAGTAGTCTGGAAAGGCTGAGGGCCACTGGTGTAGAGAAAGTGAATAAGGAAGTATTATTTACCCCTTTACATATAACAAGAACCAGGGGTCACCCAATGAAATCAACAGGCAGCAGGTTTAAAACAAACATAAGGAAGTTCTTTACACAATGCACAATCAACCTGTGGAGCTCGTTGCCAGGGGATGTTGTGAAGGCCAAAACTATAACTGGGCTCAAAAAAGAACTGGATAAGTTTGAGGAGGATAGGGTCCACCAATGGCTATTAGCCTAGATGGTCAGGGATGCAACCCCATGCTCTGAGTGTCCCTAAGCCAGTGACTGCCAGAAATTGGGACTGGATGACAGGGGAATGGATTGCTCGTTAATTGCCCTGTTCTGTTCATTCCCTCTGAAGCATCAGGCTCTGGCCACTGCTGGAAATCAGGATATTGGGCTAGATGGACCATTGATCTGACCCTATATGGCTGTTCTTATGTTCTTAAAAACACTGAAGGATTGTGAGGCACTCAGACATTATGGTGATGGAGGCCATATAAAGTACCTAAGATAGATTGCATTAGACCTGGTCAAGACAGATTGACCTACAGACATTACATATGCTACGTGACTGCTAGTGATTTATACAATTGTTTAGATCTACATCTCTAATGCCACTCTCCTTCAAATCATGCTGCTTCCCTGGACGAATCCAGAGCTGGAAGACAGGAAGTCCTGAGGTCTGATACCAGCTAGGCCTCTGGCTTGCTGGGCACTACAGTAAATATCAGAGGATACAAGCAAACAGAGGGCCAACAGTTTTAAAACTTTCGACTGTTCCACAGTGAAATGTTCGGAATCCACACAGCCTCTGTACAGATGATTTGAAGACAGTTGGGAGACTATTTTTCAAATTTCCTGTTGAAGTATTTTAAAAATAGTCTCAGACTATACAGAAAGGTCTACGATTGTCTAATTAACTTCAGCGAGTTAAGGCTCATGACATCCTGGTGAGATAAGAAAACAGAGGCACAGAGCTCAGATGACTTTCCCAAGATCACAAAGGAAGCAGTATGTCAGAGCAAGGATTAGCTCTCAAAGCAGTACTCAGACCATGGGGCTCTTAAGCCCAGCAAAAAGTAATCAACTCATTTTATATACATTAAAATTGAATCCATGCGATTCAAAGTTCTAGAACCCCAAGGTAACAACTAGTGTGAAAGCCAATGAACCAAAGTATAATCATTACAGACCACTAAACAGTCACTGCTAGATCAGATGTAACCCGTAGCGGATATCACAAGGGAATACCTATAGTATATTTTTAATATCACAATAGAACACTGGTTAGCTACGTTTAGAGCAGGTATCATCTTTTCAGGCCACTCCTATTTCTGATTCTAAACACTCCCTACATTTTGAGAATTAAATAAAAAAAGTTACAGGTAGCATAGAAATATTATTCCTTTTTATGATATTAGGGTATGTGATGTTTGCAATTAATCACACAGAAATTCATACATGACTGTAGCCAGCAGAGAAGAAGCAATGCAGTAAATCCCACCTTGCAAGCCCGGTAGAGATACTTTTTGTCCTCAGTTAGGTGATAGAGAGATAAGAAGGAGTAGCCATTGCCAGCGGTCCCATGGCAGATTCCATACCCTTTCCTCAGCAAACCTCTCTGCCAGATGACATCACTGCAGTCCATGGCATCCTTCAAATATTTATCCTCTTTAAAGCTCTATGGAATAAGAAAAACACTCAAATTCAACCAACCTACCCAGCAACAGAGAAAGGGAGTGGAGAATGGGGCAAGTTTCATCCGTTCTCTAGCTATTTATAATCCACCCATCACGGCAATAATTTTCCTCTCTTACCAGACTGCTTCCCCTCCTGTGCAGGATAAAAGAAAATTAAGAGGACTTTATGAATCTGAAAGCATGATCAAAAGAAAAAACAAGATCCGTATCTTAAATTCTAGATTCTCTCTATAGTCCACATTTATCATCTATCTCTCCTTTTTTCACTACTCCCCCCTCCTCCAAATTGTGACTGTGTTTGATTTAAACTTGAAATACAAAAGGGTTATTCTAATTAGATTCATGTAACAGATGGGGGCACAAGGGGTTTCAGCCCCAAGCCTTCTGGTTGAGGTCATGGTGACTTCTGGCCAAGGGCAGGTTCTCCCTGTTTCTACATTGAAACGCTGTCAAAGAAATGCTTTACATTTCATATTACCCAGTATGGCATTTGCCTCTTTACCAGAAGCACAACAAAGAGCAGTACATTGCCTTGACTACAGATCATTGTTCGTACTGCAGTAGCTCTGCGAGGCACTAGCCCCATTGTGCTAGGGACCATACAAGCATTCCTCCCAGCCTGACCTTCAGCTGTGTTTCAAACACCAAGAACCCACTCTTGCAGACTTTACTCACACCCAAAACTCCTTCTAAAGTTATGTTATGGAATCCATCAGGAAAGCAGGGAATGAAACAGATGGTTTTCACTGAGACAACAGAGACCTGTAGTCTTAAGCAGCCAGTTTCTGCTCTTCTCTATCTGGTCTAACTCAGATCAGCAGCAAGTCAAAAAAGGGATGGTTAACATGCTTAGAGGTTTATAAAGCCTTGATCTATCAGCGGCTGTCATTAAGCAAGTGAATAGTACCATCAGTATGAGTTTTTTTTTTATTTTATTTTATTTTATTAAATAGTTTCATGAGCTTTGTAAAATTCGACCAACAAGGCAGAGAAAACATCTCACTATCTGAACAACTTCTCTGTTACCACACAAGGACAGTCCAGTTACAAGACTTAACTTGAAGGCTGGATGATTGGTTCTAGTTTCCAAGGCGCTACTTTCCATTACCTAAATCCCTCTTAGTCAACAGATCGTACTCCATACTGTAAAGTATCTCTTCAATTACTTTTTATATTGCTCTTTAAGAAAGGAGACTGAGAAGTAAAAAGAAGCTGATTATGTGACCTGAACATCTTAAAAGACAAGGTAGGGCCAAAGAAGTGTCTGCCAACCAAAAATGTTCCTGATCCTCTCAACTCCTCAAGATATACAGCATTTTGTGCTGAGAAAGCATCACATCGGGAAGGGGAAAATGGATTTTTGCAGTGTCCAATCACCCTTCCTCTCAGAGCACATGCTCCTGTGGCTTCTGTTGCATTCAGAAACACTTTAGGAGGTTTACAGTTCAAATTTCAGGTAGCAGTGCACATAATTATACAGATAACCATGAACGCTTTTCATCAGCCCACTCAAAGACCAAGCAGAGAACCTGCCAAGGCAGCTTGTCAAGAACAGGAATCAATTTGCATAAATTTAATTAAACTGCTTGCTTACTAATGTTCTGTGACTCAGAGCTCCGGAACCTGAAAACAGCAGCAGAATCAGTGAGGATACATAGGAACAAAGACTAGGCTAGTGCTAAATTACTGTGATAGGATACACATTATATTTGTCAGGCATCTGGGATCTTTGTAATCTGACATCAGCAGTAAGCGCTACATCTTAATAATACTACAATCCTTAAAGTAAAAGGTGGTTTAGAGATATTGATTTTTAAAATTAAAGACACCTTTAACATTCTGAATAAAGACTCAAAGATTACAGACCAAGATTTCAAAACTAGGAGCCTGAAGATCAAAAATTACTTCTGTAGACATACGGACACCTGAGGATGTGTGCGTACATGTATAAGAGAAAGACTTACCTTATAAGCTTGCATTAGCACGTGGATGACTCCCGGTGCACCATGGCACCAGTGGACTAGTCTATCCGTTTCATTGCTTAATGATGATGGATAGTTCCCAGATCTGAATTTTTTATGACGTACATAGTCAATGCTCGGTTTCACCAGCTCCGTCAGGGTCTCCTGATCCACATTTGAAACTGGCTAAGAACAAAATAATCACATATTAAAATGCAATTCTTTACTCTGTCCATTCGATTTTGCGTACACAAATTCTCATACGTAGAAAATTCCATGTACAAATCTCAAAGCTCTTTATAAGCATTTCATTAATTTAGCCTCACAATACCCTTATGAAAAGCAGCATTATCCCCTTTCTACAGATGGACAAATTGAGGCACGTTGGGTGACTTACATCAAGAGGACCCAGGATGACTGTGGCAGAACTGGAATAGAACACAAGTTTCAAGACTCCTAGACCTCTATCAATGCCTTACATCACAAGAGAGCACTTAAGGAGGAAGGCGGTTTGGTTATTTACAACACACACTTGAAGACAAAAGATATATAAGCCCAGTCTGGTTTTAAAACAATGGCCTAACTGCGTGAAATACAAACCTGGCATGAGCTGTCCCTCATAAGGCAGCTAGCAGAGTACTGTTGTACTGTTGTGGCCAATGACTCATCTTTCTAAATGTTTATGACGGTAAAGTATTTTCATCATAAATAAAGCTTCCTAAACCTATGGACAGCTGAAGAAAGTAAACAAACTGAGTGGCAGGAGCTAACACAGTCAGCCCAACAGTCGGTTGGGAAGAATCACATCCAGAAGACAGACATCAAGGACCAGATTTTCAATATTTATTTAGGTGCCTGCCTAGTGTTGCAGATAAGTGCTTTTGAAAATCTTCGTAGGTGCATTTGTGAATCTTTAGGCACCTAAATATCTTTGAAAAATGCCATTCTTCCCCTAAAAGAACGAGGAGTACTTGTGGTAGCTTAGAGACTAACACATTTATTTGGGCATAAACTTTCGTGGGCTAAAACCCACTTCAATGGATGCATGCAGTGGAAAATACAGTAGGAAGATAGATAGATAGATAGATAGATAGATAGATAGATAGATAGATAGATAGACACACAAACACACACACACACACACACACACACACAGAGAACATGAAAAAATGGGTGTTGCCATACCAACTATAAAGAGACTAATCAAATAGCCCACCTTCATTGATTACTCTCATTATAGTTGGTATGGCAACACCCATTTTTTCATGTTCTGTGTGTGTGTGTGTGTGTATGTATATATATATATGTATATATATATATATATATATATAAAAAATACAGTAGGCATATATATATACTGTATTTTCCACTGCATGCATCCAATGAAATGGGTTTTAGCCCAAGAAAGCTTATGCCCAAATAAATTTGTTAAGTCTCTAAGGTGCCACAAGTACTCTTGTTCTTTTTGCTGATACAGACTAACACGGCTACCATTCTTCCCCTAGATACTCCCCATGACTTCGCATTAATGTTAATAGGATTTACATTCTTGCCATAGAGGAGAGTATACCCACTGAGTTGCATGCCCACTTCTAGGTGAAGTGCTGATACCAATACCTTTATACTTAATTAGTAAGTACATTGTGGGGTTTGCAGGTGTTCCTAATTAACATTCATCTCCCCTCCCACCTACTTTATGGGATTTTCACAATAAGGCTCTATTCTTTTCCAAGCCCACATGATATCTGAAATTCCTGAAAGCCTTGGGCGTAGCAGGGACCCCGTAATTGAGTCAGTGACAGGGACCTCATCAGTCTTTTTAAATTATTGCCCACTGTGCTCAATTTTATTACAGTGCTTCTGCAGATCTGCATTTAATAGGACAGCACCCCGCTGCAAATTCATACTCCTAGAGCCAAAGGAGAAGACTTTAAACATCTACAGCTTTCAAATATGTTCACCTTGAAACTGCAATATCTATTTATTTGGTTTTTTTCTTATGTCAGACGAGGAATGTTTACTTTGCTGGCCTAGTTAGTTATAAGTACCAAAGTCAGCTACTGTGCTATCAGTGGGTGACGTTATTGTTTCACCATTAATCACAGGTACTTACATAAATCCCTCAGCTCTCCAGCAAAGCACAGAAATGTAGGGCTGGAAGGGACCTCGAGAGGTCATCTAATCCAGCCCCCTGCACTAAGGCAGGATTAAATATCTCTAGACCAGCCGATCTCAACTCGCGGCCTAATCAGCACACAGCTGTAGCCCATGCGATATCCTCAGGGCTGTAACTATGGTCGGATGGGAGGAGCACCTGCCCCAGGCACTGAGCTGGCGGGGGAGAGGGGGTGCAAATTCAGGCCCAGCGGTGTCAGCCCCCCGCCCCCAGCAGGATCAGACCCAGTAGCATCAGCAGGAGACCAGGGTGCTCAGTGCCCCCCCCACACCACAGGATTGCAGGTCCAGTGACCCTGGCTGGAGCAGGCTCCCTAGCACTAGGACCACAGCGGCAAGTGGGCAGGGCAGGCGGCACAGCTGAGCTACCTGCAGTGGAGGTAAGAGACCAGTGGGCATGCGGGGGGAGGGGTCAGGGAGCTAGGACTGCAGAAGGGGGTTGCAGCTGATGCGTAGGGAACTGGTGGCCGGAGGCAGTCCCTGGATGGGGGGCTAGATATTAAGGCACAGTCCCTAGGTGGGGAGCTAGGTGCATGGGAGGCAGTCCCGGGGTGCGGGGCTGGAAAGGACAGTCCCTAGAGGGGCTATTCGGCCCCAAACAGGGCACCCTGTCTCTGCAGGGCAGGCATGTGTGCCAGCACAGCGCAAGGGGGTCTAGATACTGGGGAGGCACTCCGCACCATGCAGGGCTCCCATCTTTACAGACAGGTTCCACAGCTGCGCTCTCCGGGTGCTCAGCCCAGCCACCAGCAGCAGCACAGAAGCGAGGAGGGCAATACACCCTGCCATGCAAACCTCACAGTACATTAATTAATTTTAACAGTTAATGTTTTGACTTTTTTTGCTAATTTAAAATGCTCTTCGTAGACATTTGCCAGTGTTGAAATGAAAGGCCCTATATCAATTTGAATCATAATGCTGTCGGATAACAAATACTAAACCTAATTTTTTTGTAGATGTACAGGTAGTATATATATTGTGTAGATGCAGCCCACATAACACAGAGACCTGCATATGCAGCCCACGATGGTAAACACGTTAAGAACCACTGCTCTAGATCATGCCTGACAGGTGTTTCTCTAACCTGTTCTTTAAACTCTTCAAATGACAGGGATTCCATGATGAATTCCCGGAGAGAAGAGAAACTTTTGAGTGAGTGGCGATTCACAACTAGATCTAGATGGTGCTGCAGTGTCACAGAAATGACTCTCCAGTCAAGAATCTTAGGGCTAATCTTAGGCCTTTGATAGAAGGCAGGAGCTCTGGTAGCAAGCGTGCCTTAGGCACTGTCTACACGACACAGTTAGATCGATGCAAGGCAGGTTACATCAACCTAGCTGTGCATGTGTCTACACTTAAATTAGGCTCCCATGGATGTAAGTGCCCTGTCATGCCTACTTAAGAACACCACCCCTCTGAGCGGCATACAGCTACGGTCAATGTACTTAGTGTAGACATTAAGGCTTGGTCCACACTGGGGCGGGGGATCGATCTAGGAAACGCAACTTCAGCTACGAGAATAGCGTAGCTGAAGTCGACGTTTCCTAGATCGAACTAAGTTTACTTACTGCGGGTCCACGCGGCGCAGGCAAGCTCCCCCGTCGACAGCGCTTCCTCCTCTCGGCAAGCAGGAGTTCCGCAGTCGACGGGGGAGCGCTTCTGGGATCAATTTATCGCGTCCAGATGAGATGCGATAAATCGATCCCAGAAGATCGATCTCTGCCCGCTGAATCAGGCGGGTAGTGTGGACCTAGCCTAAGTTACTTAAGGCGACCGTAACTGTCCTCCAGCAGCTATCCCACAATGCCCCACACTGACATCTCTGGTCACCATTGTGAACTCTGCTGTCGGGGTCACAGAATCTGGAAACGCATTCCTTCCCCTTTAAAGCCCTATGAATTTTTGAAATTCCTTTTCGTGATTGCCCAGCTTGGCAAGCACACCTAGCAGCTCTCCATTGTTATATGCAACTGCCCAGCTGACCATGCTGGCTACACACTCCAGACACACATCTGGCTGGAGTAGACAGGAGATACTGGATCACCTGGGTCTGTGGGGAGAGGAGGCTGTGCGGGCACAGCTCCAAACCAGCCACAGAAACGTCAACATCTATGAGCAGATTGATCGGGGGGATGCAGGAGAAGGGGTCTAACAGAGACCAGCAGCAGTGCTGCATGAAAGCCAAGGAACTGCGGCAGGCATATCACAAGGCCAGGGAGACCAACAATCGATCTGGGGCCGAGCCGCAGACCAGCTGCATTTACAAAGAGCTGCATGCTCAGACTTGGCAGAGACTCCACCACCCCCAACAGCACTGCGGATACCGCCAGTGAGCCAGAGTCACAGGCCCCTGCTGCGAACAGCGAGGAGGAGGAGGAGATGGTGAAGAAGAGGAGGAGTACGGGGAACAGGCAATCGGGGGGGATCCAGCTGTGCAGCAAGCCAGGACTCCACCTCAGTCCAGCCAGTCGAGCATGGATGAACCCGAAGCAGAGGAAGGAACCACGCGTAAGTGTGTAGATATTCAGTTACAGGGATGGCACCCCCCCAAAGAAGCAGGATACATCTTTGGACCTTTCATTAATTTACTCATGCTGGAAGAGATGGTGGTACAACCGAGAGAGGTAGAGTTGCTATCTGCTTTTCATTCCTTCTAGAGCAATGGGTCTCAAACTTTTTTTTACTGGTGACCCCTTTCACATCGCAAGCCTCTGAGTGCGATTCCCCCCCCCCCCCAGTAAATTAAACACCCTTTTAAATATATTTAACACCATTATAAATGCTGGAGGCAAGCAGGGTTTGGGATGGAGGTTGACAGCTCGCGACCCCCATGTAATGACCTCGTGACCCCCTGAGGGGTCCCGACCCCCAGTTTGAGAATCCCTGTTCTAGAGTAAGGCAGGGGGCAGGCAGAGCAGTTTGTTTACATGCACAGGGATGTCCCAGGAATCCTCCAGAGAGATCTCAATGAAACTTCCATGGGGGTATTCTGCAATCCTCTGCCAAAGGTTTCTAGGGAAGGCTGCCTTCCTACACTACTCAGTGATAACTTCAGCAGGCACCACTGCAGTACACGGGCTAGCAGCATACACAGGCCCATGCAGCTTCAGGACGCCAGCAGCAGTTGTGCTCTCTACCTTTGTTACCCTCAGGAGTGAGGCATAGCTAAAATCACCACCACCTGTGCAAAACGGTGCCAGTATCCAGTGCCCCTGCCCTACGCTACTACATAGCGAATACACGGACAATAATGCCTGGGTCAGATAAGAAGGAGAAAGGAGAGGACTCAAGGTGACATGTTCAATGAGATCCCGCAGGCCAATGCTGCATCAGACAGCAAGCACAGGGCCTGGAGCATGAACATTGCGGACAGCCTGGAGAAGGATAGGGTAGAGAGGAGAAAGGCACAGGAAAAGGAGAGGGAGATGTACCAGGACATAATGGTACCCATACCAATATGTCCTCCAAGGAATCGTCATGTTCCCCATGGCTCTGCAAATACTGCAGGATCACGTGCCCTGTGCTTGCAATGCTATGACAATAGTGCAGAGCTGTCCAGGCTCCATGTTTTTGTCAGAGAGGACAGACATCGAGAACAGCCATGCGGGTTTGTGGGATTGTGTGTGTGGGGGGGGGGGGGGGGGGGGAAATGCAAAAATTATGGAGATACAGATGACGTTACGGGATGGAGACAGTTGCAAACTGGCAAGTTGACCCCATGCTCCCAGTCACCCTGGCACAACTTGTTTCAGCCCCATCATGCACTGCCAAAGCTTCCCAAAAGACAGTGCATTGGATGGTGAAGAGTTGCACACTGGTATACCTACTCATGGTGCACCACACTCTGCATAGATACAGCGCGCTGACATAAGGAGACAAGCATGCACGCGCACAAATGATGCGCTTACTGCGGCAGCTGTATGCCGACATAAGTTGAGTTGACATAAGTTGCTAGTGTAGACATGGCCTTAGACACACAGCCTCAAATTGTGCACAGGGGGAGTGTAGCCACTGGACCACCTTTTGATTGCGCCAGCAGTGTGTAGTCCTTGTGCCACCTCAGTGCAATTGTATTCTGTCCTCATGCAGGGATACACCTGCGGAGTGAGACTTTTTACATCTTTCTTTCCTTGCTTGTGCTCCCATTTAGGTCTGTGCAAAATCAACTATAATTTAAGTTGACCTTTCTTTTAAAGTTAAGAGCCAGTGATAGGACCCGTGTTTCTATAGAATGTTATTTCACTCAGACCACAACAATGGCACCAAGCTAGTAACTGGGAAGAATTACTGTCCCTAGCACAGATACAGCAGAGCCCACTATGGTAGACACAACGTATGCTGACAGGAGTTTCTCTGTCGGCATAGTAACACCACCTCACCAAGCAACATTTGCTATTCCAACTGAAGCACTCTTCCGTGGGCACAGTTGTGTCTGTACTGGGGGCTTCACTGGCATAGCAACGTTAGCTACAGGGCACTGTCTTTCCATGCCTCTGAACGACACAGCTATGCCGACAGAACTTTGTAGATTAGTCCTGGCCTGAGATCATAAGCTCTCTGGGAGAGGGACTGTCTTTTTGTTCTGTATTTGGACAGGACCAAGCAAAATGGGCCAATACAAATAATAAATAGAGTAGTTATTAAAGACACAAACTTACTAATTAGCTAAGAACTGTTAGATGGAGGGAAAGAGTTTATTTAATGATTAGAGGAGGGGACTTGGCCTTGAGATTTCTGGCTCATATCTGCTCGGGCTTGCTGCTACTTAACACTGCCGTGCCTTGGTTCATCCAGCTATAAATAGGTATACTAATACTTACTAACCTCACAGTGGTGTTGCAAGGAACTGTTTGTAAAGGGCTAGAGATCCTCAGATCACAGGCAGTAAGTACAAAGTAGGATTATAATTAAAGAAATAAAAAACTCCTAAGTTCTTTGCCAAAAAGTTCTCCTAGTATTGGCAAAAACCCACATATCTTGTTCCTTCTGCAGGAAGGGACTCAACTCTGAGTGAGTCACAACGTTTAATGTTCAATGAAAAGGCATAAACCTAATAATGTACAAGTAGGTTTTGTGGTAATAGTCAAAAGCAGCAATCTTACAGAGGAAGAAATTACAATTCTGCCTAGATTTATGATCAGAGTAGTTGCCACTTACAACCAGCAGTATTTGACAGAATTATTTCTGTTAATTAACCACCTGAAACAGCAAAGAAAGAGGAAAGGGCTGGAAAGACATGGTGATTTTCCTAAGGGAGGGGATGTTATCAGGAGGGTCAATGGAGTGGGGGAGGAGAAACAGGGGAGGAAAAGGGGAGCAAGAAAAGATGCAGAAACTTGTTGGGAAAAAGTGTTTTCTTGAGGAGGAAAAGTGGGAGGTCAAGGAGAGGGCACAGTAAATTATGGCACTCAGACTGAAAGGAAACAAATTCCTTGCACTTTGCGGGGAAAGGGGTGCTCTGCATGAGCAGATAAGAAACTTGATATTACCTGAGGCAGAACAAAGACTGCCAGCACCTTTGGAAAGTAGAGCGAGGGGCATAAATTAGACTTTGCAGCCCAATAGCTACAATGACATTTGCTGAAATTATTTCCAGATCTCATCACTAATATGAAGATGAGGCATGTGCAGCTTGTCTTCAAATGTCAGCTTCGCCTTTGAGAGTCACTGTGGGACCTGGGAGGGATGGCATTTGAGGTGCCGGAAAGAGGGAAAGTACAGAGGACAGCAAGTTGGTTAAGGGCAACAGGCAGGGCAGTGTTGTGGGCAACAACCCAAGGGAGTGGGGAACATCAGAATAAACCAGGCTAGAAATCAACAGGATGAAGGTGCTTGAGACAATGTAGTTTTTTGGAGTTGAGAGATGGTGGAAAATGTACTCAAAGCGGTGGTTGGTGTAGGCGAGATCAGGGAAAGAGGAACAAAGGCATTTCTGATGGCAAGTTCAATGCTGTGAACAGGAAAACAGGTGAGAGAAATAACTGAAGATTAAGAGCCAAGAGCTAATTTGGAAGAGTGAGGGTCAAGAGGGACCTTTAACACGCACAATAAAGTCCTCAATAAGATTCAGACATTACTAAGTTTTAGGGACCATTATGTTAAGTGACTGAAACTCTTAACTACTGTTTCATACAAAAGAACCTTACCTTGGAACACTAGTTTACCTACCTGCATTAGCATATAATAGATCCCAGCCACGCCATGGGCTGCTCCAATGTACTGCTTCCTGTGCCATTGGTACAACAGAGGGCAGCGTTCAGTCTTGCGCTCCTCCTTTGAGAAGTTTTTACCCGATTCAATAATGGCATCTACCACCTAATGTTGAAATAAAACAACAAACACTTGCCATGAATATCGCTTTCATTTATTCAGAGAGGACTACTTTACAAAGAATTGTAAGACACAACACTAGAGAGAATGTATCAAAGAATATGAGGCAATATACAAGTCTACCTCTGCACTACAAAATATCGTATTTCCTTATCCCATCAAGACTTTTAAGTGTCAGAAAAACTGCAATTTTTCTGTCCAATAAAAAGCTCTAACCTTAATTTGCCCTCCCTCCCTTGTGCGTGTGTATTATAATACAGTCTTTAATTACACAATCACATACTATTTTTTCCAAAGGATCCCTGCCTCATTTGGTGCACAGGACAAACCTGCGCTGAGATCAACAGGGCTGTGTAATGAAGGAGGCTGTTGTGTGTAGGTCACCTGCCTCATTTGTTGCAGAAGTTGGAAGGTGTGTAGTGAATGAGGCAGGGGATGTAGGAACAGAAAGGATGGGCTCAAGGTTAAGACAGTTGAATGCAGTCCTGAAGAATTGTCTTCTAACCCTTAATTAAGACAACCTTAATTCTGGCATTTCCTAACTTTTGAGTGCCTGACTTTGAAACCTTAATGATGTTCTTTTAACATACCTTTTGTGTGTGTAATTTCCTAGGGCGTTTTCTGTTTTTTTAAATAAAACCGGGGGTGGGGAGGAAATTCCATCATGTGGCATCATACGGATACCCACATGGGTATTCATCAACAGGGTTGGAATCTTTAGAGCCAACACATAGACCTCTGCCACTTGAGCTAAGAGAGTAACTGATAGCAGCAGTAGGTGTGAGGGATAAGACTCTTTGCCAGTGGGTTTCAGACACATTTCCTGACAACAAAGGAATGGTGAGACTCAAGAATACTCAGTTCCATTCCAGACTTTGGAGGGGTACGTTCTGCAGTAGGCACAAACTTTCCTGGTAATTCCCCACCCCAGCATGTTCCCTTCTGCTCAGTCCCCTCCAGCCAGTCCCAGCCTGGCTCCTTATTCAGTCCCAGATTCCTCGCAAGTGAGTCCCAGTTCCCCCCTCCTGTTTCCTTATCTGATCAGTCTCTCTCCCTCACTGTGGCCTCTAGTTCCCCCTGCCCGCTCCCACTGGGCTCTTCACCCAACCTGTGTCTCACCATCTCCACCCAGGTCATCACCAGCTAGTCCTAGTTCTCCCCCCATACCCCAGCTCCTCAGCACATGTCTCCCCTCCACCCTCCCCTTCTTTCCCACTGGTTCTCAGTCCCAGCTCCTCCCCCAATCTCAGTCTCTCCCACACATACTGACCCCCAAATTTTCACAGGGACTACAAAAGGCACATCCCTGAAACAAAGGCCACTCCTCCTGCCAAATTTCAAGTCCCTGCTCCAAAGCATGAAAGCACTAGAGCTTTTCAAAGAAAAGATCAGTTAAAAAAAACAAAACAACAACAAACAAACATTGACAGAACATGTTTCTCCCTAGCCTTGTACTCAGAAAAAGCTGACCTGAAAATTCAGGCTGAGGCAGATACCTGGCATGCAAAGTTTCAGCCCAATTGGTTAAAGTTTGGAAGAGTTATAAGCAACTGAAAACAGTCTTACAATGGGAAGTGTCAAGCAATCTTAATAAGCAGTGATTCCAGCCCCACCCCTATAATTAAGGTTTTGTTTAAAAGTATAAAATTTTAAAAGTTCAGTTGTATACTTAAGTACTGCTTTTGCTGTAGAAGAATTCACAAATTCTATATCCTCTTTCCTTTCATTGCATCTAGCTTTACTACTGTTTACATGGATTACTAAAGAAACAAGTTAGAGTGACAAGTGAAGTCCTTCATGAGTAAGAGCTAAACAGAGAGGACCTGTTTCTGACCTCATGTTGGTACAAGTTAGGAGTAACTTGACTGACGTTATAAGAGGGTAAATAAAAGCAGAATCAGGTCCCAAGTGTTTCTCCTCACTAAACTACCCCATGAACTCTCTTTTGCAGGTTAGGTGGAAGTTTACTTCATATTTTCTTTCCTGTATTTGAAGTGAAACAACAGATATGATTCCACCTCAAAGACACGGTAGTACCTGGCAATATGAAGTTTCCTACCTCTTTGATAACAGACTGAGGTACAGCGTCTGGACCAATTTCTGTATTCAAATAGAGCAAAGCATAGAGGTAACCTGCTCTGCCATAAAGAAGCTCATCTGGAAGTTCAGAGTCTGTGCTTATGATCGTTCTCTGGAGCTGCAAAAGCCTGGGTCAAAAAACAAAAAAAAAAAGAAAAAGTGTACCATCTCATTAGGACATACTAGAGTTCTCCTTCTGTATATGGTATGCTACCCAATCCAATCAAGAGGTAATGAGAGCTTGCTAAAATGTCTCACACATTTTGTTTTTGACTCAGGGAACATAATCAGAACAGACTTTTTTTAACCTCTCCTATGGCAGTTTTTGATTACTTAATAATAATGCTTTGTGCAATCACAGCATTCTTCATCTGCAGATCCCAAACTGAAGGTGGAGAAGTATTATATCCCCATTTCAGATGGGGAAACTGAGGCTCAGAACCATTAAGTGACTTGCCCAAGGTCACAACACAAGACAGTGGCAGACTCAGAAACAGAACCCAAAATCTCCAGACTCTCAGCTTTGTGTTCAATCCACTAGCCCTCAGCTGCCCCTAAAATCATCTGCAGTTTACTGAGCTGCTGCACTTTAAAAAGTTTCATATACTATGAAAACGTTGCATTTTGACAACCGTTTCAGCAATGGATCTCGACACTCTTGACAAAGAATAATTCACCTTACAACACCCATGGGAGCTAGGCAATTACTCAATGGCAAACAGACACAGAGTGCAACTTGCCAGAGGTCACATGGCAAATGAGTGGCAGAGGTTGGAATACAACCCAGGAGATTTTACTGGCTCTGACTTGGGAATAAAATTTGCAGTTACCAGACAACTAGACCATCTTGGGCCTTTAACACTCTAAAATCCCAACTTCAATGTTACTGATGACAAAAATAATTTACAAAAGGATTGCTTAAAATTTCAAATAGCCACCAACTGATGGGCCAAACTATGAAATTCTAATAAAAAAAGTCTGAATAAGAATCTCAGGATTTGGCCCATCATTTGTAGGTAAAAAAATGTAGCATCAAATGCTTGACAAGGACTTGCTATTTTACAAAAGTGCTTTGTTTGACTTTAGGGATTTTTTAATGGGGCCAGATTGACAGCCCCAGGGAGTGAAACCCTCAATCCACCCACAAAGTAGGTACAGCATGGGAAGCCAGCAGCAGCACAACATGCCTCAATCCTGAAATGGGAGAGGGAGGATCAGTTTCCGTGCCAGCTCAATCCTGTCTTCTCTGTAGAATTGCCCAGAAGGTGCCAGTTAGTTGAAACTGTGCGTGCGTGTGTGTGTTTAATTTGAATATGACCATCTGTCCCCGGATTTAGACCAAAACCTCAATTCACATAGTTATCAAAGGTGGTTGTTGGCTATTAGCTCGTGCTGGATCTGAACCACCGATTTGAAAGACTCTTGCTTTGGTCTCACTACTAACAATCCATTTTTAAAAAATGGCTTTAATTATTAACACCGTTTGATGCATCAATGATATACCAGATTTAAGACTCATATTAAACTGTTCTCTTTTTAAAAATTGCAAATATGGAATTTGAGCATAAAAAGATCTTCATATCACACCACCGCGTGACCAGCTCCAAGGAAAAAAAAGAAGAGGAAAGGAACACAAAAATCATAGATAGTTGCGCTATTCATACTATACCAATCACTTGGGTATCTGAGTGTATATATACACACACACCCTTAAAAAAAAAGGGAACAGACGCCTAACACTAATTACATTTTCATGTTTTCTCCTGAAGATAATTTTCAAGCAAAGGCTAATTAGAAAATCTACTGCTCTTAATCTTATTTCACAGAGACTTTATTTTCATGCTTTGTGAAAACAATGTTACTACAATTGCATCCAGAAGGGTATCTGACAATAAGATTTACTCTAACATAAGAGCTGTCTGTTTTAAAAACAAACAAATGGATATTCACATCAAAGCGGCAGCAGAGATTAATCTCGCTGGGATCCTGGATTAGAAAGAGACTGATTAAACTTCTAAATATAAAACTGTACTGGAAATACAAAAGTGGAGCCAGTCCTCAAGAGTTAATCTGCAAATTCTAGCACAGTAAGGTATACAGGCAGAATGCTAACAGATGCAGTTGTGGTACCGAATGCAAACTGCACAGCACACCGGTTCTTATAATCCCCAGTGGGACATCAAGGATTGGAAAGCCTTCAAAAAGGCTCTGGATCAAAATTTCCCAGGACATAGGTATAAAAGACAGACATCTGTTTGATGGAAAGCAAGAGCACTTTTCCCAAGCCAGCGTTATTGAAATATGAAACCTCTGGCAATCACTTATTAAAATACTGGTCTTTGATCATATATAAAGGGATCCTGAGTAAATGTACAGCCTTTTCCACTATCACCAGACACTTACTTTGTGATGCACTCCTTAGACTCACTGTCAATCTTTAGTTTGTGGTACACTACTGCCCCTACTGCCAGGGGTCCAGCATCACCACAGAGAAAAGTAACCCTTCGTCCATTCAGATTACGAAGTATTCTCTTCACATAATCCAGGGATCGCTGCAAGTACTTCTGGTCTTTTGTGACGCGGTATAGTTGTAGGTATAAAAGGGCTATGCCTAGAACAACCAGCGACAAACAAAAACAGAACAAGAAGATATATCCTTTTCTTTCCACTTAAATGGCATTTTTCAATTACCTGTTTCTCCTTCCCTCTGAATCAGTGCCCCAGAATGTTAGAAGATACCTGTGCTGTTAACAAGATGTAAAATCAAGGCTCTGACCACTAGTATCTGTTACAGATCCCAGGGAGAGAGCAAAAGGCATCAAGCCCAGTGTCCTGATTATGTTTCAATTTGGATAACTACAGTGGCCTAATTTTATTTATTTATTTTTTAAAAGACTAGAACTCAATTAGAGTCACCCAATTTCCAGAGAGTGAATGATCAGCACTTTTGAAGAATTTAGGCTCAATATGCCTGTGTATATACAAATACAGTACAGGTTTCAGAGTAGCAGCCGTGTTAGTCTGTATCTGCAAAAAGAACAGGAGTAATTGTGGCACCTTAGAGACTAACAAATTTATTTGA
>NW_020664531.1:576271-742212 GCF_002925995.2 Terrapene triunguis
AAAAAAAAAAAAAAAAAAAAAAAAAAAAAAAAAAAAAAACACCCTCCTCTCCTGGTCTAAAATCCTGATTATTCCATAAAAGATAAATCTGTAGGAGATGCAGTTCATGTCTCTCTTCACTCCTACCCTCACAAAATTTGATTTTCTCTCTCTCATATGTATGGGGGTGTTGTTAAAGGCAACTTCAATAAAATATGAAAAGGCTGAAACAAACTAATAAAAGCAAAGAAGTTATGTGAAAGCAGCCATGACAACTCAGCTTACACTAGCATGGCTAAGTGCAAGATCAATAGATAGGATTTTCAGTTTCTGGAGTTTATTTTTAGGTAGACTGCAAATCATTAAATGTAATACAACTGCTCGGGGGAGTACAGCTGCTCATGTGTTCGCAAAGCATGTAGAGTGGTAGTTTTCCTGTAAGGGTTATGGTCTTCTGTAGGAATCACTGTATAGTATGTTCATTACAATTGCGTTATAACATTTCAGGCACTTAGTCCATGTATTGGTTTTATTTTTGATTAGGGAAGCTACATACAGATGTGATGCAGTATAACCTGGGATCCTGCATTGTCACCACGATTTACTCTGTCACTAATGGTATACGAGAAGATACACTATGGAGTACTACCACAGTTCATGAATAATCAATTATCTATAATGTATTGCCCTATTGACTTCCATGGAGACTACTTCTGTAAGTAAAGTTATTCATAGTTTCCGCATTCAAAAGGGGAACACTAAGCATCCTATAAAAATGTACTTTTATAATACAATTCTTTTGGCGATTTTTTCCCCCCATCGAAACATTAACCCCCTCCCACAAATGTTACAAATAGTACATAGGTGTGGATCTTTACATTATTTAAAGTACAATTATCCATTTTGGAGGGGGGAAAAGAAATTGGTAATCCTTCCAATCTTTGATTATGGACAATTTATTTCACTGACAAGTTTTTATTATGTTCTTACCAGACAATCTGGTAGATCAGTACTTGACTGCAATGGTTCAGACAGTATGTCACTCAAAAAAATTTGAAAAGGGGCTTTCATTTTAACTTCCCTAAAAAGAACACAATATCTAGCATAGTATGGTAGATTAGTTTCTTCACTCCAGACTATCCTAGCAAATTAGGAGAGAGTTCTAAGAACATGAGAACTAGTACAGCTTTCACAGTTGCTAAAACCAGTAGACAGACACAAGTTAGTAGCCTCCAGTATCTAGAAGAGATACATAACTAATTCAGCTAGTTGTTAGCTCAGCTGGTTGGTTGTTAAAATGTTTAACCTTTTTAACAATTCTCGGTCTCCCTATTGCATAGTTTTTTTCATTGGCAACTGAAATAAAACAGATGGTTGGAGGCTGTTAATATTAACATGTCCACCTGACGCCATTTGCAATTCTCCATTGCAACAGGAGATTAGTTCATTAAGTCAACAGGTTTTTGCTCGACTATAATACATGAAAAATGAGGACTGGGGGATGGCTTCAGTAAAATTAGTAAAAAAAAAAAAGGCCTGTGTGCAATCATGAAGTTAAGTACTCCAAATATACTACCCTGAGTATCGCTGTTCACACTGCATTTGTACATTCAGTTGATTTCAAGCATCCATTTTACAGATACAGAACAGGTGACCTATGTATGACAGTTTATAGTTTACACATTTTTTCTTTTCTAGAGGTCCCTAGTAATGTATTAGACATTCAGATGTACACCTCCAGGATGAGGGTTCAAATCCACCAGCCCAAGCTGGTAGTCACCCAAAGCTATTCACAACTGACAGCTGTTCAATGATCTAGGTTTGGTGGACACAGCCATTTCCAATTAGACAACGGTAGTGCAGCCCCAACACAAAGGGTGGGCAAGGATTAAAACCAACATTTTCACAATGATATATGGAGACTAAACTGTTCTCTCTCCCCTCGAGGTGGTCACTCCAAGGACCAAGGCATACTGGGGGAAGAGCGAGGAAAGGTGGTACTGATGCAATGCGCTATGTCTCTTCTGTGGAATAAACAGAGTGGAATGGAGGACTTCGGTCTCCAAGGCTATTAATCTACTGAATGTTAAATGGACATTAAATAAATAAAAATAAGAGAATTTAAATGGTCTTTAAATTACTGAGAACATTCCAGAGACAAGGTGGGTGAGGTAATATCTTTTATTGGTCCAACTTCTGTTGATGAAAAAGACAAGCTTTCAAGCTCTAATATCCTGGAACAAAATAACTTCAACAAAAATGAGAATATTCCAGTCACATTACCAAATCATGCTGTCTTGCATGGCAGGTCCCTCCAACGGAGGTCAAGTTGTTTAGAGGAGGGACTAGGAAGTCCGGACACCTGGGTTCTGTTCTGGACCCTCTCACCTGGGTAAATAATTCAACCTCTTTATGCCTGAGTTTTCCCTGCTCTAAAATGAGGATAATACCTACCACACACCTTGATAAAATGCTTTGAGAAGCGAAGATGAAAGGCACTATGGGCTTTACTCTGATTTCACTTAAACTGGGTTTACACCAGTGTAACACTATTGACCCCGTGGAGCTACTCCAGTTTTACACCAGCCTAAGTGAGAACAGAATGAGTATCAGTTGCTAGTACTATTCAAAGCCCTGCCCAAATACTTATTACATTTTCCTTTTTTTGGGGGGGGCGGGGGAGGAGAGGAGTGGGAAGGATTGCTCTGAAGGTTTAACAACTGAGCAGGTACATGATTTGTTTGATAATATTTTACCTTAAGTTTTAGGAACACATTTGTTTAAGAATTCCATTCCTTCAATCCCAAAATCATTTATTTTGATGCATGTCACTGAATTTAAAACTGGGCTGCTTTTCTGCAGAAAATTTTAAATTTGTTTAGAAACAATCCTGCTTAAAAATCTATTCTCTGTTTTACTCACCTGTCTTTAAAGACCCACCCAACATGAAGAAACACTCAGAAGCTCCACTCCTGCAAGCTGATCCATGCGGTCTAGCCCTGTGGCCGCATTAAGCCCATTCACTTTTGCACTGATCTGGTTAATGAAAGATACTGGGATGGGCAAGTGTGGGGAAAGATGGATTTTATATACATTTAATTTATAAAATGTGAAAAAACAGATTCTCATGGCAGCTTTACAGCTGAGAATAACGTATACTATTTGTATATAGCATGAGCAACATATTCATTTTTATGAAGATTATTCCAGCTCGTGTTCATCCTTTCATGCTGGCTTCCTACCATGCCTATTTCTGGCAATGGAATGCACAAGCGGGGGAGGGGAATCTGACTTCCAATAGCAAGGTATTAACTTTATTCCCGGTTTCCACTGGAGTGTGCTGCACAAGGGGATGACAAATTCTCAGAGCAGAAATGGCTCTCTTCAGAAATACAGTTTCTGTATTACTCCTCCTCTGCTGCTGGTGAAATAAACCCGTGCTATCTTCTTAACTGCTACTCTGTTCTCTCTCTCTATTTATGGAACAAACAATTCAAATCCACCATGACCAGTGATTTTTTCTTTCAATTATGTGGGAACTGAAAAAGCTCTTTTCAACCTGAAACAATAGAAGGCCAGGAAACAAATACGTAATTTTGCAGATTAAATGCTGCATAATGGATTCATAAACCTCATCAGTTTTCCATTGCTGATGGTGACGTACGTGTGTGTGTGTGTATATATTATATAAAAATAATGTATAGTATGCATGCACACAGGACCTAATCCAAACTCTCTGAAGTCAATGAGAGTCTCGGGTTCATAGACAGTACACAGCATACAATTTAACTGAATTTTGGCATATATGATAACCATAGCTTGTATGTCTTTTCATGCCTACATGTTCCACATCTACTTTTGTTAGCCTGAAGACTTCAAAGTAAATCTAAGGTCAAGTTCAGCACCAAATCTTATTTAAAAAGTTAAGGTACGGTCCTTTAAAAAAAAAAAAAAAAAAAAAGTGAATGGGAGGTTACCAGTCACTACAATTATTTGTTCAGTTTCTTATATTTGTAGAGCTGGAGTCTAAAAATTTCACATGGCTTGGAAAAAAGAAAGTCTCCCTCTTGCTTAAAAAAAAAGAAAAGAAAGAAAGAAAAAGAAAATAGATAGCTTGATGTTATTTCATGGAATTCAAACTAAACAGCAGGAAACTCTTTGAAGGACAGGTAGGACTGGCTCCCTCCTGTACTTTATGTACAATATTACTGGCAACTCATTAGTTTACTCCTCTGTACAGGACCAAATCCTGCATATTAAATGTCAGGGTTTTTTTAATGTTATAAAAAAACCCAAACCATTGTAAATAATCTGGTATAACAATGCAAGAGTAAGAGATCTAATCCAGCACTGTGTCACGTCTATAACCAGCTATGGTATCTGAGGTTGCAGTAATATAGATCAATACTTGCTGAATTACCCTCATATTGCAATCGTAGCTGATTTTGCATTTGTGATTTTTATGTCAAGCCAGCCGCCTGACTGGATCACGCAACAGTCAACTTCTCCTTTCCCTGAAACATCTTAGGTCATAAATACAACCACTGGAAAGTCTTATGGTTTGAAGGAATACTGTCAATTTAAAATCCAGTAAATTTAAGAGAGCAAGTAAGTTAGACAGACAGTGTGGCACCTGAAGCTATCTTAGGTGCTCATTTGGCCCCATCACGATAGCATTTGAACACCTCAATCTTTAGTATATTTATCTTAACAATTCCCCTTTGTGGAAGTGAAGTACTATTTATATTTTACAGATGTCAAATGGAGACAGAGAGGGACTAGGAGCAAGATTATTAAAAGGTATTTAGCTGCACAGGTGCTTTTGAAAAATCCGTTAGGCATCTATCTGCATTTTTAGGCACCTAATTCCCACTGAGAAATCAAGTGCCTAGGTGCTTCTGAAAACCCCACTAGGTGTCTATCTGTATCTTTAGGCACCTAAATATCTTTGTTAACCTGGCCCTGAATGGACTTCCCCAAGGTTACACAGGCAGTCCGTGACAGAGCAGGGAAGAGTTGCCAGCTAGTTCTCTAACCACTGGACCATCCTACCTTTGGATCATCAGCCCCTCAAGCTCTCTGCAAACTTTTGTGGTTTTACAGTCACATTTCATCTCTTATGTTTTTCTCTCCCCTGATGATGTGTGACAAAAGTAAAACCTCACAAACCAAAGGAGAAACTTACTGACAATACAGGGGAAAACAATGAAACTGACTATACCCAAGGTCCTGTCAAGTGAACAAACAGAAAAATGTATTTCCTTCTCATCTCACTCAGTCATTTTACATAAAAAGATTTCAGTCAGAAGTATGATTTTTAAGTTGATGACTTCTTTTAAACACACAAACGTTATATGTCTAGCGCCAGGCTATCCTGCAAAAGATCACTTTGGAAAACTGAACTTCCAATAAGCACCTGATCAGAGACAAATGGCAAACAAGGGTAGAAAAATGAGAGGGGGGATGGGAGGGGAGCAATGCTAGTAAGGAAGAAAAGAGAACATACACGCTCTGGGTGAAATTCTAGCCTCACTCATGTCAATGGGAGTTTTGCCACCGACTTCTATGGGGTCAGGATTTCACACTTTTATGCCCAGGGTCCCTTGGTTATCTGAACAAGTGAGATCCCAGGTCCTCTTCAGCCCCATACAGCCTTCTTGGACTCTCCTCTTCTCACCTCCATAGAGCTCCTGCAGGAGCAGAAGAAGGGTCCCAAACAGTTCTGGAAGACTTAAGGGGGGCTGGGGGGGCACTGCTCCCTGCAATACCAACACAGCAATCAGCAGAGAAGGGAATATCTTTGCCCCAGTGGACCCTCGTCTCACCTGGACGTATTAGTTTCATTTTTGAAATGTCAGCCAAGTTCAGTCTCAATAGGCTATGCTACAACAGTCATGTTATAAATCACTCATTCACAGCAGTCCTATGCTCACGGCCTCCCCCAGCATCCCTGTTGCACTGTATTCATGCACAGTTAGATAACTGGTACGCTGTCCCTTTAAGATAGGCACCAGAAGTGACCCTGAGACACAGGCTCTGTCTGTGTGCGCACTAAACTGTGTTGCTGATAGTAGAGCGTGTACTGGGAAAACCACCTCAACAAAAGGTCTGCTTAGTTTACCCTGTCGGTGCGGCTCTCCATTCCTGTGAGCAGTCTAAATGAAGACAATACACAGGCTTGGCAGCATTCGATTTTTTTTTTTTAATATAAATTTTGACGGAGATTATCGATTCTGATTTTTAAATATTTTCTCCAATTTTTAATCACTTTACATGTTCACAGTTGCAGGAAGCTTTGGGCATTTAGGGCAATAATTATTTAATGACATGGAGATTCAAAAAATTAAAGCTTTATAACTGTTAAACACAAACTGTCAACACCACATGTTAAAAATATATAAAGTAAATATCCTTAGCAAACTGCAGTTCTTAAACAGCATTTTTCCTATTTTGCCTAACTGTAAATTTTGATTATTAATGGTGCAATTTTTTTTAAAATCAGTTTGCATGTCTACAGTGAAATTGATGTTTACCAAAAAACAAAAACGAAAACATCTAATCTTTCCATGTCTAACAATACACTTGAGGAGCAGAGTGAGGGCTTGTCTACACACAGTTTGAGCACCTTGAAATGTTTGTGTTTGGATAAACCCTTGGACTCTGCCTCTGGGCATGGAGAAGAGGAGCTGTGAGTGAGGCACTGTCTAGGCTAGGAAAGGGAGATATGTTTACCTAACATGTTTGCTAACATGTGCTAATTAGCATAACACCACTTAGCAATGTTGATCACAATCATAGTTGCCAAGAGGTTTTTAACTGGAGGAAAAGCCTCAGAAGCAGACCTACTTTGCCAAGGCAATCAATTTTGCCTGTTTTGGGTTAAAATTCTCTTAAGCCTTGGATGCAGGGGTAATGAAATGTTATCCTTATTGTATGATTAAAGGGCAGCAGAACTGTAGTTAATATGCCCTAATCCATGGCATATTATATGTGAATGTAACCTTCATTCGCTAAGCGTGGGACAGTGAGCGAAATTCAAGTGATGGACAGAGGGTGGGGTGGGAGGGTAGGTGTTTCTATCTGGGTCATCCTGTTTAAAGGTCCTAACTGCCATTTGACCCTCCCTCTCCAGTGTTTTCAGACAGAGCTAATTAAAACTCAATTGAGAGTCCTTGTTTCTTTGCAGCAATCACTAAGAGCTGAAAACACTAAGGCCTTGGCTACACTTGCGAGTTACAGCGCTGGAACTCACTCCCCGTCCACACTGGCAAGGCATTTGCAGCGCTGTATCTCCGTGGTTGCAGCGCTGCATGTACTCCACCTCTCCGAGAGGAATAGCGAGTATTGCGCTACTGCTGCAGCGCCAGTGTGGCCGCCCAATGCGCTGTGAATGGCCTCCAGAATTATTGGGCAGTATCCCACAATGCCTGTTTTAGCCACTCTGGTCATCAGTTCAAACTCTACTGCCCTGGCCTCAGGTAACCAACCATGTGACCCACCCTTTACATTCCCCGGGAATTTAAAAAATCCCCTTCCTGTTTGCTCAGCCCGGCGTGGTGTGGAGTGCTATCAGCGAGTCTTTCCAGGTGACCATGCCTCCACGCACCAAGCGAGCCCCAGCATGGAGCAATGGCGAGTTGCTGGACCTCATCAGTGTTTGGGGGGAGGAAGCTGTACAGTCCCAGCTGCGCTCCAGCCGTAGGAATTACGATACCTTCGGGAAGGTATCAAAGGACATGATGGAAAGGGGCTGTGACCGGGACGCCCTACAGTGCAGGATTAAAGTGAAGGAGCTGCGGAATGCCTACCGCAAAGCCCGCGACGCAAACGGCTGCTCGGGTGCTCCCCCCGCGATCTGCCGATTCTACAAAACAGCTGGATGCGATACTTGGGGTTAACCCTACCTCCACTCCGAGCACCACCATGGACACTTCAGAGCCGGTGGGGGAGTAGGAAGAGGAGGAGGAGGAAAATGGGAGTGATGGTGGTGGGACGGATGGAGACACCCCAGAATCCCTAGAACCATGCAGCCAGGAGCTCTTCTCGAGCCAGGAGGAAGGTAGCCAGTCGCAGCAGCCAGTACTTGGTGGAGGACAAACAGAACAGCAGGTTCCCGGTAAGCGGGGTTTTTTTTCGGGAAGGAATTTTTTCGGTGCGGGCTCTTTGGGAGAGGAGGGTTAGGCATGCATGCCTAGATGCGGAATAGTGCATTGATGTGGTTTATCACATCGCCGTAATCAGCCTCGGTAATCTCCTCGAATGTCTCATCCAGAACGTGTGCAATGTGCTTGGCGCAGGTTTATCGGGAGAGCCACCATGGTCCTTGTCCCAGCCAGGCTAACGTGTCCGCGCCACGGTGCCGCGAGGACCATTGCTGCACACAGGCAAGCTGCATATGGGCCAGGGCGGAAGCCGCACTGCAGTAGAAGACCTTCCCTTGCTTCCCAGGTCACCCTCAGCAGCGAGATATCGTCCAAGACGAACTCCTGTGGAAAATGTTGGGTCAGTGTAGGTTCCCCCTGAAGCTGTTGGCTCTCCCCAAGGCACAGAAACCCAGAGGACAGTGCAGCCCTGAAACAATCAGTCCCCCTTACTCACCATTTTGAGGCTCCTGTGGGATATGTATGCTCTGTTTCGGATGGGAAAATTATGCTATTGTGTAGACCCTGTGTGTTTTCTACTCCTTAAGTGCGGGGGGAATCATTACTCTGTCTGGTATAAACAATGCTGCCTCTGTTAAATGTTGCATTTTGCCTATACAGCTGCATCAACCTTGAGACCTCAGCCGTCCCTCTTATCGCCTGCTCAGAGACTACAAAGACTCAGGAAGAGACCGCGAAAAAGCAAAGAAGACATGCTGCAAGAAGTGATGCAGCAATCTATTAAAGAGAATGAGAAAGCACAGAACTGGAGGGAGAGAGAAAGCAGGATCCGCCAGGAAAATGCAGCGCACCGGCGGCAAAGAACCACACACCGGCAGCAAAACACTGATAGGCTCATAAGCATCCTGGAGCGCCAAGCAGACGCTATCCAGGAGCTGGTAGCCATGCAGAAAGAGGAGCAGTACCGCAAACGCAAATGCCAACCCCCCCCTACAGCCCTTGTCCCAAAACTCTTTCCGTTGTGCCCCACTGTCACCTCCAACCCACTTTCCCCAACTTCCGTGTTCTTCACGCCACCCGCTGCCTCCAACACCAGTATCTTCACCACCCAGCCCTGAAAACCATGACCCTTACCCTCTGCACTCAACCCCCATCACCATGCAGTATAACTGTCCTGAAGTGTAGTACTCACTGCACAGCACACCAGACAGGACATACGCAAATCTGTGATTGTACTGTTCCCCACTCCACCCCCTTGTTTCTTTTCAATAAATGGATTTTTTTGGCTTTGAAAACATTCTTTATTATTGCATAAAGTAAAAGACTCCTTAGCCCAGGAAATAAACAGGCACTGCAAGTCTGCTTAGCAAACACTGATTCCTAAAGATTGAAACTACTGCACTTCACTCCCGTGCAGGGCATCAGATATCACTGCTGGTTTTTAGCCTCAAATTGCTCCCTCAAGGGATCCCTAATCCTTGCAGCCCCGCGCTGGGCCCCTGTAATAGCCCTGCTCTCTGGCTGTGCAAATTCACCCTCCAGGTGTTGAACCTCAGAGGTCCATGCCTGAGTGAAGCTTTCACCCTTCCCTTCACAAATATTATGGAGGGCACAGCACACGGATATAACCGCGGAGATGCTGTTTTCAGCCAAGTCCAGCTTCCCATACAGAGATCGCCAGCGGGCCTTTAAACGGCCAAAGGCACACTCCAGTCATTCGGCACCGGCTCAGCCTGTAGTTGAACCGTTCCTTGCTGCTGTCAAGGCTCCCTGTGTAGGGTTTCATGAGCCACAGCATTAACGGGTAAGCGGGATCTCCAAGGATCACAATGGGCATTTCAACTTCCCCTACCGTGATCTTCCGCTCTGGGAAAAAAGTCCCGGCCTGCATCTTCCTGAACAGCCAAGTGTTCCGAAAGATGCGTGCGTCATGCACCTTTCCAGGCCAGCCTGTGTTAATGTCAATGAAACGCCCACGGTGATCCACAAGCGCCTAGACAACCATAGAGAAATACCCCTTCCGATTAACGTACTCGGATCCTAGGTGGGGTGGTGCCAGAATAGGAATGTGCGTCCCATCTATCGCCCCTCCACAGTTAGGGAGCCCCATTTGTGCAAAGCCATCCACTATTTCCTGCACGTTACCCAGAGTCACGGTTCTTCTGAGTAGGATGCGATTAATGGCCTTGCAAACTTGCATCAACACGATTCCAACGGTCGACTTTCCCACTCCAAACTGGTTTGCGACCAACCGGTAGCTGTCTGGAGTTGCCAGCTTCCAGATTGCAATAGCCACCCACTTCTCCACTGGCAGGGCAGCTCTCAATCTCGTGTCCTTGCGCCGCAGGGTGGGGGCAAGCTCCTCACACAGTCCCATGAAAGTGGCTTTTCTCATCCGAAAGTTCTGCAGCCACTGCTCGTCATCCCAGACTTCCATGACGATGTGATCCCACCACTCGGTGCTTGTTTCCCGAGCCCAAAAGCGGCATTCCACGGTGCTGAGCATGTCCGTGAATGCCACAAGCAATTTCGTGTCGTATGCGTTACGCGGCTCGATAGCATCGTCGGACTCCTCACCCTCACTTTGGATCTTAAGGAATAGTTCGACAGCCAAACGTGACGTGCTGGCGAGACTCGTCAGCATACGCCTCAGCAGTTCGGACTCCATTTCCCGCAGACAGATCGCGCTGCACAGAAACCGTTGAAAGATGGCGCCAAAGGTGGACGGAAACAAAGGGATTTCTGGGATGCGAAGCGATGCATCACGGGGCATTGGGACAGGACCCAGAATCCCCCGCACCCACGCCCCCTTCCCACAACCCACGGCGCCAGAATGGGAAAAGGTGCTCTGTGGGATAGCTGCCCATAATGCACCGCTCCCAATAGCGCTGCAATTGCCGCAAATGTGGCCATGACAGTGCGCTGGGCAGCTGTCAGTGTGGACAGACTGCAGTGCTTTCCCTACTCAGTTGCACGAAGTCAGGTTTAACTCACAGCGCTGTACATCTGCAAGTGTAGCCAAGGCCTAAGTAGTGGACCATCAGAGCGTGGAATTGCAGCTAAATGCAGTGCGATAAGAGATGCAACAGCAGCAAAGTCACTCCCCTACCTAGCAAATCCTAGAACTGTGATTACTTAGCTGAGCTAAGTGGTCATGGTGCTGTAGGATCAGACTAGGATACAGCAGAGCAGTGGTGATGGTGGCGGCATCATTTATCCCTCACCCAGTGAGTGTAGGTGAAGCCACATGAACGAACCTCTGGACACTCAGGCTTGACTGACCTCAGACAAGAAATTGTGAGTGGGGTGTGAAGGAGGGAAAGGGGGAGTTAAACGGACCTTGGACTTTCATACTGCAAGTTAGGAAACTGCAGCAAAGAAACTGCTCAAGATATTGTGGGGTGTTTTACTTATTGTTTGCATACTTCTGAGTCACTGTTGCGATCTTTTTCCCAAATCAAGCTGAGTTCCCTCTCCCCTCAAAAGTCTTCTTTTGTTATGCACAAACTCAGTGCTTGCAAATGGGGGTATATTGCCTTACAGGAGGTGCCCCATGCTGTATTCTGTTTTCCCAGGTTCCTGGGTGGGGCTGGAGCCATTCTGTTTTGTAATGCTAAAAATAACCCCCAGACACTGAACCTGGCCTTTGTTGCTGCCAACACCAACTGGCAGAAGGGTTATACTAGCTAGCACATTTGGTAAACACACCTCGTTCTTCTCCTCTATACAGGGCCATACATGCCACATCGCTGCCTTGGAAGGCAGGGAGCTCCTTCTTCTGAGCACAAGTAGCCTCAGCACCTGCAGAATCCAGCTAGGTGATGCGTCTCTGATGAGTTACAGAGGTACCAGGACTCAGAATTTAGCAAAAGACTTTTTTTGTTTTTTATTAAACTTACTATTCATTTTTGCATCTTTGACTACAGCTGCTTTTCTGAAAAAGAGACAGACATTTGGCATTGTCACCATACAGCAAATGAAGTTTAAGAGAGATCTAACAATCCTGCTGCAGCTCACTCCAATCCCTATGGAAACAAACACCAGTTCTGCAAAAGCAGGTCCTTATTGAACGTTCTGAAACACTGACTGCAGAACACCGTATCCTGTTTTCATTGATCTAACATTCATTTTCATGCAAGCAGCATAGTTAGAACTCATGTAAACATCAACGGCTGTAAGAAAAACAACTCCACATGCTATTTTTAGAACAAGTCCTTACACTCATAAATCATCTTACCTTTGGGGGGGAAAAAGTTAAAAATAAAACCAAGGACTCACAAAAGGAGGGGTGGATGGTTGGTAGCAAATTCAATTTAAAGATAACTTTTCTTCTTATTTAAAAGTTGTAGGCCAGGATTTTCAGAAGTGTCTAGTTGCTTTGGGTGTCTAACTCAAGATGCCTTAAAAGGACCTGATTTTCAGAGAGTGGGTGCTCAGCAATTTCTGTAAATCAGGCCTCTAAAGTGCCTCAAGTTGGGCACCAAGAAGCCACTATTCACTTAAATTCTCAAGATTTTCAGAACTGTATTAAACACCAACAACATCTAAAGAAAGTGCTAGAGTATGAAGAATAAATCTAAGGTACTTGGATATCCAAAACGGCCACTTGCCTCATAGTATATTTTGGTTGGCATGTATTATTACAATAAAAACTAGATTATCCAAATACAGTAACTCCTCACTTAAAGTCGTCCCGGTTAACGTTGATTAGGGAACATACTCGTTTAAAGTTGTGTAATGCGCCCTTCTAACATTGTTTGGCAGCTGCCTGCTTTGTCTACTGCTTGCAGGAAGAGCAGCCTGTGGGCTTGGAACCAGGGTGGACCAGCAGCCCCCTATCAGCTCCTCGCTCCCCTAAGTTCCCTGTGCAGCAGCTGTCCAGCAGGCTAGCAATTGCAGCTGTCCCTCCCCCCACTGCCATGTGCTGCTCCTGCCCTCTGCCTTGGAGCTGCTCCCCGTGACTCCTGCTTGCTGTGCGGGGGGGGAGGGAAGGAAGAGGGGGGCTAATGTCAGGGTGTCCCCCTCCCCCCTGCTCCTGCACCCCACTTACCCCATCTTCCATAGAGCAGGGGGGACACACCAGGGCTCAGGACGGAGGGAGCTTGCAGCAGCTGCGGTCTCAGCAAGCTGATCTAATTAACAAGGCAGTGTACTTAAAGGGGAAATGCGCATATCTCCCTCCATTCCTGCTGCCTTGCAGAGTGAGAGTTAACCCTTGAGGGCTCAGCCAATTGCTAGATCATCATTTAGCAGTAAGGGAAATATCCCACCCTCTGACTCCTCCACCTCAACCAAGCTTCACAATCATCATTACTGTGTACCAGTATTAAATTGTTTGTTTAAAACTTGTGAGTGTGAGAGATATAAATAATGTCTTTTGTCTGGTGAAAAAAATTTCCCTGGAACCTAACCCCCTCATTTACATTAATTCTTATGGAGAAATTGGATTCGCTTAACATCGTTTCGCTTAAAGTCGCATTTTTCAGGAACATAACTACAACGTTAAGTGAGGAGTTACTGTACATTTACTCAAGCTTATAAATAATGGAGGGAATTATGAATTTAATAACCTCAAGTTTTTGAGAACAGAGGTTGAGATAACTGGAAGTTACACTCTATTTTGAAACACTGTGAACATATACACACAGTATGCATAGAGCCAAAAAATTCTCTTACAGACCAAAATATGTTGCATCTTAGAAGTCCATTTAATTTTCACCACCAATAATTCACATAATTGAATTTGTTTAACCAGTCAGAACAAGATTTTTCTGACTATCAGCTCTGTAAGTTTAAACTGGGATCTGATGAAGAGCAGGTAGAAATCAAGCCATGCTCTGTCTTTAACAATTACTACCAGTAAACATTCTGAAATCAAAACTTAGGTTTTCATTCAGGACAGGTACAAGGGCTTGTCTTTAAGCACATGTGTAAGTCCCAAAAAGGGGACTTAAACCATGTGCTTAAGTATGTTCCTGAATAATGATATATGCATGTGTTGCAGTCTATGTTTTCCTGAATTGGAAGCCTTAACTTGTTATTATGGACAGGGAAGAAAAGAACACAACTGTTGTTTTTCTAAGCCTGAGTGGGCTTTCTAGTCACATTTTTTTGTTTTTAGTTAACATTATCTGGAAGAGCCACAGGGAGCAAATACATGTCCTGCATTGCTTGACTATATTAAGCAGCACTGGGCTTGAATGTAGTATCATAGAACTGTTTAACCAGGCCAGCCCAGGAAATGGCCTTTTGTCCTGATTAAGCAATATTTATTACAATCCCATCACACTACTGGACCATCCCATACAGAGTTAGGAAGACACACACATGTACACTAGAGGCCTGATCCTGCCTCCAGTGAAGTCCGTGGTAAGATTCCATTTAGCTTCAATGGGAGGAGGATTGAGTCCTAGGAAAAGAAAGAGCTGTGAGATGCCCAACATGGTAGCCCAGCAAGTATAGCTGACACTGAAGGAGTAAACAGCCAGGCAATGATAGAGATGCACTTCACAGATTTTTTGCATGTATGACAGTCAAGGAAGGATTGAAAAACCATTTAAAGGAACAAATAGAACTAGCAGGATACAGAGACACAGCCAAGGAACTAAACGCCCCTAAAAAAAAAAAAAAAAAAAAAAAAATCACATGAAGATGTCCCCATTTAAACTTTGCATCCCCATTAAGCAGCAATCTTTGCAGTTAAGTATCATTAAAGTCCTACTTAAAAGTTATCCTAATTAAGTACAGTGTCTAGTATATGGGTTGTCAGGACACATGCAACATTTTATTACGATATTTTTAAATCTAATGACATAGATCAGCTAAACCAACTCTTAGGTATAGAGTGGTTTTTAAAAAGCAGCTACCGCAAATGCTCACTAGTCATAACTTTTGTTCAGCACTGTCACAATATTATTTAAACTTCATCATGGAATCATGAGGGGACTGAGTCATGGTGATGACTCGAAGTTAAAAACAGGGTACTCTTTCTTTATTGCAGGATGGAGCTGAGAACAAGAATGGATACCACTCAGCACTGGAACTCCGTCCTTAGGGTAGATCTACACTTCAGGTGGCATGCAGAGTACAGACAGTGCGTGCCCAGCTAGCATGAGTATAAACAGCAGTGCAGAGAGCGAGGCACATCTTAGACAAGTAGAATAGAGTGCCCTACACACCTGAATCTCAATGTATGTACCCTAAATGGCTCTCTACACACCCAAGCGGTGCCTCCCCAGTCTACACTCCTATTTTTTGCAGTGTAGTGTCCCACTACCTCCCCAGTGCGGCAGCTTTTCCACACTGCAGTGAAAGGCTTTGATAGGGGGAACTGCCAGAGCCTTTCCCTGTCACAGAGGAAGGCTCAGTCAGAAAGGAGGTAGCAGGGAAAAGGTTCCAGAAGTGGGGAAAGACTCAGGCAGTGGGGAGCTGCTGGAGCCTTTCCCCGCTGCCTCTCTTTGCCAGAGTCTTTCACTCCGGCATGTAGCTACGTTTACCCTACACACTGCTGCAAAGGTAGGCAAGGTCTTAATGTGCTTCAGAGACCTTATCACTAACATACAGGCAAAAATGTTAATAGGTGAATCTAAGAATAGATACATTTATAGCTTAAAAAAAAAAGTAGAAACTTCAAGTTTAATTTCTAATAACTGTCTCTTTAGCAACAAAAGTAAGTGAAATGAATGAAAAGTAAATGAATGGAATATTGCATGTTGGTCCCAGGCTATTAGTCATTTCCCAGAACTGAAGAAGAACTGCTCTCTTTAAATATATCAAAGGGATAAATACCAGGGAGGGGGGAGGAATTATTTCAGCTCAGTGCTAATGTGGACACGAGAACGAATGGATATAAACTGGCCGTGGGGAAATTTAGGCTTGAAATTAGACGAAGGTTTCTAACCGTCAGAGGGGTGAAATTTTGGAACAGCCTTCCGAGGGAAACGGTGGGGGCGAAAGACCTCTCTGGCTTCAAGATTAGGCTAGATAAGTTTATGGAGGGAATGGTTTGATGGGATTACGTGATTCTAATCAATTAGGCAATAAAGGCCATCGCTGGTCAAATGAGGGTCTGGCTAGAGAATCTTGCCTGTATGCTCGGGGTTCTGCTGATCGCCATATTTGGGGTCGGGAAGGAATTTTCCTCCAGGGTAGATTGGCAGTGGCCCTGGAGGTTTTTCGCCTTCCTCCGCAGCATAGGGCAGGGGTCGCAAGCTGGAAGATTCTCTGCGTCTTGAAGTCTTTAGATCACGATCTGGAGACTTCAACAGCAGAGCTAAGGGAAAGTGTGGGGGGCAGGTTTTGTGGCCTGCATCATGCAGGGGGTCAGACTAGATGACCATATTGGTCCCTTCTGACCTTAAAGTCTATGAGTCTATGAGTAAGAGCCCGGCATAAGCCTGAAAGCTTTTCTCTCTCTCTCTCACCAAAAGAAGTTGGTCCAATAAAAGGTATTACCTCACCCACCTTGCCTCTGAAATATTACAGGCAGATTATTCCTGGGGGAATTCTGCGCAAAAAAAAATTAAGAATTCTGAGCATAGTATTTTAAAATTCTGCAAAATTCTGCATATTTTATTTGTCAGAACACCACAATATAATCATGCTCCTGCTGACAGCCCTGGTAACCAGGGCTCCGCTGACAGTGGGAGCCCCAGCTGCCCAGGGCTGACAGCGGGCAGGAGTGCTGGGAGGAAGTCACAAATTCTGCAGGGAACGTTGATTCTGCGCAAATTCTGCATTGCACAGTGGCACAGAATTCCAGGAGTAGCAGCAGATGCATTTTGCTATGAATTAGAGAAGACTTTTTGTTTGGACTCTATAGCCCTTTGATTCACTTCCCCTGTGCCCCTTGTAACTTCCAACAGGTTTCCACTTCCAATATTTTTGGATCCTTTGATAGCTGAAATAATATCTGTAAATTCCTTTGAATGTTAAGCCAGTCCTATGCAGGGTGGATTGATTTAAGTCAGCAAATAGGAAATCTAGATTTAAATAATCAGTTTTAATCTAGTTTTGCATATGTACCTTTTAGTTAAAGAATGGTTACCAATAAATAAGACTCAACCTTTCAAGCATGTTGGTTTGCAATCAAATATAGCTATTACACACTAAATTTGGTACTTTTATTTGCTAACCAGGAGGCTATACACTATATCTATCTCTATTTGTTCAAGCAATTACATTGCTTAATCTGCATTCAAATTCTTAGTTTGTACATTTTTATTAGAAAACTGTGAATGATGTATTTCTTATTTACTAGAAGATTAATTTTATTTTTGTTTGGGCCAGGCTCTGTTTGGATGGAAATTCAAATTAACTTAAACATGCACAAAGCCCAGCATTTTTTTTTTTTATTAAATAAAACTACTATAAAAACACATGTGCTGGATACACAAGAAAAACAGTTTATCAAAACAAGTTTTGCATTTAAAACTAACAGATCTGTAATTAATAATAATAATTATTTTGTCTCTAATAATTATATGGCAGTGATTTGACGACCTGTTAGTTAAAAACTAACTGGTTTACTAATCAAAGGAAGCATGAGCTACAATTAGGGTATGTCTACACTGCCCATGTTACAGCGCGGCAATGCTGTGACGTGGGCAGTGTAGTTGCGCTTCATCGCCGGGGGAGAGCTCTCCTGGCGATAAAAAAATAACCACCCCAAACGAGGGGTGGTAGCTTTATCACCAGAAGCGCGGCTCCCAGCGATAAAGCGCTGTCTATCCTGGCACTTTTCAGTTTGTTTACATTTACGGGAGTTACTGCTGACTGCTTCTTATTTACAATGTCACCTGAAAGTGAGAACAGGGGTTCGCATGGCACTTTTGTAGCCAGTGTTGTAAGGTATTTACATGCCAGATATGCTAAACATTCATATGCCCTTTCATGCTTTGGCCACCATTCCAGAGGACATGCTTCCATGCTGATGACGCTCGTTAAAAAAATAATGTGTTAATTCAATTTGTGACTGAACTCCTTGGGGGAGAATTGTATGTATCCTGTTCTGTTCTACCTGCATTCTGCCATATATTTCATGTTAGAGCAGTCTCGGATGATGACCCAGCACACGTTCGTTTTAAGAACACTTTCACAGCAGATTTCACAAAATGCAAAGAAGGTACCAATGTGAGATTTCTAAGGATAGGTACAGCACTCGACCCAAGGTTTAAGAATCTGAAATGCCTTCCAAAATCCGAGAGGGATGAGGTGTGGAGCATGCTTTCAGAAGTCTTAAAAGAGCAACACTCCCATGCGGAAACTACAGAACCCGAACCACCAAAAAAGAAAATCAGCCTTCTGCTGGTGGCATCTGACTCAGATGATGAAAATGAACATGTGTCGGTCCGCTCTGCTTTAGATCGTTATGGAGCAGAACCCATCATCAGCATGGAAGCATGTCCTCTGGAATGGTGGCTGAAGCATGAAGGGACATATGAATCTTTAGTGCACCTGGCACGTAAATATCTTGCAATGCTGGCTACAACAGTGCCATGCGAATGCCTGTTCTCACTTTCAGGTGACATTGTAAACAAGACGTGGGCAGCATTATCTCCCGCAAATTGTAACCAAACTTGTTTGTCTGAGTGATTGGCTGAAGTAGGACTGAGTGGACTTGTAGGTTCTAAAGTTTTAAATTGTTTTATTTTTGAATGCAGTTTTTTTTGTACATAATTCTACAGTTGTAAGTTCAACTTTCATTATAAAGAGATTGCACTACAGTACTTGTATTAGGTGAATTGAAATAGACTTGTTTTTTTACAGTGCAAATATTTGTAATCGAAAATAATTATAAAGTGAGCACTGTACACTGTTTTCTGTGTTGTAATTGAACTCAATATATTTGAAAATGTAGAAAACATCTAAACAAATTTTAAGAAATGGTATTCTATTAGCTTAACAGTGTGATTAATTTTTTTAATCGCTTGACAGTCCTAATATATATATATACACACACACACATACACACATATACACACACACACCCTCACAATCCATACAAGTATAGATTAAGTTTATCACTTTTCTAAAACTTTTACATATTTAGTTTAAATCCAAATCACTTCCAATGTAAAAAGAACACTTCAGCTATGTGAATGACTGACCTATAAATCTATGACATTTGAAAGGGTTAGCTGTTTAAGTGATTAAGTTAACCAGATAATTTGAAATAGCTTTGTTTTCACATCCCAAATTCAGAGTTCCAATGTGTAGATTTATAAAACAAAGTTTGTATACAGCAGTTAGCCCTAACTGTCTCACATTTAACATGACCATTTGAAGAGCTGGCCCTTCTCCAAAGTGGATGAGTTTTATGTGGCTAACTTGACAACTTATGAAATCAAATGGATTGCTTGATCATACAGTGACTTCTGTGGCAACTGAAGTACCCCGTATATTTGCAGCTGTCATTATGTGAGTCACATAGTTCTTACTCACCATTCCACTTGTGTTATAGCAGATGGGGATCAGGCAAAACATCGAGGTTTTCTTCATACATTTTGATTTTTACAAGCCTTAGACTGTAATCCTGCAAGTCACTCTATATAAGCAGACCCCTGAACGTGTGTAAAGACCCACTGTGTTCAAAGTGGGGTCTGTCTGTGTTACAGGATAGAAGCCTATATCTACCTCCACCCTCAAAAGTAATGTCATGAGGTCCTAGATATAATGCTGAAGCCATATGATATTCCAGGAGGGCCCAATAAAGTCAGAGATAATTTTAGGATTTGGGGATGGAGGGAGGAAATCTCTCTCACACTCACACACACCCCCCACACACACACCCCCAGCAAAATCTCATGAGGAAAAGTATACTCACACAATCTTCTGACAAAACCAATTTACTAATAAAAAACAGAAACAGTCAGAGTAGGGGGGGGGGGAAAGCAGCGTAACTCCATTGACTTTAAAGCAGCTTAAAATCCATTTAATGGGACTATAGAATCTGACTCAGTCTTTTTCCAAAATAAGATTTGCTACTTTTAATTCTTCAAAAATAGAACACCTGCTTTGTAGTGAGGGGGGGGGGGGGAAATCGATCCACGCGTTGTGTTTTCACTCAGATTAGCCTGAGGCCCTTTATTGATTATAAGCGTGCAGGGGGTGACAGCCCGCCTGCAGCCACAACTTTGGTCTTTATTTAAAACAATTTAAATCTTGTAAAGCATTAAGTCACCTTAAGGATTAAATGCTAAATAACAAAATTAAACAACACTAGTTTCTTTTGTCTGGCAAAAGTATTTTTCAGTTTTACAACCTTAAAACACCACCAATTCATCTTAAATTTATAAAACAAATATTGTACACACCAGGAGTAGGTTGTTATTTTTTTTGAAAAGCAACTTCAACTAACTTGTTCATAGTTAAATGATTACACTTAAATAACCTCTTGCCTGGATTATTTACAGACATTTCTCCTTCAGAATGGCTGCAAAGAAACCAAGAATCTTCCTTTCATAACACTTTCTTTTAACATTTGTACAAAGTTTTACTGCTTAATTCCTTCCAGTAACTACAGAGTTAACTTCTCACTTTCTTTCTTTCAACTTCCTCAAACTGTGGTTGACTGCTTGTCTGGGCCCGATCCTTTTTTCCTTGTTGCATTATTTCTTTCCATGGGCACAGGCATTGTTTCACTACCAATTTAGCAAGGAGGGTGGGCTTTTTTGACTAACCCCCCCTTTATTTATTTATTTACATACACACATTACATCTAGATGCATCTTATTTAATAATAACCTTAAATTCTTTATGTCGGGACTTAATACAATCTTTCCTTGAGGCGGTAACAACCCCTCAGCACCGGTGCATTGTAAGAAAGGATAGTAGCAGGGCTAGGGACAACGGGAAAGGTAGAGAGAACAGCCGCATTAACAGCACTGTAAAATGGAGTTACACTCACTCACCGCAGGAATAATGACTCCTTGCTGAATGCAGGAGGTAATAACAGGTTGGATTTTTCTTTGGCCTGTTTTGATAGAGGGTACTGCTGCACCTCAGGAAGGGGTCTTGCTGGGTTTAGGCAAATCTTAACAGGTTGGGCAGACCCAATGCACCCAACCTGGTTGGCATGATCCGCTCACAAGGAGGGAGAGACCTTAGCCAGCTGTTCCTGTTGCAACGAGGAAGGGCTGGGGTCGGTCTTCTCCTGCAAAACTGCCAGGACCTCATTGAGTGAGACCAGGCATGTCCAGATACACATCATCTAGGGTACAGCAGATTATACAATTTAATTTACACAGCAAGTCTTTTCCCAAAAGGTTAGCCCGTGAACAAGGACTGAGGAGGAAAACATGATAGTTAGACAGAGGACAGACAGAAACGGTCAGAGGTGAAGAGACGGGGTGGGGCACAAGAATCTTGCCCACGCCTACCGCTTGTGTAGCGGGCAGGGTGGTAGGGACATTCCCTTTTCCAATGGCCCATCTGTTTGCAATAGTGACACGTGCCATCACTGGGTCCCTGGGGAGGTGAACGGTGGGGACCTTGGTTTGGCCTTTCCCCTCTCCCCCGCAATGGCTTTTGCGGGATCCCTGCATGTCCTGGAAATGGAGGGTCATTAACTTAGTTTCAATGTGGCGGTGATAGTGTTGGGTAGCTGCTAAAATTTCATTTAGATTCTTTTCTTTACTTTGTTTACAGGTGCTAATTTTGGCCCAATCTGCTTTCTTTGGGCAGACTGTGAGAACTGCTTCCCACAGCCTGTTTCTAATCCTATTTATTGTGTCCTGGTCGTGGCCTGGGTCCTCTATGGACCACCAGGCTGCCTGATAAAGGCGATTTAATGTTTTCCTGGGCAGGACTCCCTTCAAGAGTTGGTTTAAGTCTGCCCAGGTAGGGTTATAACAGTGCATGACAGTTTTTAATTCTTCTTGAAATTTAACAGCGTCTTCGCTTATTTTCGGGAAAATTTTAATTAAATTATACAAATCCATGGGAGACCAAGGTGCATGCACAGACACCCAGGTCTCCTGACCCGAAGTGGCAATGCCCGGGAATTGGCGCAAGGGGAATATTTCCTCAGCACGGGGAGATGCTGTCTGAGGGGTGAACATAAGGGGCTTTTGTTGCATAATATTTCTTGCCGGCTTAGTTGAATTTAAATTCTTTGCCAATTCCCTTTTTATTTCTTTTAATTGTGTGATAAGTTTCTCCTGGGAGTCCTTGAGACTCCTCATTTGAGATTCACGGTGCCATTTTTCTGCTTCTTCATACCAACTAAAATACACATCCAACTGGCTTGGTGGGGATTCCATTCTTTAAAAAGCTTACAAGTGAAAGGACTGCAATTTACATACATACAAACATACAATACTCAGGTGTGCCCTTTTGGCGGGATGGTGATTCCTTTGGTCTCACCGGCCCCCATTTTAACAAATCACTTTCACTCGGGTCTTTTACACAGGGAAGGCTTATCCACGACTGTCTATATCCCCACTTCTTGGTGGGGCATCTGGACCCATCAGTGGCTCATGCACTGCCCTTAGGTGGGGAGGGGAATCAGAGGAAAGAGGTTGAGGAAATCAGACTGCCCAAGAGTGGGGAGGATAGGGTCACACAAACCTAGTCCCAGGCAGTCCCCTCGGCGGTCAAGCCAGCAGAGCAAGGCTACTTCGGCCAGGGCCCTTCTGTTTCGGCCCTTCTAGGTGGGGGTCACAGGGCTTGCCTTAGAGACATCTCCAGTCACAAGCCAACAAGCTTCGCAGAGAGCTCTGGGCATCTTCCCGTGACTCTTTCTTTCATTCAAACATTCACACTGGCACACAAATCAGTACAGAGGCCTATTTAGCCACACATAGGGCTCTTCCCGGGGAACAGAACAGAAGGGCGTTAGGCTTGTCTGGCAGCAAAAGGTCCGGATAGAACGTGCAACTCACCCAATCCCAGAGCCTACGGGCAGTCCTCCACCAGAAACCCAAAATAGAGATTTCAAAAGGTCTCTTACTTTTTCAATGGGCCCAGGGTCTGGTGGGGAACAGCTCGTGGTCATCCGGTGTTCGGGATCGCTGTCTATCCGAGTCATGGCACCAATTGATGTGGGGAAAAAAAAAAAAATCGATCCACGCTTTGTGTTTTCAATCAGATCAGCCTGAGGCCCTTTATTGATTACAAGCGCGCAGGGGGTGACAGCTATTGGAGCTGCCCCCCTGAGTCCAGGAACACACAAGCTTTTTAAAGCTTAAAACCACAGACAAATTACACGTTAACTTCCATATTAATTACCTTATTTGGAATACATTGCAAAATTAATACAGGTCAAAAGCAAAAAGAACAGTCTGGTTCGTTTGCGGTTTGACTTTTCTAACAGTGTTATTGCGGTTATATATTTCCTAAGCTTGGGCTATTACAAATTATTCTATTTGGGGATTTTTTTCCACTCTGACTCCTTCTGTCCCTTGTACACAGAAACAAGCAGGATCTTAGTTCAAGGGCTGTAAGCAAGCTTGACCAAACTTAGGGCCTTGACAAAAGTTTAAGGCCTGCTAAATTTTCCCTCACAGTAGTAAGTAATAAGGTACACAGGTGACCCAAAATACTTACAACTAAAGCTGCGCAGTTAGCTACCAACTGCCTCAATTATCAACAGTGAATGCCATGTGGGACAGGATGAAAGTACACAGGCATTGCACTTTAGCATGCTCCATTATAGTGAGACTAGCAAAATGAAACAAATTCCTAGTGCAAATCTAGAGCTAGGAATTCCTGAAGCATGGATCTGCAGTGGGAGAATTTCACTGAGTTAAGGATTCATAAAATTCTCAAATGAATCAGAATTTGAAATGTTCTGCGATACAGTTAATATTTTCTTCCCAAGTGCATTTTATAAATGTAGTTATTTAAAAACAAAACAGAAGCAAAAATCTTCATTCATCACATTTTCCAAGTTCTGTTCTCACTTTTGTGATGCTCTCAGCCTGTCCAACTGAATAAGCAGTTATGAATGCACATTTTCTCTAAAACCTGGTCAGAATGTGTAGAATCTAAAGTAGGGTTGGTGTGAAAAGATGGATCTCCTACCCTGCACATGATCCACTTAGGGAAAACTTTCCAAGTGTTTCTGTGTTAACACAATAAAGATATTTAGATAAACCAATTCCCCCTCCCCACATTGAATATATTCAGTATGTGGTCCTACTTGCAAAATTCATAAAATAAATTAGAATTTATAACCCAGGTTTTATGAAGATTTTTGAGCTATACCTGTATTTACAAAAGTCTCTGGGGACATCCAGTTTTAATTCTAATCTCAATAACATTACATCCCCAAGACACATTTTCCTTCTCTTTTCAAATAAGAAATTATGCCTTTGAATATACACAAACAAATCCCACTCCCAATAGAGACTCAGAGACGGATCAGAATTTGGCCATTAACATTAAGGCACTGATCCTGCAAATCACTCTGTGCACCCAGCTCTACAGGTGGTCCTCCATGTGGATGCAGGGATATGGGAGCAGTTTGCAGAACTGGGACCTAATTAATTTTGGTGCTAGTGATTAAAAAAAGATGACAGACTGAAGAATGGAGAGTTCTATTTATCTACAAATACTGCACGTGCAGCCACAGTGCAAACTTCTTCTCAGCAGGTCTTCAATCTGTCTTAACCCTGACCTGAAGGGACTATTACTAGAGATGAGAGAATACTCCAATCTGTGAGCCCATTCTCATTGCTGACAAGATGCCCAACACAGATGCCAATTAGCAGTTAATTGTTTTGGCAGGTGGTGTGATGCCAAAGGGTTTTTTTTTTTTTTTTTTTTGCTTAAAGAAGGGGAATCCTAGCCATAAGAGCACTACCACTATCCTTTATTTAAAATAAAGCTACATTGAAGTGTCAAGATGATTATTTGATATCACAGAAATTCAAAGTAAGTCACCATGTTATCCTTTATTCACCCAAGCAGGTTTTGCATAGTTCTCAGAATGGCAAGCAATTACTCTTACATCCTACATGAGCTGTTACCAGTGTTAAAATTCAGTAATTCGCAGTAAGGGCAGAGGTAGAGCCATCCAGTGGTATTGAGAAGAAAATACTCAGTGGTTAGAGTGGGAGCCTGGGACTCAGAAGCCTGGGACTCCCTCAAAAGCTCAATTCTTTGCCCACTACAGACTTCCTGTGTGATCCTGGACAGTCATTCAGCTTTTCAGTTTCTTCTGTAAAAATGAGAATAGTACTTCCCTATCTCACTGGGGTGCTGGAGGGATTTAGACATAGTAGACTGTGAGGTGCTCAGATACCAATGTGATGGTGGCCATATCAGTCCCTAGACAGAGATCTTCTCCTGATTAAACAGTTTGGCAAGCGTGTATCATTTGATGTAATCACAAGGCAAGAGACTCATAGACTCAATTAAAAATTACAAAAAGAAATTGTCCTTCATGTGTACATGCAAGTAGCCATAGATTAAAAAGAGAAAGGAATGGCTCAGCAATATCTAAAGAGTAAGTGTGAACTCCATCAAAGACAGAGAAATCCATCTTTTCTAAAAATAGCATAGACTGAGGGCTTGGCTACACTGTCAATGTGCGGCAAGCCAGGGACATTGCCAAAGCACAGTGAAAGTCCCACTGCACCATAGCAATGCTCATAGAGGACATTACTGCACGGCAAGCTAGTGAGCTGTAGTCACACCGTGGCTTGCCGCATAGTAAGTCACCGTGTAAGCAAGCCGAGAATACTGTGGTGAAAACTGGGCATTTGGAAGGGAAGTGACCCAACAGAGGCTCTCTCCTCTCTCTCTCCTCCATTCTCTGTATAACTTTATTAATGAAAGTTTGATAATTTCTGAGCTGTAACATATACAGTAAAAGCTGTTTTATCCGGCATGTTGGGAGAATGGGGGGTGCTGGTAAGTGAAAAATGCCAGTTAAACAAGAAGAAGAGACTTTGGGTGCAGGAGGGGGTGTGGAGCGCAGGCTCTGGGATGGAGTTTGGGTGCGGGAGGGGGCTCAGGGCAGTGGGCTGGGGTATGGGAGGGAGTGTGGGGTGCCAGATCTGGGGGGCGCTCAACTTGGGCGGCTCCCCACAAGCGGTGACCTATCCCAGCTGCTCCTAGGTGGAGGCACGGCAGGCATCTCTGCACACTGCCTCCCCCCACAAGCGCTGCCCCCGCAGCTCCCATTGGCTGCGTTTCCCAACCAATGGGAGCTGTGGAGCTAGCACTCAGGGTGGGGGCAGCGCACAGAGCTGCCTGCTGTGCCTCCACCTAAGAGAAGCCAGGTCAGGTTGCCACTTGCAGGGAGCTGCCCAAGTTGAGCGCCCTCTAGATCCGGCACCCCACACTCCCTTCTGTGCCCCAACCTGCTACCCTGAGCCCCCCCCGCACCTAAACTCCCTCCCAGAGCCTGCGCTCCAAACCCCCTCCTGCGCCCCAACCCCCTAACAGCCCCGCATCAACCTGACTATAAACCAGAATTTCAATGAAGATCAGAAATGCTGGTTTATAAAGCTTTCCGAATGATGAAGTGCTGGATAAAACAGCTTCTACTGTACATACATTAAGAGTTGTAGATAAGGCTAGTGTTTCCAGTCTTACTCTGAGGCCTTGCCTTCACTGCATATAAAAGCATGTTCCTATCTCGAGTTAAGAGCACACTTTTTTTCTTCAGTGAAGACAAGAACTGAGTATTCTTATTTTTGTGGGTTCAAACTAGAATCCAAGGCCTTGTCTACACTAGCGGTACGTGTAGGGTACATGAACCTACATGCCAGTGAAAAGCAGGCTGCATCCACATTGCGGTGTGTAGCTACACTCGGCAGTGAAAGGCTCTGGCATGGTGGAGGAAATGGGGAAAAGCTCTGGAAGTGCCTTTTCCTGTGGTGTAGAAAAGAACTGGCAGCTCCCTGTGGCAGGGAAAGCATCCAGCAGTGGGGGAGGCAGCAGGACACTACACTGCTGAAAATAGCAGTGTAGATGGGGCAGACACTGCTTGGCTGTGTAGAGCCCAGTGTAGGATATATCCTAAGGCTCTGATGTACCTTTACTCGCCTAAGCAGTGCTTCACTGTCTACACTGCTATGTATATCTATGCTAGATGGGGCGCAGTGCATGCACACTACATGCCACTATAAGCATAGACATAGCCTGAGGGGTCTGTGAGGGCAGGCAAAGCGCTGTAAAAGGCATGGTCAGAAACAAGCAGGTCATTCATCCAGTTTGAAACCTGAAAGTCTTCCTTCTGGGTGATTTGTGTCCCGGCCAGTACTGAGACAAAAGCAAATGTGGTTTTATCCAGCATTGGACAGGGAGAGGGTACCATTTTGAAAAATGCACCACTCCACCACCCCCAGTCTGAGCTGCACACAAGGTCACATCAGTGGGGGGGGGGGGGTAGAGCAATGTTCTCTTAAAAATGGCATGCACTGTGCAGCGTGATCTTGCATGCACATACGTGCGGGGTCACGCCAGCGGGATGAGTTCACACCATTTCTGGAAGTATTGGAATGTCCAGTATTCTGGGGATGTGTGATGGCCACCCTAGTAGGAAATGGGGTGTCCCAGACTAATGCAGGTAAGGTGGGGGTATAAAGGCCAGGGAGAGGACCTGTGGGTTTGTAGGGATGGCCTATGGGGGTGGGGGGGCTACGAGCACTACTGTAAAATACAGATCAATGACAGTGTGCAGGGAGCAGAAGGGTGCAGTGTGCTGCGTGGGGGCTCAGAGGACTCGGTGCCATGTGAGTGTGGCAGAGCGGGTGGGAGGCATAATGGGGTTGCTGTGGGGAGTGCAGGGTATAGAGCAGCGCATGGGTGGCATGCAATGGAGCGAAAGAGAAGGGAGCACCTAGTGCTGTGGGAGGAGGCCCTGGCAAGGCGGATGAGAGCCCAGCGCTACGGCTGGTGGGCGTGGCGTGTAGGGGGAAATGTTTGAGCCACGCTAACCTTTGTCAATAACCACCCGGTTGCACCCCATGTGGCCACGCGCCTTCCCTCCCTCCAGGCGCTGCCCCCTCCGACCCACCCTCAGCCCGGCCACCAGGGGCAACAAGCAGCACCAGCAGAGCACCCCCCTCGCCGGGCCGGGCCCCCTAAGGCGGGGGGAGGAGGCTGAACGTTCCAGAGCCCGGGGGGGTCTAGAACGCTGGACGGCAGCCCGGAGCGTTCTCGAATGCTGGGAGGCGGCGGCCCCCCGGGCCCAGCGCGCGCGCGCTCGCTCACCTTCCCGTCCGGGCCGAAGGGGAGGGACTCAGGCTCTTCCCCGACCGGGGAGGGCGCCGGGTCCCGCTGGGTCTCCGCGGCCTCGCTTGGGCTCGAGGAGGTGGCGGCGGCGGCTCCGTGGAGCTGGTAGTCCGGGTAGGGGTTGCTGAACGCCCGCTCCTCCATCTCCGCCTCGCCCCCCAGCTGCAGCTTCAGTCGCTTGGACATGCTCTCTCCCATGGCAGCCTGCCCCCGGCCCGCCCCCTGCTGCACGGCGAGCCGCCGGGGACACGCGCCCGCCCCGAGAGCAGCAACGCGCTCCCTGCTGCAGCGCCAGCACTACGCCAAGGGCTGGGGCAAAACGCGCCTTGTCTTGATAATAATGCGGTGGGGGGCGGCTTGCCTAGCACTTAACACGGCTGCCGCCACAGATGGAAGGTATCAGGGTAGCCGTGCCCCTGCCCCCACTTCTGAGAGGCAGAAAATACCAACTTTAAAAATAAGGAAGCAGGCTGCCGCCGCCGCTGCCGCCTGCCATAGAACAGGGCTGGGAGAAGAGGCGCGCCACGCCCCGCTGAACATTAAGACATGATGGGCACAGTTTCCTCCCCTTTTTGCACGAAACGGCACGATCGCGAGGAAGCAAGGGCAGGCACAGTGAAAAAGCCGCCCGCTCATCAATCTCTGCCAGGACAGCTGGGCACCTCTTCTGAGAGAGAGCCACTTTAAATCCACTGAGCCTTGATCACACCTCTAAAAAAACCCATCGGAGTTCTTCATCTTCTCCCCCCTCAGCTCCCCAACCCCTCCGAAAACTAAATCGGGCTGTTGCTGCGAACAACACCCAAGGCTGCAAAACTCAGCTCCTTCCTGCTGCCTCTGTCTCTCTGCAATAGGGAGAAATTCTCTCCCAAATTATTTTACATAATAACCAGAACCACCGAGGAGAAAGAAAATCCAAAGTATAGGCAGTAAATGATCAATTCCTTCACCAGTGTCATCCGAACCCTCTAGCTTGCTGCAACCAGCAGGAGAGAATGAGAAAAACCGTACAGAACTAATCCCTGACCCTGATAAACATGCACGTAAATGGTAAAGGCTCTACCCTTCCTTTGCTCAATACATTGATATTCAGCTTTCATTCATAGCCCATCCACCAAAATGATGACAGCAGCAGCCTTTCTCCAATCCATAGTCACAAATCCACACTTATCTAATCAATTTTATAAATATAACAAAGAACTCTTCCTGTGCGGAGGGGGATGAGGAAAAGCAGCCTTTAATCTTCTTCCCCCTCAGTTTGTAATTTCCTCCTTGCATTTTATTCTTCCTTTGCTGCTGTGAAATGTGTGTCCCCCTTGCCTTGGATGAAGAAGGAATACATTTTGCATGACAAGATCAGGGGGGAGGGCTCCCTGCACACTCAACTATTTCTAACAGTCAGTTGAGCTGCCAGCTTTCACCAGGCTGTCACACACTCAAACCAAAAAAGAAAAAAGCACCTACAGTATCTACACATATGTGAAACAGGCACACATGTATGAACAGATGGTGGTCCTGGCATTTGCCTAATTCACTGTATGCTTCTTAGTTTAATAGTCTTGGCTGAGCATTTTTGCCTACCCCAATCTCTATTTTTTTGTTCCTCTTGGCTCACTGTTTAGTTTCACATATAATGTTTCTTTTTTATAGACAGGCAGCAGCAGCCCATAACAGGTTTCAGATAATATATTCTGGTTTGTTTATTATATTCAAACTGTGTTACAGCTTTGTGTGGAAAAAGACTGCCTGCCAAATCCCAGTTGCTTAGTATTGGAAATGGAAAACATATCTTGGAGACAGTGTGTCAGTTTAACTGTATAAAATAGTGCAGATCAGCAAGATTCTACTTGTGTGTGAATATATTTATGCACATATACAGATTATATAACCTCAACAATTTTAAGTAATGACAGGATTGCCTATTATGAATAACTGATTGAATTATGCAAATGAGGAATTAATGGCTTGACCCTGCAAGGTGAAGTGTGCCCTCAAATCCCACTGATGTGCATGGAAGATTAGTACACTCCGCACTTCTGAAGAGGAGTTCACCACCTCAGAGGTTTAACTGAAAGGCCCTGGTATACTTAAGCATGTGACTAAATCAGTACCTATTCAGGCAAGCACTTAAGTACACACTTAAAATTAAGAAGTGTAAATGAATAAACAACAAAAATTAAGAGTGCATCGCAAAATGTACTCTATATTTATTTTGACATTGTTGATTTTATAACACTTCATAATATACAACTACGAATTATTTATATTGTGATAGTCCCAAGGGATCCCAATCATGGATCGGGCACCATTCTGGTGGGCACTGAACAAACACATTACAGAAAGACAGTCCTTGCCCTGGAGAGCTTACACTCTAAGTAAAGGTACTGTAGAATATCTTATAAAAATGTGGACATCTAGATCTCATTACAGCAATCTCCTATTAAATATTTCCTAGTAAGTGGATAAACCACCAGTTTTGGAAGTAATTATGAAGTATGCAGTTTATCAAGGTTCTAGTCCATGACCCCAATCCTGCATAGATTTACTGCCTTCAATGGGAATATTCAGAGTGCAGAAAATTAAGAATGAATGTAAGTCTATTCCGGCTAGGGGTGCTAGTTTGTATATGTGTGTACACATACACATGCATGTGTAACACCAATAGACCCTGTTCATCTACAGACAGGACTGAACCTAGGACCTCTGAAGCTTAGTGTATGAGCCTCTACTGCATGAGCTAAAAAGCTAACTGGCTCTTAGGTAAGCATAGGTGCTGCAACTAGGGGATATGCCACACCCCCTGGCTTGAAGTGGTTTCCATCATATACAGGCTCTCAGTGCCCCCACTATACAAATTGTTCCAGCATCCCTGTAACTAAGGCTGTAGCAGATTCATCAATCTCTAGCTAAGCTAGGTGCCACTAGAGGGGAACAGAGCACCACACCAAGCAGGCATAGGTTACACATGCATACCTATGTATGTATCGGTATGTTTGTGCACACAGCCATTATCTTGTGGTATAATATAGATTTTAGAAAACATTTTCCCTTTATTTTTTAAAAGTGGAATTTATGACAAAGTGGAATTCCAAACATATTGTGTGTGTCATAAGAAAATATCATCTGTTACCACATACGATCTCTGGAAAAGAAATAGCCATCAAAATCTGTAAGTTATACAGTTGAATATGCTTATTTAGAGAACAAAATCTGGACCAAAGAACTAGTCTTGTTTACAGAAAGGCCTGTTTTTTTCACTTATTTAGCAAGTGTTATATAAAACAAAGGTCTAAACTATTTCGAATCTTATCATAATAGCTTGAGTAGGTTAAAACATCTTTGCACATGCACAGTGCCCTTGGAAATTTATTCAACACCTGCTAGTGTGGAAACCCATTTTTTAAAATCCAACTCTCCTTTTCATACAAAAAGTGATTTTTCTCACACACCTTCTCTTGCCGTCGCTGTTATATCTGTGCATTCTGGGACTTCTGAAGCACTTTCCCCATAATCCTCGCTGCTCTTGTTGGAAATAGGATTGGGGGTAATTCTTAAATCTGAGGCAGTACATTTGCACAGCTTCCATGCTTGCAACTTCCTGTCCACACTGGGGAGAAATAATTCTACAGTGCACCAGATCAGCCTCAGCTGAGCTAAAGGCTAGGTCTACACTACCCGCCTGAATCGGCGGGTAGAAATCGACCTCTCGGGGATCGATTTATCGCGTCCCGTCAGGACGCGACAATCGATCCCCGAATCGACGCTCTTACTCCACCAGCGAAGGTGGGAGTAAGAGCCATCGACGGGAAGCCGCGGAGGTCGATTTTGCCGCCGTTCTCACAGCGGGGTAAGTCGGCTGCGATACGTCGAATTCAGCTACGCTATTCGCGTAGCTGAATTTGCGTATCTTAAATCGACCCCCCCCTGTAGTGAAGACGTAGCGAAAGACTTATTTTCTGCTATCAGCTGATACAACCAATGTTTGTAAAACACTTGGGACAACTGTTGGCAAGGTATTATAGACTCAAAATGTTGCAAGCAGAAGGTTTTCTTTGCATTCCAGTGGTTTCTTGCAGCATTTTTCATGTAATGTTGACAGAGTCTGTGAGGAAATAGCAACTCTCTCCTTCCTCCTTTCTTTTGTACCCAGACAGCTGGATATACTTTGAAGGTTTTTAAAACATTCTTCAGTTGACAATTTTTCTTTTTACACTAATAGGAAAAGTGGACACAAAACATACTTGAATGTTCTCCCTTTGATGCCAGTGCACACAATTTCTGCAGCATTAATGGAAATTATGATAAAGGGGGAGGGACAATATGTATCCCATTTTTTCCCTCATTGGACAGGGGAAGGGAGTTGTTCCCAAAACAAGTACCTAACTTAAATCACACTCCTGGACTTTCCATGCATCTTGTCTCTTCTGTGTCTGTCTTTTACATTGTAAGATCTTCAGGGCAGGGATGTCTTTATGTTTTATATAATGCAGAACAAATAATAAATAGTGATAATGGGTCATTTCATGTCATTTAAAAAAAAATCAGAACTCCCCACTGTATTTTGCTTAGAAATTAGTTACATAACATAACTCAACGAAGAGTTCAGCTTAAAAAAAGAAAAATCGATGGGGTGATATGGGCTAATCTTCTTTTGATCATTTTTGCCAAATGATTAAGACATAAAGTCTTCACATTTCCTTCCTCTAGCCTTGCACCTACTACTTTTGTTTTTGTCTTCCTTGCTGCATTGCCTGATCTAGTTTTTTAGGGAAAGTGCCATGTCCTTTCAAAATGTATAATAAAGTGTCTCGTTTGTTTTGGATAATGTATAAATAATAATAGTAAATTAATAAATCCATAATGACACTACAGTTTCCCATATATTTTGCTTGTTGATCCCATCGTGTTTAACATATGATCATAACTGACAGGGATGGAAAGGGCTTTTGTGTCATACAGTTCACCCCACGGGCTAGTACACAATTGTACTCAGTGTTAAACCCACGAGTGTTTCATCATACTGAAATCTGATGTGGTTTTTGTAATCAATATGAACAACTATCAAGAGCCTCCCAAAGCACTGGCAGCAATGTTTTTGTTTTTAATTATTCCTTCACTAGTAGTTTTCATTCTTGCTGCTCCATATTTTCTCCCGGTCTTTGTGTGACACCATCTGACATATACAAGCAACAAACCTCTCTGTGTTTTCTTCAGCAGGGACAGGATGATGAGGACGTGGGCATCAGCATCTAAAGTAAATTACTTTGCAAATTCTGGGAAACCAAAGATGAGATTAATGTCTGCTCCTGCATAACTCTAAATATAGCTTTTATGAGCTTCATTTGACAGCAGTTGGCAGTGGTAAGGGGGTGGGAGGGGAGTTAGACCCCATCAAACCCCTTCCCCCTCAGTTTCAGAGTCACTGGCTCTAATTATGTTGACCTCCCCCCCGACTTGTGAAGAGAAGTCTGCATTTTTATGATCTTTACCAGCTCAATGCAGTACTTCAAAGCAACATAGTTGCAGGAACAAATACCACTGCATGATTCAGGGATTATTCCTTCATGGATTGTATTCATTGAAGGAAATGTGATTCATCAGTAGCTGGAATGCATGGGCGGTGCATATAATAGGCCAGGGGAGGCTAAACCTCTCCTAATCCAGGCCCTGGACCCATCCTGTCCCCCAAGCTAGCAGGAGCTCAGCTCCAGCTGGAGGCCAGCAGGCAGCTGGGGCCGGCAGGCGACCTGGCATTGGGGGCGGTCGGCTGTCCAGGGTGGTTCAGCTGGAGCTCCTCCAGCCGCAAGTGAGATGGGGCTCTAGGGGCTCCGGTGGATGGGAGGGAGAGGGTGGAGAGGAGTGAGTGGGGGATGAGGCGGGGAGGGACCCTACTCATCTGGCACTACTCCTAGCTAAAATACCTATCTAATATTTCTCCACTTCATTGACTCTCCACCTGTACTGATACTTTAATTCATGTGAAAACATCTCTCTTTTCCCTTGTCTGTACTTCTACCTCTGATATCATCTAATATTTGAAAGAAATTTAGGGATACAGTTTGTCTGAAAGCCATCATACCAAAACAGGGCCTGAAGACAATGGGACTACTCATGGTAGTAAGCATCTGTGCTCTGTAGTAAGTATTTGAAGAATCAGGTCCTACATTTTCATTATATTGTACTTACAGACTTTGGACCAAATCCAGCCCTTTGTAAGTGGACTCAGCTTCAGCTGGTGTTGAATCCACTTATGCAAGAGTGAATCTGGCCCATATAATATACTGTACTGTGTTTTCATAAACAGCACACTTCTTTGGCTGCTACGAGTAATTGGTTTCTATTATTGTTCGATCTTGCTACTTGAGAGCTTGTATGTCTCATTGTATGGCTTGTAAATCACTGTGATATTCAATCACTGTATGGATGCTTTTAATAACAATTCCATTTAACATGCTGTTGCTTGGGAACCTAGAATTTTTTTTTCCACATCTTTGAACTTCTAAGAGAGAGCAATGCCATCAAATGCTGGCACTGTATTGCTTTGTTTTGATGAGTGTACACTAATATGAAATGATAAGACTGAGCAGCAGTTGTTGAACTTCTGTCTATTTTTAAAGAATAAATTTTTGTCATAGTCACCCATTTCATCTCCTTGTCATCTTACCCTTAATGTTTCTTGATTTCACATCCAGAGGAATAAAATTAATAATGCAGTCATCTGAAGATACTCTTAAATATTCTCCTGGTGTCTTGTTAATTGTAGCTATGTTGAAAATGAAACAATTACTCAATGTTATTAAAAATGTCCACTTGACAATCATTAGTTTAGCAATATATTTTTCAGCAGGATTATTTCCAGCCACTACAAGTTTTGTAAGGAAGTTGAAAGTAGAAATCAACTATTAGAAGATAAATATCACATTCTCAATGCCATATAGCTGGTGGAAAGGGCAGTCTTCTATATATTTATGCACATCTACTTACTACACAATATTTAAAATAGGGGTTTTCAAACTTCATTGCACCGCGATCCCCTTCTGACAACAAAAATTACTACATGATCCCAGGAGTGGGGACTGAAACCTGAGCCTGCCTGAGCCCCATCGCCTCGGGTAGTGGGGCCAAAGCCCAAGTGCAGGGGCGGCCAAAGCCGAAACCCAAGGGCTTCAGCCCCAGGCAGGGGGCCTGTAACCTGAGCCCTGTTGCCCAGGGCTGAAGCCCTCGGGCTTCGGCCCCAGGCAGTGGGGCTCAGGCTTCAGCCCCAGACCTCAGTAAGTCTAAGCCAGCCCTGGCGACCCCATTAAAATGGCCCTCTTTGGGGTCCCGATCCACAGTTTGAGAACCACTGATCTAAAACAAGCTCAGGATTACCGCAATGTTTTCTGTGTGTTAAGAAACTACCTGTGAGTAGGGCTTTCAAACTTCTGGTGTTACCTCATGGGTTTCATTTTTTTGTTTTCTCTTCCATCTCTTGAATCTTCTTAACATATGCTCAATGTTCCTCAGGTGCCACGTGACCAGGATTCATCACCAAATTTGGTCTGCTGGTTGGATCATCAGCTTCCCTGGGCTGCGACATGAATGCTGACCCGTGCCCCTATCCCTTGAATGAAATATTAATGTGACTTAAGAACCAACTTCAATCACTGCCTTGAGTTAGGGATAGAAATAAGACCTGGGCCCGACAGTCATCAGAAATAATGGGCTTGATCCTGGGAGGCACAGAACATTCTTAACTCCCATATACTCTGATGGGAGTTCAGTGTCCTCTGCATTTTGTAAGAGGTGCTCCCCACCTTACAGAATTGTGCCCAACATTCAGTCACTTTTTCTCACACAGGAACAGAGTATGTGATGAGACAGAAGAATTTTTAATATGATAGACAAGCAAAATGTAAGCAGTCTTAAGCAAAGAAGTTTAACATGATTTGCAAGCGAAGGAAGCAGTAGGATGAGAGAGAGAGAGAGAGAGACAGAAAGAACACATTGTGAAGGAAAATGGGGAGGATCAGTACTGGGAACAGCTGAGGGAGGATGAAAAGATGTGGGGGAGGGAAGGAACCAGTGGAGATCAAAGGGCCATCCTGTTCCTATTCAAGATGGTGAGAAAACTCTCACTGATTTCATTGATTCAAGATCAAGAAAGTCTATGAAAGAAATGCTTACCTCTCTTGGTGAAGGTGAAAGTGCATTGCAGGGCCCTGCAGATAACAGGTTTGGCACTGAGGATGAAATAGACTGATAGGTCACATGTTTAATTAGAAATCTGTATCAGGAAAGGGACAACTTGCACTCTGCAAGTGGCTAAGGTAAACCAAAAGCTAAACCTCTTTGTACATCTGAATTGATTACTGCTATCATGGGGATTGCATGTATTGTGACTGAAAACGATAAATAAATTTTCTACCATATGTTATGGACTCATCTCTGCAACATGCTGAGTGCCTCTTTCAATGGGAATTGCAGTTTCATGAATCTTGATGAGAAATGAGGTTGCTGCATCTTGCTGATCACACACTTGGCAGGATCACACACACATAGTGTTTACACTGCTTACCCCATTTTACCTGACTCACAATAGAACCTCATTCATTCCTATGAATAGAAATGCATTGTACAGTAGCTTATTCTGAGAATTAACACATGCGCATTTCATTCCTCACTAGTGATCTGATGCTGCAGTCGTTATTCACATGAGAAGAGGCTGCATGATTAGGTGTTTAAAGCCAAATCTTCACAGAACCCAGCATGAGCAGCTGGTCTGGACCCTGCAGAGAGACACAGGGGGAAAATGGTGAGAGGAAAGACTCAGACTCATAGACTTTAAGGTCAGAAGAGACCATTAGGATCATCTAGTTTGACCTCCTGCACAACGCAGGCCACAGAATCTCACCCACCCACTCCTGTAACAAACCCCTAACCTATGTCTGAGTTATTGAAGTCCTCAAATCGTGAGGTGCAGAGAATCCTCCAGCAAGTGACACATGCCCCACGCTGCAGAGGAAGGCGAAAAACCTCCAGGGCCTTTGCCAATCTGCCCTGGAGGAAAATTCCTTCCCAACCCCAAATATGGCGATCAGTTAAACCCTGAGCATGTGGGCAAGACTCACCAGCCAGCACCCAGGAAAGAATTCTCTGTAGTAACTCAGATCTCACCCCATCTAACATCCCATCACAGACCATTGGGCATATTTACCTGCTAATAATCAAAGATCAATTAATTGCCAAAATTAGGCTATCCTTTCATACCATCCCCTCCATAAACTTATCAAGCTTAGTCTTGAAGCCAGATATGTCTTTTGCCCCCACTACTCCCCTTGGAAGGCTGTTCCAGAACTTCACTCCTCTAATAGTTAGAAACCTTCGTCTAATTTGAAGTCTAAACTTCCTAATGTCCAGTTTATATCCAGTTGTCCTTGTGTCCACATTGGTACTAAGCTTAAATAATTCCTCTCCCTCCCTGATATTTATCCCTCTGATATATTTATAAAGAGCAATCATATCTCCCCTCAGCCTTCTTTTGGTTAGGCTAAACAAGCCAAGCTCTTTGAGTCTCCTTTCTTAAGACAGGTTTTCCATTCCTCGGATCATTCTAGTAGCCCTTCTCTGTACCTGTTCCAGTTTGAATTCATCCTTCTTAAACATGGGAGACCAGAACTGCACACAGTATTCCAGATGAGGTCTCACCAGTGCCTTGTATAACGGTACTAACACCTCCTTATCTTTACTGGAAATACCAAGCCTGATGCATCCCAAGACCGCATTAGCTTTTTTCACAGCCATATCACATTGGCAGCTCACAGTCATCCTGTGATCAACCAATACTTCAAGGTCCTTCTCCTCCTCTGTTACTTCCAACTGATGTGTCCCCAATTTATAACCAAAATTCTTGTTATTAATCCCTAAATGCATGACCTTGCAATTTTCACTATTAAATTTCATCCTATTACTCTTACTCCAGTTTCAAGATCATCCAGATCTTCCGCTACGATATCCCGATCCTTCTCTGTATTAGCAATACCTCCCAGCTTTGTGTCATCCGCAAACTTTATTAGCACATTCCCACTTTTTGTGCCAAGATCAGTAATAAAAAGATTAAATAAGATTGGTCCCAAAACCGATCCCTGAGGAACTCCACGAGTAACCTCCTTCCAGCCTGACAGTTCACCTTTCAGTATGACCCGTTGTAGCCTCCCCTTTAACCAGTTCCTTATCCACCTTTCAATTTTCATATTGAGCCCCATCTTTTCCAATTTAGCTAATAATTCCCCATGTGGAACCATATCAAATGCCTTACTGAAATTGAGGTAAATTAGATCCACTGCATTTCCTTTGTCTAAAAAATGTGTTACCTTCTCAAAGGCGGCGATCAGGTTGGTTTGGCACGATCTACCTTTTGTAAAACCATGTTGTATTTTATCCCAATTACCATTGACCTCAATGTCCTTAACTAATTTCTCCTTCAAAATTTTTTCCAAGACCTTGCATACTACAGATGTCAAACTAACAGGCCTATAGTTACTCGGATCACTTTTTTTTTCTTTTCTTAAAAATAGGAACTATGTTAGCAATTCTCCAGTCGTACGGTACAACCCCTGAGTTTACTGATTCATTAAAAATTCTTGCTAATGGACTTGAAATTTCATGTGCCAGTTCCTTTAATACTCTTGGATGAAGATTATCTGGGCCCCCCAATTTAGTCCGATTAAGTTGTTCGAGTTTGGCTTCTACCTCGGATGTGGTAATATCTACCTCCATATCCTCATTCCCATTTGTCATCCTACCATTATCCCTAAGCTCCTCATTAGCCTCATTAAAGACTGAGGCAAAGTATTTGTTTAGATATTGGGCCATGCCTAGATTATCCTTAACCTCCACTCCATCCTCAGTGTTTAGTGGTCCCACTTCTTCTTTCTTTGTTTTCTTCTTATTTATATGGCTGTAGAACCTTTTACTATTGGTTTTAATTCCCTTTGCAAGGTCCAACTCTACATGGCTTTTGGCCTTTCTCACTTTATCCCTACATGTTCTGACCTCAATAAGGTAGCTTTCCTTGCTGATCCCTCCCATCTTCCACTCCTTGTAGGCTTTCTGCTTTTTCTTAATCACCTCTCTGAGATGCTTGCTCATCCAGCTTGGTCTACAACTCCTGCCTATGAATTTTTTCCCCTTTCTTGGGATGCAGGTTTCTGATAGTTTCTACAACTTTGACTTGAAGTAATTCCAGGCCTCCTCTGCCTTTAGATCCACAAGTTCTTCAGTCCAATCCACTTCCCTAACTAATTTCCTTAATCCTTTAAAGTTAGCCCTTTTGAAATCAAAAACCCTAGTCCCAGATCTATTTTTGTTTATCCTTCCATCTAGTTTGAACTGAATTAGCTCATGATCACTCGAACCAAGGTTGTCCCCCACAACCATTTCTTCAATGAGGTCCTCACTACTCACCAAAACCAAATCTAAAATGGCATCCCCTCTTGTTGGTTCTTCAACTACTTGGTGAAGGAATCCATCAGCTATCGCATCCAGGAAAATCTGAGCCCTATTATTATTACTAGCACTTGTCCTCCAGTCTATATCTGGGAAGTTAAAGTCTCCCATGATCACACAATTCCCATTAGTGTTTACTTCATTTTAAAAACATTGAAGAGGTCTCTATCCATATCCAAATCAGATCCCGGTGGTCTGTAGCACACCCCAAGCACTATCTCTGGGGAGGCTCTAGTAGCTTTCTTTCCCAATGTGATTTTTGCCCAGACAGACTCTGTCTTATCCATTCCATCACTTCTTATTTCTTTACAGTCTACCTCATCATTGATATACAATGCTACTCCACCACCTTTGCCTTTATTTCTGTCTTTCCTAAACAGCACAATTCCTGTACTCCAGTCATGACTACTATTCCACCATGTTTCTGTTAACTCTATAATACCTGGTTTCAATTCCTGTACCAGTAGCTCTAGTTCCTCCATTTTGTTACCCAGGCTTCTCGCATTAGTGTACAAACATCTTAATTTTTGCTGTTTGGCTTCACTGACATTCTTTACCCGATAAGGCACAAACATTCTACCACCAGTATCACCTATTAGACTGGTATCTACACTACCCTTCCTCCTTATGTTCATTCTCATACCCACGGCTGTATCCTTTCTTACTTCGTTTTCTTCTCTCTCAATGTTAAATTCCGGCGTGAAGATTACCTGGACATCTCCCAACCATCTCCCCCAAATTCCTAGTTTAAAGCTCTCAATCAGTTGTGCCAGCCTCCATCCTAGAAGTCTATTTCCTTCCTTACTCAGGTGAAGTCCATCCCGAGAGAACAGTCCTCTGTCCATGAATGCTTCCCAGTGGCCATACATCCCAAAGCCCTCTTTATAGCACCACTGCCTGAGCCATCTGTTGATCGCCATAATCTTGTCACACCTTTGTTGCCCTTCTCTAGGAACAGGCAGAATCCCACTGAAGATCACCTGAGCCTCGATTTCCTTAAGCGTCTTCCCCAGCCTGGCATAGTCTCCCTTGATATGTTCCAGCGAGAATCTAGCTGTATCATTTGTTTCCACATGAAGGACAATCAGCGGATTCTTTCCCGCTCCTGTTAGGATCCTTTTCGGCCTCTGGTCCACATCCTGTATCTTAGCACCCGGCAGACAGCACACCCTTCTGTTCTCCGGATCCGCTCTAGTTACAGGCCTGTCTGTTCTTGTCAGTAAGGAGTCCCCAATCACGTAGACCTGCCTTTTCCTGGTGATGGTGCAATTCTCCGGTCTATCCCCTGTTCCCTCTGGCTGCAAGTCCTCTCAATTTCTATTGTCCCTTGCAATCCTCCGCAACCCATCCCGTATCCTCCTGGGGCTCATATTTGGTGTTGTTATCTCCATTGACTCTTCCCCTCTTCCTAAAGGACTAGCTGCTCTTCTCTTCTTCCTTGCCCTCTCACCTTCAGCTACCACCTGCTGTGCCCCTTCTTCATTTTCCAACTCCACAAACCTGTTCCTGAGCTTTATTTCTCCTTCACTAGCCCGTCTTTTCCTCTGCCCGGTTCTCTTAGTCACATGCTTCCACTGTCCACTTTCCTCACCCAGCAGTCCCCCCTCAGAGTTCTTTGGTCCTGCTTCCATCTGCAAGTCTGAGCTTTTCCCTTCAGACTCCTCATGTCTTTGCTCCATCATCTGCTCGAACCCCCTTCTAAACTCAACCAGAGTTTCCACCTGCATCTCCAATCCTCGGATCTTTTCTTCCATCAGCTCTATCAGGCGGCACTTCATGCAGACGAAACTCTTTTCAGGTACCTCCTCCAGGATCATGTACATGCTGCAGCTTCCACATCCAGTCATCCTCATTGTGTCTTCCACAGCTGCCTCTGTATCGGTCATAGCCTTCCTACCTAAAACCTGTTAGTCCGGGAAACAAAAACCAAACCAAACCACAGCCACCCACAGCAAAATAAACCCCCAACGGGTGCCAGAACACGGCAGAACACCACCCACTCCCTTCACTAGCCTGTCTATTCCTCTGCCTAGCTCTCTTAGTCTCCCCTGCAAACTCCCCTGTTTACAGCTCTGTTTGCTGGCTCCTGTGCTGCTGCAGCTGTCTGTGTCGCTGCCTGCCTGGCTGGCTACCTTTATAGGACCCCTACGCAGAGAAGCCCCGCCCCCTAATCAGGGCTCAGCTTCTCTCCCAGCACACTGCCCCTACCAGCCTCCATATAACCAGCCACATATAACTACAAAATACAATACACAAAATACAAAAACCTTCTCCAACAGAACTCCCACTGAAACTCCTCCGTTTACAGCTCTGTTTGCTGGCTCCTGTGCCACTGCAGCTGTCTGTGACATCTTCCCTCCCAATCCTGCCAGGAGCCACTCTGCAGAATATTCTTCAGCCTTATGGAAAAAGTATTCTTGCTTGCCCCTATCACAGCCCTAGTATGGGAGGAGGACCACAGGATCCGTAGACCAGACACCAGTCTCCTGGCCTAATTATGCAAAGCCCCCACCTGCCCTTGTCCTGTGGGAGCCATGCAGTGGGTGCATGCTCTACATCATCACCCCAAATCAGCCCTCTCCCTTCTGCATGGGTTCTGCTGCCTAAGGATGGGAGGATATTTATGACAGCTGAAGTTGGGGTGCGATTTTTCCTTTAGTGATTGCAATTCATAATGACATTCTTATGAATGAATGAATGATTTTTTGGATCTTCCCAAATCTTGTTTTCTGATTGCTTCTTATAATCCTTCTTGTAATTACAGTTACATGTGCGCATGGACACAGTCACACACCTCCACACTTTTACTTTTCCAGAAGAACAGTCATCCTGAATTAGAGGAGACAAGTTGGCAAATTGGATGGGCTTAGTGTGGACTGATCTCCATGGTGACATCTCCCTATTGCATTTTTAAAAAAATCTAATCTTCATTAAAGGTTCTGTATGTGTGGTGTTTATTCAGGATGGAGAACAGACTTTAAAACCCACTTTAAATGTTGGCACTGGAACAACAAGCCAAGCTATTGTTGGTGACAGCTAATGCAGTGTGAAGTAGAAAAAAGATGTATATAAAAAACTTTCATTTTATAACTGGGAGGGAGATTTCTGTTTGAAATGAATTCCCTCTTCAGATAGCTTCCTGATTGGTGTTTTATTCCTTTTTTCCTGGCATTTGACTTGTACAAATGCTTCAGTCATTCTGAATTAAGCTCCCAGGTCTGAACAATGAAAGAGAAAACACACAACAGAAATGTAAAAGCAGTGCTCTGCTGGAAGCCATTTAAATGTCAGTTTGACATAAAATAAAATATTAATAACAGATTTGAAACAGTTTCCCTAAACTATATAGGGTTAGACAATATCAGTATGAACAGGGTAGCTATGCATTATACACCTGGTTCTGCTGAAGGACTAATACAGGCTCTGAGAACACATAATATAGTTCAAAAGTTTATACACTGAGACACAAACAACAAATATTCATCATATGTTAAAGCATTTGGGCCAAATCACTGCTAAGGTAACTCCACTGATTTGGATTCCCTTATCTATGAAGTCAAGTCAATAACTCCCACATTAAAAGATCATTCATATTTATGACATAGTTTCCACTAGGGGAAACCAGGTTCACCCTCTACCATACGTTAAAAACTATAGATATACTAATATAAAACTGCTGTCTTTAGCAAATCAAATCCTGTTTTAGTTGTACCTGCAGAGGACAAATGTATCAGAATAACTTCTGTGTGTGTACTGCAATTCAATCTCCTTGTTATATTAGTGCTAGCATCAATGCAAATTTCAGAAGTAATGTAAACATTTATTAATGATAAGGGCCTGACCCAATTTCTAAGAAATTCTCCCATTGATTTCAATGGAAGTTGGAGAAGGCCCTGAACTTGCAACTGAGCACTTCAGCTGTGTTCAAAAGTAAATAAAACTGTATCCAGTGTGACTCAGATGTGTTAGCTTTAAACATTCATTCTTAACTTATTAACCAGGATGCAGATTATAAAGTTTTCCAAAGCTGCAGTGTACTTTGGGTTGCCAACTTTCTATTTTCAGAAAACCGAACACCCTTTCCCTGCCTCCTGCCCCGCCCCTTTCCCTGCTCACTGCATCCCCCACCCTCACTCACTCGCTCATTTTCACCAGGTTGGGGAAGGGGGTTAGGGTGTGGGGCAGGGGGTGGCAGTGAGGGCTCCGGCTACACGTACAGGCTCTGGGGTGGGTCCAGAGATGAGGGGTTTGGGTGCAGGAGAGGGCTCCAGGCTGGGGCAGGGGTGTGGGAGGGGGTGAGGGACACCTGGCAACCCTAAGTGTACTCAATATTCTAGAATCATGGGGCCTAGAGACACAGTTCTTCCACTGGATCACTAGGCCACTGCTCCCCTGACAAAAATAAGATCAAAGTATAATGAATGTACCTTCATTCTCATTCCTTGCACCATTCGCGAATGCTAATTTATGAGAATACTCTAGCTTCTCCAGATGAAGGATCCATGTAGAGGCAGCTGTTCCAGTGTTTTAGTCTGTATGTATGCAAATTCCAGTAGGGGCTCCAGAAGAGCAGAGAAGGATTTCATTGAATAACCTGGCATCCACAGCAGAGCTTTGAGGGGTGCTCAGTGAGCATATATGCAGCTACAGCAAATTACAGCACCCCACCTCAAAGCTGCCAAGGGTGGAGTCCAGTGCTGCTCTCTGCTGCACTGTGCATGCGGAAGCAATAAAGCAGAAATCCTTGCGGAAAGGAAGACCACATCATGGAAGAGGAAAGGAGTTGTGAAGTGCTCTCTTTTTTCTGGGAGTCCACAGATTCCCTTCTGTGTAAACACTACGCACCCGGGGTTCTGCAGATTTTAAGGGAGAGATGTAGGTGCCCAATAGGTGGATGGAGACTAGTGGTAGCTAATCACATGCACCTCTGTGCAACGTTCTTTCCTTAAGAACTAGTAGATTTCCCAGAAGACAGAAGTAATTCCAGGCAGGGTTGATTTGACAGAAGGATGCTGAAGGGTTAAAATCCATGTGCATTTTATATAACAACCTGGTATATGGATTGTGCCAGCTCTTTTTCAGACCCAAAGTCCAGAGTTTGGTCTTGAGACCAGAGGCCTAGCAAATAGTGATTAGCTAAGAGAAAGCTGGGGTAAACAAGATAATATTGCCTTTGCTAAGATATGCTTGGTCAGTAGAAATGCCAGATGTTGAAGCAATAACTAAATAATTATGTTTCATCCAATGTTTCAGATTGAAGAAAGGATCCCTGTTCCTATTGTGTCAGTCTCTTCTGTAGGGAACGTTCTTCCCACAGATCCAACCTTGAGTTTATGAAAATTGGCACATGTCAGTATAAGATATGGCATCCTTCCACCTCCCTTCCCAGGGACCAGTGCCCTGCCTTAAGACATAAAGAAGACAATCTGTATTGTCATATACTCTCACTGCTTCTTTGCTTTAACCCCAAAGGAATGTACCTGTTGGACAATCAAAGGAGTTGCTCCATTCCTATGGACCCCAAATCAGAATTCAACATATATATACACTAATAACATTTATACTAATAACATTTTATCAAAGTATTAATTAAATGTTAACTTGCTAACTTGAGACCATGGGCGGAGACATTATGTAACCTTTTAACCATTGGCTAATGTGCTATCTTTTCTTGCTGCAAAACCTATCCCGGGGTGTGGAACTGCCTACCCCGTCACTTTCCCCTGCCCATGGAAAATCTATATATTCAATTGTAATCAATTGATTGAAAGTGTCTCTGAGCCTAATAAGCAAGGTGACACTCCGCCAGCGCTGTGTGTAATAAACTCCTATGCTTGACCTCTACACGGTGTGGATTTATGTCCTTCAGATGCGCTCCTCCAAAGGCAAGGAAATCACCCCACAATTCCTCCCATCTTCAGCTTAATATTAACATTGGGGGTATTCGTGAAAACGTTCAAATTTTTTTTTAATTGTAGTGATAATTTTACATATACCATCACACTTTCTTTCTAGATAAGAACTATAATTGCAATGCAGTTTGTATTATGGGAGGTTACTGGGTAGCACATGCCAAAGAGGGCTAGGACTGTGAAAAGATTATAGTAATGATATAGTTGTACTGAAGGCAGAAGCCACAGAAAAGGGGACTTCCAGAATGGTCTTCCTTTCACGGCAGTGAATGGCTGTTTGTTCGTTCACAAGTGAATTTGGAAAGCAACTATGGAGAATTATTTCACCAGGAAGAAATAGCTTTTGTAATGCATTTAATGGAAAGTTCTGTTTTGTTACATAATATGAGAGTCACAAAGGAAACACAAGATTTAACGATATAGTTCTTCCTTTACATACTATGAACATATTCGTTATTTCAGTGGTTCTCATGCTTATAAATTGTAGTTACTATAAGGTTGATTAATCATTATCATTAGAAGCCCTTGACTATAACTAGTCTTTAAAAAAAGAACATTCCTAGCTATAATTTGGCACATGTAGTCTCATACTACTGGGGAAAATAGCTAGAATTATCTATTTAAAAATATAAAAATTACAGTCAAGGATATTTTTGGTTTTATTTTGCTCTCATGTACCTCAAACAATTTGATTAAAAAGAAAATTTTGTGGATGAGTGATTACTGTCTAAAATGCTTTTAGTATTCTGAAAATAAGAAAAAAACTGGTGCCTGGGCATGTATTATAAAATTTTCATTAGGATTTTCAATACCTATAGCACATATCATTAATCCTGTACAAAGGCATATGATAGGCCAGCACAGCTCCAATCAAAGCAGTTCCAACTTCTTGCATAAGTACTTCAACATGTTTTTAACATATTGCCACTGTCTGTTTTCAGTCAGTCATAAGTTTCTGAAACTTGAGACTTCCAGGCTGAAATTTCCAAGTCTTCATCTTTGACCATTAGCCTTTTTTTTTTTTTTTTTTTTAAGGAAAATATGAGCAGAAACAGTTCAGCATCTTCTGAGTATGAGAAAGGTGGTAGAGAAAAATGTTTCCTATTTCCTATAAAAATTGTTTTTGCAACCTTTTTTTCCCCCAACAGCTTTATAGCCAGACTGGCAGTGGAAGCTATTTCAAAATGTTTATTTGGAAATAGCCCTCAATATCCTTGTTTACAATAGGATTTCCTAAATCTTTAGGATCAGTCAGACTCATCACTGCTAGCAATGGTGGGAGTGCTTGCATAGATTGGCCACAGGCATGTTTATCATCATGTTGTTCAAAGCTTAACTCTTCCCAAATGCTTGCCCAAAGACATAGGTTTCACAGTGTGCCTGGAAGATCAGCAAATCCGGGTTATTTCAGCCTTCCTGTGGAAGTGAATTCTAAGGTTAACAGGCCCTCATGTCATTTGCCATACCAATAATCACCTCTCTTTCAAACTAAGGGACTTCTACCTTGAGGGTCTCTGCTAACCACAGCTGCATCACATAGGGAGAGAGGCCAGCCACTCAAGTTGTGAGGTCCCAAATCATTTCAGGCTTTATAGGTCAGAATCAACACATTAAACCACACCTTGAAATCAACAGGTGTTGGTGCTGTGTACTCACATTGAGATACATTGCTTAACAAACAGGCTTCTGAATTCTGCACGAACTTCAGTTTGTGAGTTGGTTTAAGATGTGCAGCCTTAACAACATTACAGAGAATTAATCTTAGCAAGGGGAGGAATCAGAAAAGCCTGGAGAAGGGAGAGATTGCTAAGACTGGGGTTAGGGTGCAGAGTGGATCATAAACTGAGGTGATCATGTTTATTACTGTGGCCATAGACATATGGAATTCTGAGGGCAATAGCCAGTCAGAGCAGAAGAACTTAAACAAATTGGGCCAGATTCTTGGTCCTTCGTGTCCTATATGTCATGTCTATACCACTCTATCTCCCAGCCCTTAGCATAGTTGGAAGACTTGTGTGGCCTCTACACTACCACTCTCTGGTTATCCCCAACTACTGAACTGACCCTTGGGCCCATGGGAGAATGAGGCTACCCTAAATTGTATCAAGGGTCAAACCATAAAGCCACATTTGTTCCTATCTCTGGTCCATTGCTGATAGGGTTGCCAACTTTCTAACCGCACAAAACCAAACACCCTAGCCCCACCCCTTCCCTGAGGCCCCACCCCTTCCATGCCCCTTCCCCGAGGCCCTGCCCCCTGCTCACTACATTCCCCCTCCCTCTGTGGCTCGCTCTCCCCCACCCTCACTCACTTTCACTGGGCTGGGGAAGGGGGATACGGTGCGGGAGGGGGTAAGGGCTCTAACTGGGGGTGCAGGCTCTGGGGTGGTGCCAAAAATGAGGGGTTCAGGGTGCAGGAGGGGGCTCTGGCCTGGGGCAGAGAGTTGGGGTGTGGGAGGGGGTTAGGTCAGGGATGAGGGGTTTGGGGTGAAGGAGGGAGCTCTAGGCTGGGGGGTGGGGCTAAAGGATTTGGAGTGTGGGAGGGGGCTGCGGGTTGAGGCAGCTGGTTTGGGTGTAGGAGGGGGCTCTGGGTTTTGGGGGGACTCAGGGCTGGGGCAGGGGCTCAGGGTTGGGGTGTGGGCTTACCTCAGGCAGCTCCCGGGCAACTGCGCAGTGGAGCTAAGGCAGGCTTCCTGCCTGTCCTGGCACCGGGCTGCACCCTGGAAGCAGCCAGCAGGTGTGGCTCCAAGGCGTGGGGACCAGGAGGCTCCGTGCACTGCTCTTGCCTGCAGGCACCACCCCCCAGCTCCCATTGGTCACGGTTCCTGGCCAATGTGAGTGCAGAGCTGGTGCTCGAGGTGGGGGCAGCACGTGTAGCCCCATGGCCCCCTCGCCTAGGAGCTGGACCTGCTGGCCACTTCCGGGGCACAGCCTGATGCCAGGACAGGTAGGGACTAACCTGCCTTAGACCCGCAGCACCACCGACCAGACTTTTAACAGCCCAGTGCTGACCGGAGCTGCCAGGGTCCCTTTTCGACCAGACATTCCAGTCGAAAACCGGATGTCTGGCAACACTAATTGCTGAGCCGGAACCATGAATTGGGCCCTCAGTGCAGAACTGGATCCTGAGTGAGAGGGCTGAGAAAACAAATACATCTGAGTGTAAAAACAACAGCTGCAACTTGTTTCCTGTTAATTCAGTAATAGCCATTTCCTGGGCTAATAAACTTCTTAACCTTCAGGCTCAGAGTTTACTTGCTATAAATACCTTGGCCTTTTACTTCAGTGTTTATTCAGAACAGGATATAGTTATAACTTCATTGGATTTGTTGGATGAATATGACTCAGCACTCTCATTTTTCTGAGTACCACTAAAACTTTAAGCTTCCTGTAGGGACTTGATATTAGTTCCATGCAGAATCTTGATGGCTGATGGCAAAGCCTTATAATGATAAGGTCTCTTGGCTTCAGTGAAACTCCTTCTGTTACTGAATAAAGCTGGGGTTTAACACTTGACAGGGGGAATCTACTCAAATATCTTGAAATTATGTTTTCCATCCAGACACGGTTATTTTAAAGACTGTATTTCCTCTTGGATAACTTCTGAAGTAATGAAAATGATCTTTGAATTATTCTGATTTTCTTCCAAGTTAATCTCCTGGCTACATCTGGAGACACTGTCCTGGGGCACCAAAGATTATAAACATCCTTCTAGCCACAGTGAATGCATGCGTGTGCGCGCTCGCTCATACACACACACACACACCCGCGTCACAAGATTGCAGGTTGTTGTGTGGTTTTTTTTAAGCCTCACCAGATGGAAGCTTTTAATACTAGCTTTCTTCTATAACAAATCCTCTCTATTACTGATACTGATGCAAAAATGTCATGACCTCCTGTACTCTCTTCTAGATCAACACAGCAGAATTCCATCCTCTTTGTATTTGATTTGTAATATCTTCACTGTCTAGTTTACAGTCATCCAAGAATCCCATATGCTGTCTGGTCATGTATGAAGTAAAGCCAGACCCTCAGTAACGGTGACCTTTAAGACCTAAATGTCTCCACTTGAGTTATGCAGAGAGATAGAAACAGCCTTAGAATCCTCATCTTTACCTTCTGATGCCTTGGGCTTGACAGTGTTTTCTAAGACAATGGTTTACCTTTTACATATATTAGTGATTTAATAGCATGCTATATTGCTTAGAAAAAATAACAGCAAAACTTGGCATCTGTAAAGGGAGAGAAAATTGAGCATATAAATCAAGATTTTTTTTTTGTTTTTGTTGTTCAGTTTTGCATTGACTTTATCAGATGATCTGATTTACCCTCTACAATAAAAGAGATGGTACACAGAGTTTACAATATATTGTATCCTTCTTCATTGTAAAAACGTGCAGTGCCTCTGCCTAAATGTTTGGAGTAGTTTCATAATGTATGATTAACAAATTCAGAGTTCCTACACAGGCCTTTAACCATCAATAAATATTTAATGAGAACAACATTTTATAAGGATCTCCTCTGCTTTACAATCTGTAACTTTAAGCATCTCAACAGAGGGGGAAAAAATGAATGAAAAAAATGTATTCTGCAACACACAGTACTACCACTGTGTTTTCAACTAATGAAATGTCCTAGGATATTAAAAGCAGGTGCTACAGATTTCAATCCTAGATTTTCTAAGTGATGAGTGGGAATTTAGCGATACAATTTCAAATTGTTTTAAAACTTCATCATCTTCATTATGGTCCCAGTTCAGGAAAATATTTAGGCAAATGCTTAAAGCCATCCTTGTTCAACGAAGCACTTAAGTATATGAAGTTAGTCATGAAGTTAAGTATGTGCTTAACTGCTTTGTTGAATAAGGATGAACAGCTGAATCAGGGCCTACAGCAATTCTTCATAATGCTCAAACATGCTCACAAATATAGGCCGCAGTCCTACAATCAGATCCGAAGAGGCAGACCCTTCCCCCTTTATGGAACTCTATTGACAGATGCAAAGGTTTCTATGTGCAGACCCAATTGCAGAACTGGGACCATGGAATATATTTTTAGTTGAGATTCCTTTTGGAAATGGATGGGAAAACATTATCTGATGTGCAAGGTGGGTCTCTAATTACCAAACTTGTTAGTTTCATTGAGGCTGCAGGAATATTTTGACAAGTCTAGAGGCACATGACAGTTTGCTAGTTTGGCCAATATGCTTAGTTGTTTGTTCTTAAAGTTTCTGTTTGCAAGAGTGATGGGACAAGGACTCAAATGCTCACCAGCAAGATCTGAATGGAGGTATAACAGAAATCAAGCAGATATTTAGTAAATGCAAAGATGGCCAGCCTATGCCCCAGTCACCTAGTTTAGTGGAACTGTTTTAAATGATGGTTCATGCTAATGTCCTTTGCATGAGGGGGGAGGAGAGGGGAGAAAACTGTGTTAGTTAATATTGTGTCAATTCAGTTATATGTTAGTTTGTGTGATTTTAAGAATTGTGTAAAGGTTTTCTTGTGTAAATTATATGCTATAATATAGTTTCTATTCCCCTGCAAGATCAAAGGGTCTGCTTGCATTATGGTGGGTCATCCTTGTAGTTTGCATCTGGTGTCTCAATGGCATTAGACTAACTCCACACTGTCATGTGACAGCAGTCTCAGCAAAGAGAGCGAATGGGCATAGAGGCATGACCTACCCTCTCATCCTAGATCAGAGCTGAGGCACATTGGCTAGGCAAAGTTGTATCAGCCTATATAGTATATCGTATGTGATTATATTATATCCTATAAAGCCAGTGGGGGGAGCAGAAAGTGGATCATAAAGATCTATGAAAAAGTCAAGGAGGGGCAACTGCGCCCCTTGCCCCATAGCAAATGATATTCTTGGCTTGTGTTGCCCCTGCTGAGGTTATCATTTGATCTGCAGATAGAAAACTTCATTTTCAAGTGCTGTGAATTCTATGCCTATCACAAGCACAAAATTAGCTTTGAAATATAAATGTTGATATTTGATCTCCCAATGAGCCATCTTTTTAGTGATATCAGTAAAGTTTGAAATAAATTGTAGGAGTTTCTGATCAAATATATTGCATTAAGCTTAGAGGGATTATTATTTCTCAACGGTATCCAAGAGATACCCATAGCAACTAATCAGAGGTGGCTGATTGCTGCAGGTAGTTACAGTAAATGGCACAGTACCTCTCTTTCCTTCAAGCTCAGAATCCTCTTCATCCTATTCTGATTTTACTAGCAAAAAGGAACCTGTCAAAGAGGCAATATTTCTGCATGTGATCTCTCAGTTTGTCAATGTTGGTTTTTACTCTAGAGAGCATTAAGTTAGCATTGCTAAAATGACTTCACTTTGCTAGTTGAAAAAGAAACACTTCTCCCTTTTCTGGCAGATCATGTCTTGGAAATTCATTGCCTTGGGTATTTTGAATCTTTTTTCTAATTTAACCTTGTTTGTCAGGATTTTTGCCAAGAGCCGAAGGGTGCAAAAGGATCACAAGCATGTCAGCTGGGAATTGATTTTAAGTTCAAAACCAGATTGAACTGATTATGTAGGTACAAGGGAGTTACACAAATTATTACATTTCACTTCAAGCCAGGAGTTGACATTATTATAGGAGCAACCCTGACACCTTCCACTTAACAGAATTGCTAGATATATGCTGTTTGCCAGTTTTATACATACAGAATTTGTGTGGATTCTGCCTAATGTTTTCTAATGTCAGCAAATGAATGCCAGTATAGGTTAGTCAAGCTAATAGCAGGCACCTGATCAGAAAAACTAGCTTTTAGCTTTGCAGTGTGCCAGATACACACTGATCATTTCTTCACAGAGAGATGATCATATTTTAGATCAAGTCCCTATTCATGCAGGGCTCAATTGTGTCATTCGGGCACAGCCCATAGTAATGGGGGCAAGGAGCCACTCTACTCCCAGGGAGCACTGGGAAGCATTCAGCCTCCGGGAGGTTAAATGCCTTCTGTGGTTAATGGGCATGCAGACGATGCACACCTGCTACCTTGGCCTTTTGTGAGGTGAAGCTGTACAGTTTTCCTTAACTCCCTTCTACGCCCATTTTCACATGCTCGAAGCCTACCTATCTATCTCACCCGTCATTGTGGTATTTGAGCTCCCTAGCCATAGTACCAGAATACCTGATTTTCTTATTATAAATGCCAGTATGTCACCACCCCTTGCGCAACTTAAAAAGGTAAACTGGGGGAGGGGGGAAAGAGGGGGCATTGAGAGGGGTGGAGTGTGGGAGGAACCAGGGAATTGGAACCTTGGGGCAATTGTTAGTGAGGTGCCTGAGGCAACTCAGAGAGCTGAGGCCTCAATGGTTTGGGGTATGGGTGAAACATCCTCTGGGGAGTCAGGACTGAAGTGTTGGGAGAGCAGGGGTTAAGGAAGTTAAGGCATATGGTAGGAACGTTTACAGAGTCAGAGCCACAGGTGAGTGGTATGGAGAGCTGGGGCCTGTCAGAGCATGAGGAAGCAGTTTTTGGGGGACCTGCACAACACAGTTGGGATAACCTGATAATGCACTGACAGGCCAATACAACCTTTATACTGCAGCAACCCACCATGGCTGCTCCCCATGTGCCTGGTCCTTCAAAGGGGGGCACAGCATCTGGGGAGATGAAATGCTCCTGTCACTCTTCCTCCCCTCCCTGGGGCACTCATGCAAAGGTGGTACAATCTAACCTATAGAAATCCACTAAATAAGGACCCCTTACATTCTCCCAGAAGACCATCCTGCATCTACCTTAGGAAGCTTTCCCAATTTAAAATGTTCAATAGCTTCTAATACTACTGTACCAGAAACATGCTGACTCACACTGTCACTTTGTATTTCAGGCAATTCTGAAAGCTGCCATCTGCCCTTGCATCTCCTCAGACCTATACCACTTTGTGAGTATGTAACTCATTAGGGTTAGGGTACCCACGCTGCAAAGCACTAAGCATGCGGTTAAGTGCTTAGCTGAATTGGGGCCTGCTATTCCTATTTCTGCTCTTAGTTACACCAGTGCCACCCCACTCGAAATTCACTCAATGCCTCTAGACTCCAACAAACAAGTCATTTGTTCTGAGGGAGAAATTCATCCCTGTGCAGAAAACCCACCTACAGCATCACTGAAGCCTTATTTTGGGCTTTGCATTTGCAATGTACACTGGGGCCTTCCCTAAACCCCTGCACAACTTATGAAACACCAGGAGCCCTTCCTTAGCTTTTAAGGCGTGGAGTCCTTTCCCCAGCCTGAGTGTCCCTACTGTAAAATATTAAACTAGGCTTTGCTATCCAGCTAACTTTGTGTCCCATACTGGTGCAATGGATTCTTCCTTAGGTGCACAGTTTATTAGCTCAGTAAAAGTATCTACCATAATTGCTCAGTATATGATTTTCAAAGGCTTAAAATTAGACTCAAAACCAATTTCCTTTGGAACAAAGGAAGACACTGCTCCTCAGAGAGGCCTATTTCCATGCTGAATTACCAACCTTAGTTTCAGGGCTGTTCACAAAAAGGGATGAGTTTTTTTTTATAACCAGAAGAGTGCATCCCACACTTTACAGCCCCATTTCTCACCAGGAAATCTTCGTGCTCCAAACAGATGAACCATTTTGGCTCAGACTTTCCAACATAATGCATTTTTGGCAGAGACCAAGAATGGAAAATTTAATCCAGAAAGGGGACAGTTCAGAAATGTATGAACAACAACGGGACACAGAAGGTAATTGTCATGTAACCTTAACTATAACAGTCACTGCGGCTCTTGCTCTAATTAGTATTACTCGTTGAGAGATCGATATTTCAGACAACCGTAACCAGTGCAGAATTAAACTATTTGGGAAGTAGAATAAATCACAGCCTTCAGGCTGCAGACTGCCTCATTAAGGAAATAGACCAGCCGATTTCAATAGATAAAGTACAAAACCCTGTGGTGAGAACATAATTGTCAGAGTTACCAATTGCTGGAAGCAGGTCCAAGGTTTAGTTATATTACCCTCCCTGTCATCAAGCCTCACAATCACAATGACTGCCTCTTTCCTTGTGAGATACTGCCACAATAGAGATCAGTGGAAATGTTTGAGCTAGAACCCAGCTGGTATAAAAGTGCCTTCTCCATTAAGGCTTCTTGCCTTTGAAATTGACTCCCCCCATGCCCTGACACCATTGGTCTGACATAGCCTGTTTGCTGACATTCAGGGTTCACTGCAAGTCCCATCTTTTCTCCCTGGTTTTTAGGGAGGGGGAGCTTTGTAAGGGTCAGGGCTGGGGAAGATTGAATTTGGTGCTCCTGAAAGGTGTTGGATTGGCAGCTCTGGAGACTGAAATCCTTCATCTATAGTTACAGCTCAGGCAGCAGCAGTAAAAGTTTCTCTGTGGTACACTGCCCTGGAAAATCTCCTCAACCCTGGTGTAAAGGGACCACTTCCAAAGATGAAAGGATAGATCAGTCTCCATACCAATTACAGTGGAGCCGCATCATACGCGCATTTAACTTACGTGAATTCAACTATACACGCTCGGCAAATAGAAAGAAAAATAATTTAAATACGGTAGTGCAGGCGATTCCACCCACCATTCCACTCAATGAGCGTATGCCCTGGAGTGAGCGTGAGGTGGGAGATGTGAATCTGCTGTTCCCTCAGTCGGTTTCAGTTCCCGCATGCCTCTCATAGTGTGAGCATCTCGCCGTGCTGAGTGTGATTCTAGTGTTTAAAGATACTTATTTTTCGTACAACATGGCCCCTAAACACAAGCCAACTACTTCATCTGGTGCTCAACCGAAGAAACAGCGATCTGTTCCAATGCTGGAGGAAAAACTGGCTTTGTTGGACTTATTGAGAGACGGTATGTCGGTCTCCAACGTGGCACGTAAATATGGCCGCAACGAATCTAGCATCCGTGCTATCAAGATTCAAGAGAGAGAAATTCGTCAAGCCGTGGCATCAAGTGCTCCAATAACTGCTAAGGTGATGAACCAGGTGCATGATAAGACTTTAGTGAAGACTGAAAAGGCATTAAACGTATGGCTGGAAGACATGAACAGTAAATGTGTGCCTATCGATGGCAACACATTGCGAGAAAAGGCTCTTAGCCTCTATGCGCTGTTCAAATCTCCCACCAAAGAGGGACATCCTTCTAATGAGAAGGAATTCAAAGCCAGCCAAGGTTGGCTTAACAGTTTTAGGAACCGCTTCAACCTCAAAAATGTGCAGACTACTGGTGAAGCTGCATCTGTCAATGAAGAGGCAGCAAAAGCCTACCCCGAACAATTAAAGAAAAACATAGAAGAAAAGGGCTATCTTCTGGAATACGTTTTTAATGCTGACGAGACTGGGCTCTTCTGGAAAAAAATGCCCAACCACACTTACACTTCAAAATCAGAAAGACAAGTCCCTGGCTTCAAAGCAGCTAAAGACCATGTGATTGTGTTGTTTTGTGGCAACGTGGCTGGGCATTTAATAAAGCCGGGCTTGAGCTACAGGGCTGCAAATCCCCGTGCCCTAAAAGGCAAATTTGCTGAAGTGTTCCAAGCAGCGAAACACTTGAATGATTTAATTTCTGATCCCTCTATGGAATGAAGCCTCAAAATCACAGGTAGTATTACGGACGATTTGAGACTGTATCAAGAAATGTTTGAGCAGCTCAAGAGACAACAGCGACAGTTGCCGGTCACCATGTTTTTCAAGAAAAAGTAACCAGCAGCAGATGAGCCTACGCAATCAACTTCTCGAGCTGAAACAGAGCCAACCACTTCGTCTACAACTCGCTCTCCGTCACCTCCGTCTCCTGGATCAACATCAAGCCCTGACGACCCCCCAGTAGTGTCGTCAGAGGAAGACTAATCATCGGAGTGTGTACAGCGCCCATCTTCATCGTTTCATCATTCATCATACGGGCGCTGTACTAATCATCATCGTCATCATTCATCGTCGTCGCATCACCATTGTCGTAGTCGTCGTATCACCATTATCATCGTCATTGTAGACTAGCAAGAATATCCAGGATGAACGGAGTGGTTAAGTTTCCTGTTTTCCTTTTTTATTCTTCTCTCTCTCTCTCTCTTTTATGTAATTAAAAATACTGTAAAATTATATTTTGCATATGTACTCTTTATTATATGCTGTACATTACTGTATACATTATATATTTATACATACAGTATTACTGTACAGGGTTGTATACACAAAACCATGTACAATATACTGTACTTTATGGGCGATTTAAGGGATTTTCAAGGGTAATTTTGCCGATATGCGATTTTCGCCTTACGCGCTGACTTTAGAACCTAACCCCCGCGTAAGATGCGACTCCCCTGTAAATCCTTGGTCTCTCTGGTGAAACTGCCTGGGTCATCTCTGTCCACTGGGAACTGGACTGAAATGACTAACTAGTTTCACACAGGTCAAACATCAGTCTTCAGCTGGTAACAACTTTCAGCAACTACTGATTCAAGGCACACTTATACCAGAGATCTCGAGGTGAAATACAAAACTATCTAACTACAACATACAATGGAATACATGTAGCCTGTAGTTGCATCTAGAAATACATTTCAAAGGTAGCTTGCTTATGAATCAAAGAATATTAGAAAAAAACAACTCCTGCTAATTCTGAAAAATAAAGATTCACTTGTGGGAGACAAGGGTAGATAAGCCTCTTAAAAGCTTAGTTTTGTAATCCACCAAGGTCAGTTTACCATGGTAACACAATTACCAACAGCATACAATCACATGGCATTCCTTTTAATTCCCAGCTGTTTACATTCACAAATCAAAATAAGAGAAACATATAGAGAGAGGGACTTTAAAATGCAACTGAAGGAGTCTGGATGACGCATGGGATTGGTAGCAGGACTTCTGAGAACTAAAACTCATTTTCACACACACACACACACACACACACACACACACACACACACACACACACAAAACATTAAAAGAGGAAAGGTTCAAAAATCAAGGAGTGATTTAAAAAATAGATAAGCTTAGTCCTGATTGTGTCCTGACACAGGAAATGCAGGAAATGTACCGGTATATTTCTTGTGCCCACATATGGCTGACTTAATAAAATGCTTGGCAATAAAAATCATCTCTTTAGCCAGCTGGACCTGAACTTTGCATTATTGAAATGTAGATCCAAATTTGGCAGTTCAAGTCCATCTCTATGGATTTGTAATGGAAATTAGTAGGCCATAACTTTTACTTACCAACAAGGGGAACATGCAGGCAAGAGCTTGTCAAAAAATTTCTATTGAAACTGTTTATTGACAGAAAAGTACGTTTTCAAGATATACCACAGCCAAGGATGCCCATGATGCTTCCCAGAGGCTCCATAAGAGGGGAGATAGTGGTGCATTATGGGAGATGTAGTCCACTCAGGAAGCTTAACCAATAGAGACACCTGAACTGCAACTCCCATAAGTTGTATCACAAAAGAAAATTTGGGGTTTTGGTGAACATTTTCATATTTGATTTTTTGCTAAAATATTGAAATTTTCCATGGAATTTTTTTTTCTGACTTGCTCTAATACAAAACTGTCAACTCAGAAATATCGGTAATAAAAACTGAGACACCTGTATGTTTCAGCTCATAGTGTGGAAATGCAGATTGACTTGAGAGCAATGGGTTGTCTTTCTTTTGTTGTTGTTGTTGTTGTTGCAATCATGCATTCATTATGGCCACTTAATGCAAGTCTCCTGTAGACATTCTCCTCATGTTTTAATTTGGCTGGCAAAATGTGAAATCGCTAGCCGCCTAAAGTTTCAATTCCACCTAATCTATCAGAGGCATATTATAGCAAGTGAAGTGAGGGGGAGTAAACAGGGCAGTGAGAAAGATTTTGGGAACATCATAATTCTAGGCAACATTTGTTGCAGACACTTTCTGTTTCTGATGGGACATATGAGATGATCTATCTTAGTACCACACTCTGGGTGCTGTGTTAAATTAGAGTCATGTGTGATGCTGGACTTAAAAAAAAACATTTCTCTTTATATTTCAGCTGGGAATGTTGGATTTTTTTATTGTATATCTTTTGTAGTTTTCTACTCTATTGTATGTAGAAATCTATGTAATCTACTCTACTATACACAGTATATACTTTCTGCAATAATAGCTCTGCAATTTTGAAAGGTCAGTAAAAAAAAAAAAACCAGTTGATCTACCGGTATATGGACTCAATCTTTCAAGACTATTGTGTGAAGTAAATTTAGTATAGGAGTTAATATTTAGATAGTCCCAGAACCCCATATGTAAACTGGTGATGCTCCATTGAGGATCTGTCTCACTCTATCTCATTATTAGCTCCTACACCAAATATTCAAATCATACAAAAGGTTTCCTCATTGTTATGGAAAACCTCTAACACAAGAAGGTTGACACAGAGCATTTTGGATGGTCTAATGGAACTGTGCTGATTTACACCAGCTGAAGATCTGGCCCCAAATGGGTGGTTCTAGAACCTGGAAGAAACTGCTACAGTAAGAAGGTCAGAAGGTGAGTGGGTGCTCTCACGCTTTGTTTAAATTTTCCTGTGTTAAAAGTTTCCCTTAAAGATGAGGAAACCTTTTGTATGATTCAGAAAAGTGATTGTTACACTCACAGAGACAAACGATATGAATGCAGCACAGCTTGAATTTGAGATGGAAGGCTCGGTGGATTCTGTTTGGAGATCAACGATAATGAGGACTGAGGTCCCTCCACAGGAACTTTCTCCTGTGCCAACACTTTCTTTCTTCTTGCAAGGGAAGGCGAGAGGTGAAAATTTCATTACTGAGCTGCCCTAGCGCTTTATTTTCTTATCTTGTCTTGAAATAGGCCTCATCTCTGTTTCTTTTTTGCAGCAAAATAAGAAAAGAAAGATCATGGTGCACACTGGCAACACTGCTTTGGTTCCAGCAACATCAGCAACCCATTATATTTGAATAGAAGTTGCTACCTATTTAAGGCTGTGGCTACACTACAGACCTTACCACAACACAGCTATATCGTTGCAGCTGTGCCGCTGTAACGTCTCCCATATAGCCGCTTTATGCCAATGTGAGAGAGTTCTCTGTCAGCATAATTAAACCGCCTCCAACAAGTGGCGGTAGCTATGTCGGCGGGAGAGCGTCTCCCACACCGGCGCTTCTGTCGGTGAAACTTATGTTGCTTGGGGGTCTGTTTTTTTCACATCCCTGGCCGACAAAAGTTTTACAGACAAAAGTGTATATATAGCCGAAGTCATCAAACAGGAAAGAAGCATTAATAGATGTAAAAAGCTGGCTTCCTAGTGGAGGTGTTCCATCTTGTCCACCAAGAAGGACAATTAAAACCAAATGATCCACTGTGGAACATCAAAGAACAAAGGCTTTGTTAATTGCATTCCTCCCCACTGCAATGGAGAGGAGAGGTGGGCATGAACTCATCCCATCAGCCTGAACTCTGGTGAAACGGGAATAAAAAGCCCTAACAAGAAGAAACTATCTGTATGCTGCTTGGACTTTGGGAGAACAAGATTTCTATGCATAAGCAAGGGATCACCAGCTGCTTAACCTGGGTTAAAGGACTTGAGAGTTTTTCTTATTGTAGACACTTCTATTACCTTTTGGAACCTAAGACTGTAACTCATTTGTGTGTGTATATTTACCTGCTTTAACCGTGTATATAATTCTTTCATTTCCTTATCCTAGTTAATAAATCTTTAGGTAGTTTATTATAGGACTGGCCACAAGCCTTGTCTTTGGTGTGAGAGCTAAGGTGCAATTGACCTGGGGTAAGTGTCCAGTCCTTTGGGATTGGGAGTAACCTGAATATTGTTGTGATTTTTGGGGTAAAGGACCATCTGTCACAAAGGCAAACTTGCCGAGGTGACAAGATACATCGGAGTACCCAAGGGGACCATCTGTGACTCCATAGATAGGCTGTTAGAGTGCATGAGGAGTTTACACTTGATACTTGATTGATGAAATCTCAGTACTGAGCTCACAGCCACTTTGGGGTTTGTGCCCTGCTCTTAACAGTCTGCCCCAATGTTGGTACTCATGCTCTTGAGCCACTGCAGGGCAGTATGACACCAGGATTATTGAGAACATCCACAATTACATTAAATGAGATAATATGTTATTTTAAAAAGTCACAAACCAACCATAACTAACATGGGGTAGGAAGAAACTTTCCCTATGGACAGATTATTCCATAATCATTCACCATGGGTTTCCTTGCATGTCATGTTTGCCAGAGATAGGAAACTAGACTAAATGACCACTGGTCTGAACCAGTTTGACAGGTCCTATAAGATGATGGGTAGCATTTTCCAAACTGCCTAAGGGACAGATTTTTAAAGGGATTTAGGAACCTAAAGGTGCAGATAGGCATCTAGTGGGAAAACATTGAGATTAGACTTGACGTGTGGGGAGAGAACTGGTATTTGGTTGGGGAGTCCCAACAGTGAGTCTAGGGCTGACTGGGCATGGAGACTGGGATGAGGAGTGAGGGGTGGGGAAGAGACCCCAGGACAGGTTGGAGGGGATGGGGCAGAAGGGATCATGCTTGGGGGGGAACAGACAGAAAGACCTGTGACAACTAGAAAACACTTCCCTCAAGAGCTGGGAATAGAACCTGAAGTTCTTCAGTCTTGACATTCCTCTGCTATCAGCAAATATCTGAGAAACCCACTGTCAAAGTCTATGTCTCAGCCCTCTCCAGTGCTGGTAGTTGGGATTCCCTCTGAGACCTTTTCCAATTGGCTTATCCGGAACACCTTGTCCAGTTCTGGGAGAACACTTCACCCAGTTCTCTGGGATCCCAACACTCAGTTCAACTCCAGATTTCATCACTCAGGTTCCTTTATTTGGCATACAGCAAAGCTATTCTGAGTTGATCAGACTCCAGCAGCGGGGGTGGGTATAGGGTGAGTGAATTAAAGTTTGATTGATGTAATTGTTTTACTATAAGTCTGTAATACTAAATTGTTCTTTGAATTTTTGTTAGAATGTTGTGGAAGTTAGATTAGTAAGAGTAGGATTATTTTATTTCGCCTTATTTTACTATAGTAGAGGCCTGTTTTTAATATTGTTTTGCTGTTCTTTATGTGAATGTGCTGTTCCTTGTATGAATTAGATAGGTGTGGTATGTGAGGAAATAAGAGAAAGGACGCCAGCAACAGATGGGCCTAATTGCAAAAAAGGGAGTAAAGAGATGGAGACGCCAGTATCACCTTGTCCTGATGGCCGAAGAAGTGTAGATTAACAACCCTAAAAGTGCAAAGGCATCCGCCCTAAATCAAGAACAATTCACAAGAAAAAGAGATGGAGAATGAATTGAAAACAACCAGTTTTGATAATAAATTATTACAGCATGACACAGCAGGATCCATAGACTAACATGAGAATCAACTCCTATGAAAGAGGGGCGAGAGCCAGGAGGCTTTGGATTCGTTCTGCAAAAACAATGGAGCATCGGTATGCATGTCCGACAGAGGCCCAGCTCCCACTCATGTTCAGTCTAGCTGGCCACTAGACCGACTCAAGCAACGATTAGGACTGGTAACTATAACACCAGCTGCAGAACCTTTCGTGTGTGTGTGTGTGTGTGTGTGTGTGTGTGTGTGTGAGAATATATGCATATACTTACTGATTTTAATACTTGTTTAGCATTTTAAATAAAAGCGTCGTATTGCCTTGTCCCCTGAAAAAGATTCCGTGAGTTTCCATAAGCATAACAGGTGTACCACACATCCAAAGCTATACAGAAAACCTCTTCCTTTATATACATTTACACATTACATGGCATCACATGTTTTTGGATTGGCTTGGTTACTTTGTATGAACCAATTCCTGTGTAGCATGCTCCGTCCCTGCTTGACCTACTCTGTACCTCTTCTCTACAGTCCTAACTTATCTTGTCCATTGTTATCTTGTTCATAGTAAATGGTTCCCTGCGTGTTCTACCTCTTATTTTAGCTGGACCAGACATTCTGTCTGTTTAGCCTACTGACCTATTTACTTATTTAGCACAAACATTCTGTTTTCAGCCGAATGGTCTGTTTACCTCCTTAATTCTATCCTCCAAGAAATGAGGCATCCCTCCATGTGTTAATTATGTCATGTCAGGCCAGGCCTCAGCTACACTGAGCCACATAGTAGATGACAACCTACTGCTGCTATCAGTTAGTCTCTTAGTTCAAGCGACAGAAGTCTGGGCACTGGATTTGAAAGTTCCAACCCTGCTGATGAACCACGTGGGTGTCAGAATGAGACAATAGCCTTTTTCACTACATAACCCTGATTCAACCCCAGAGCAGGTCCATCTTGCACACTGGCATTCTGTGAGCAAAATAAGGTAATCAAGTAATTAAAGACTGTTTCATAAGACATATGCACAAGGGGGTTGAATTAAAGTTGCTCAGGCAAACTTAATTCTGGCATTTCCTAACATATGAGTGCTTGACTTTGAAGCCTTCAGATTCTTTTAATGTAGCTGTTCTGTGAGTAATATCTATAAAGGATAGAAGGGAGCCCTTTGAATGGCAAAGCTTGAACTGACTGCCTTGTCCCATCTTGTAAATATCTGATATATTATTCTGATCAGATTCTTAATTGTAAATCAGAAGTTCAGTATGGCCTTGATCCTGCACCATTGAAGTCAATGGGAGTTTTGCCATTGAATGCAAGGAGTATAAGATCAACCCCTTTAACAGTGGGCTAGGGCTTAATGGCATATTGAAACACACTAATCGTTTCTAAGTCAATAGGTCAGATTGTGAGCTAACTCCTTACTCAACTGGTGAGCACTTACTCAATATGAGACACCCTCTTTAAATCAAGGGACAATTCATGTAATTGGACTACTTATGTAAGTAACAGCTCACAGTATGAGTGGTTCACAATCCTGCCCAGTGTGTTTTTTGGTGGTGATGTTTGGTTTGGTTGTGCGGTGGACCCAGACTCCTCCTGCACTGCAGTGAACTTGTGTCTGTGCAATTCCACTAGAGAGCACTTAGCCTACAAAACCACTTCACTGCATTGCACTGCACAGTGCAAAGAAACTGTCAGAAACTGTGAAAAGAAATTCCACCTTCATAATAATAAAAATAATAATGATACGGGATGGAGCTTTCACCCTCAAAATCCTTTACAGACATTAACTAATTAACCTCCCATGTTTGAACATTCCTGCTATCGTTGGAAGAGCCTGGGGGAATTCTGTAGTAAAGATTCTAACTCATCCCATTAAAATGTAGGGCAAAGCATAGAATGCAGTCACCTTTACTCACCACTGAATGTTAAACCATTGTTTTAAGTACTTGAGATAGCACCTATTAACAAACAGGAATGAAATTTACCTCTGTGCAGATGACCAGCACAAAATCTTTATATCATTTATGTCCTACTTAAGCCCTCAAAATAGGACTTAAGTGGTATATAGGCCTTTTACACAGGAGTGAATTTCACCATAAGGCCCTGATCCTGCAAAGACTTTTACATAAGCTTAACTTTATGCAGTGTGAGTCCAATAGGAGTACTCACTGTGTGTAAAGTTAAGCCCATGCATAAGTCTTTGCAGGATCAGCATTTAAATAGATATATATTAACAAATGCTCAACTTCTATTCACTTCAATGGGAGCAGTGGGAGACCATTGCTGAGCACTTTTGAAAATCTCATCCCTAATTTTTTTGTTGTTGTTGTAAATTTCTTCTTTGGTTATATTTTGATTTAGATATGATTTTTTTTATTTGATTGAATATACCAGCTGTAACTAGCACAATTATTCCTCTGAAGGATGGGCATAGTGAGTATGAAACAAACATTTAAGTAGTTGAGTTCTACTGATGAAGTGTATCCTCCTCAATTAGCAAAATAATAACAAATTAAGTTTTTTAAATCACACGATTGGCTGTATAATGGACTTTGAGAGATCATAAACACCACAGGACAGAAAGGTAATATGTGAAAACTTATTGCAAATCTAAATGAACTGGAAAGGACTTCTGTGCCATTTGAAGGAGAAAGAAACATATCATGAACTGGATAAGAGGACCTGAAGGACGACTGTTCATCAGTCAGTCAGAATCACCCTAGTTAGTATCACTTCACTTACAGACTATGAGTGGGGCTTTTCAAAAGCGCTCAGTATTTGCCTATCTCTGCTCCCACTGAATTCAATGAGCATACACTACACACATGTTCAGTTGTCTTTAGTGAGAGCAGAGCTAAGACAGTGTTGAGTGCTTTTGAAAATCCCACCAGATGGTACAAATTAGGCCAAGGTTTGGACTAAGAGAAGTTGAAAAGGAAGTGGAAAACGCCTGAGTGACAGACTGAAAGTAAAAGAAGAAATGAGGAAACCCTTAAGCAGCTGGGAAATGGAACAATTTGGAATGTGTTGTGTCCTGATCTGGCTTCAGGGAATTAAAAGTAAAGCCTTTTCTGAGACTTGGATTGGGATTGTTAATAGTGTACAAATTGTCAACCAGAGAAGTTTCTGTAAGCTCTGTAAGGGGCTTGAGGGTACTCAGCACTTCACATGGACAGTTTATCTTTTACAGGTCCAGGGCCTAAAACAGAGGTATACCCAGGAAGAATATCTTGACCTAAATCTATGTAACTTTAATCAGTGTAAACTAATTAAAATTAAAAATAAAGTTCAAAATTAAGCTAGAGCATTCCTTGTAGATATTTACATTTATTAATATAGGTTATTGCATGTGTGCAATCCTAAGTCTCATAGAAAAAGATTAAAATTGATTACATCAATACAAATACATTGTGTGTGTATGTATATCTGCATGTGTATGTATATTTGTATATTTTAGGGGAGCTGCCTCAAGAAGAAAAACATGTCAATCACTGGTCCTGAGTTCTATTCTTAGTTCTACCACTGATCTGTTGTGCTCCCTGGAGCAAGTCACTTCAGTTCTCTGCCTCGGTTTCCCCATCTGTAAAATGTGGATAATGATATTTCCTTGTAAAGCACTTTGAGATCTAAGACTGAAAATTGCTGTGAGCAGTAGTATTATTAAAACACTTTGTATTGAGATGAGGCAATTAATCCTGTGCCAGAATAGAGTACTAACAAGCAGGCATTTATGTAATTCTTGAAATTTTCAATGTATAGTGAAGTAAGATGACCTTTGTTCCATCTTAGTTATTGTTCTATTAATATGTTCATTGATCTTGAGCCTTTTTTTTTCCAGAGATTATATTTTTAAATCATCTTGTTTTGCTATAAGTACTGCTTTCCAGTATAGAAATGCTGTCCTAGGTATACTTGTGTTTTTGCTATACTGGTATAATGTTTCACAGCATTCACTCCTCTGGGAAAACAGAAAGTATGTGAGTTTGGGTTTTATTTATTCAACTGTTCACTAGACCCAGGTCCATTTTACGTTGCACTGCAGTGTTTTATATGCTCAGGTTCGGGGCAAGATACAAACATCCTTCACAGCAAAGCAAGTTCATAGCTGATACTCCTTTTTAAATCCAACCAGCGTTTAAATATTAATCATAGAGTAATATAGGTTTGGAGGGAAAGTGTCTGTACCACATAAATAATTCTCACTGCTTCTTCTGAAGTATATTATAAAATAGTACTGTATGTTGATTTCACGCTAACTTCTCACAGTCTGTGGGGCTCAACTTTTTACATATTATTTATTCTTTCAATAGATAATGTCCCTATCACATATCTCTACGTGAAGTTACATTAAAAATGTAAAAACACGCTGTAACCTAGCCCAATTGACACAATGAGCCAGTTTTTCTGCTGCTGTATAAGTCAGTGTGGCTCCAATAGAACTACCCTGACTTATGCCAGCTGAGGATCTGATACACTATCAATACTCTCCTGCTTGGTGCAAGGGGGTGAACTGTCTTGGGGAGGCCTAGCCCTAGTGCTAGCCCTCTGTACAGGGATGAATTTCACACAGTAAGGCTAGTGTTTACAGTTAGCAATAAACCGATAGATTTATTTCCTGATGTCCTGATTTTTGTGTGGGGAAGAAAGCACTAATTTAATCCTGCAATTTAAAATTTGACACTTAGGTCTTAAATAAAATTCTCTGAATTGATATTAGCTGAACAACGTCCTTTCCAAAACCTCTTTTTGGAACAGGGCATTTTAAATGGTTATAACTCAAACCCCACTAATAATAAACTCACCCTATGCAGGAATCCACTACAAAGGGTTGTACTCCACTTAAGTATCATTTAAGCATTATATTGAGCTCTTACATTGTACATAAGTGGGGCATAGGTTTTGGGCTGGCCCTCTGCTCCAGGCTGAATGACACTACATGAGTAACTGAATGCATGTCATTGCCAACAGAGAGCAATGTTCCCTTTGATACAGGGCCATCAAAATGAAACCGAAGAGAAGTCAGTCAATATTTACCCTAACAAGTATTGAGGGGCTAAGGCATATTTAAGCCTCCTTTGTGCCTTCCCAATCTGCACTAAAGCTGGAGAAGCCAGCAGCATAATGTAGGCAGCCCTGGAGATGTGCCTAAATTATAGGAACCTCCCTGGTCTGCCCAATGGGCTGCTTCTGCAGTACCTGTGCCAGGGAATCCTCCCTTGGCTTTTAGAACCTCTTTACACCACTTAGCACTTTTACATGGTATAAAGGGGCTGGAACGGGAGGAGGCAGGGAAGGTTTGAGGATCTCTCTATAGGGTAATAAAACAGAGTAGATTTTGTCATGGAAATTGTTAAGATAAATCCAAAAAGCAGTTACATTTCTTTTGCTACTGCTGCACACTAAGCACTCTGCAGGCAGAAGCAGAATGGATAGGCATACAACATGGCATTTTGTGCCCTCTTCTCAATTCCAAAAGAGGCCCCTTACAATGCCTGGGTGGTCCAGATTGTCAGAGGTTTCCCAGCCCAACCATGCAAAAATTATGTTAGATGTTGAACAGTGAGGAAGAGGCCTTATTATTCACCCAAAACATAGCAGGCAGGATATTGAAAAGTATCTAATGGACTTAGGCACTTGAGACTATGACTTTTAATGGGAGATGGGCACTGTTTCATTTTTCACTTGGTGGGTAATAACATGAAAGGACTCCACGCTTGAAAGCTAAACTGGCTCTTTATTAAAAGAACTATTCACAGAGCTGCTGCAACTAGCATTCTAGCCATGTTCACACAGACTGACTTCCTGGTGCCTCCTCCAAATTCTTCCCTCCTGCAGCTTGTGTTCCTCCCACCAGTTCCATGGAGGTTGCTACAGGCACCTAACTCCCTCAGGCACTATTCAGAAATGTTAGCCTCTTTAGCCAAGGTTATTCCTTCCACCTCCCTCTCCTTGACCATCAAAAGAAAGGCCAAAAGACAGCCCACTCCATGTAGCCCCTTCAAAATCACCTCACAAAGCTCCTATCATCACCATGGTTCAGAAAACCCAACCTTGTGTAACAATGGCTCAATAAGTAACTTAAGAAATAAAATACAAATATTTTGAATTTTCAGGGTGTTGAGCAATAATGACTAAATTTCAGTGCAACTATTTAAAAAAAGAAAACAATGCAATCATTTCTAAATATACCTTTAAGTGGAATTAATTTACAACTTACCTTTTAAAGCAGAGATTGAAGACTGATGTGAGTTACTTCAGAAGGCAACTAGATGATACTGGAGTGTATTCATGTGGGGGCCACATCATGTTTCCCACAAACAGAAGGGCCCTTTCATACAGGGCCGCCCAGAGAGGGGGGGCAAGTGGGGCAATTTGCCCCAGGCCCTGGGCCCCGCAGGGGCTCCTACGAGAGTTTTCAGGGCCCCCACAAGAGTTTTCGTGAAGTCTTCAGCGGCAGGTCCTTCTGTGCTGCCGAACATACCTGGAGCGAAGACCCGGAGCTTCTTCCGCTCCGGGTCTTCGGCGGCAGTTCGGCGGCGGGTCCTTCACTCGCTCTGGGACCCACCGCTGAAGTGCCCTGAAGACTCGGAGCGGAAGGACCCCCGCCGCCGAAGACCCCAGGCCCCCTGAATCCTCTGGGCGGCCCTGCTTTCATACACAGACCAGGGGTTCATCTGTCTCCATGCTACCATCCCCCTTCCAAACGATTCTCTATATTGTAGTGGGAGGTTCATACTGGGGCAGAGGGTGGAGACTTGCCAGGGAGGGGTTTGGAGGCATGAGCTGGATCGGGGATAGGAGTATGCACATTGTCCTCCTTCTAGCACCACAGAAAGTGAGGATAATATATAATACAGCCCCATCCTTTATTAGCTTTCCTGCTAGCCATCCCACTGTCATGGCTGCCCATTGTCCTGACTTCCCATGAATCTATAGATATCCACACCAATCCTGGGGGACCTACCAGGTTTAGAGATAGGCCCTGAATCTTTTCTGAGATTCCCTCTCTCACAGCTCCCACAGGTTTTTTGATGGGTGGGGGAGCTCTGGGCTTACTTTACTGCAACTACTGATTTTGTCTGGCTCCATAGCTAGAGTTTTCTAGAATATAAAACTCTTGAAGAGTGTGGTAATGCTGTTGCATTGTCTAGTTTACAGTGTTTGCACAACAGGGGCTTTTGGTAGGGGAGATCTAACAATTCCCCTGTGACCATTAGAGATCTCCTGTTTTGGAAGAGGGGAAATACGCTTTGGGAAAGCCACACTTCCCCGTGAGGATAGCAAATTATTATGATAGGTCCAAACATTCCCCTCTAGTGCAAAATCCCATGGTGGTAGTGGGGGAAATAATCCAAAAACTTCATGAAGAGATGCTTTCAGAGGCTGCCTGATGATTTACTTAAAGAGGAAGAGTTCATGGAACCCTCTGGTGAGTGCATGTTACAGATGCCATTCTGTCCTGATCTACAGAGGATATGAATTGTTACAGCCTGCATCCAGCTCAAACTGTGGCAGCTTTGGCATTCCTGGTCCAATTCCTATGTGTTGGCCAAGATCGTGGCTGTCACATGGGAGGGGTGCAACAAATCCCATGGATCCCAGTAAATCCTAGGTGATGCCTCCTTCACTCTCTGGAAACTGTTCTTGGTTGCTCTTAGGAGCTGTGCTGACACTGGCTACTTTCCTTGTGGTTATTCATTAGGTAGACCTATGGAAAACAGTTAGAACTGCGTTTAGCATCACAAACCATCATATGGATTTCTGCTTGAAAATTTCCCCTTAAGTGGCAACTGATTTCTAGCTTTGCCCCATCAGACCATTCCCAGTGTTGCAGAGCCCTGATTGCATAAAGTAATTTAGAGGGGCTTTTTTATACTGCTGGGGGGGGGGGGGGAGCAGTATGCAGCAAATCTGCTGATCTGCTGCAGTGCTCTGCCCCAATCTTCATCACATGTGTGTCTTTTTCTGTTTTCCGCTATGTAAGAAGAGAGTATCCATCCCCCATTTTAACATCCACTGCAGTAATTGTCACAAATAATACTTTGGTAACAATCTCTAGTTCCTTAGGAGGTTTTGTTCCTCTATGAGAAATTGTGGGTTGGAGTTGCTTGTTGTTTTATTATTGATGGATGTACCTCTAAAGTTCTGGTGTTTTAGTTCAGCTCAAGTTCCAGGTTTTTTTTTTTTTTTAATTTGCCTTTATTTAACTAATTGGTGCAGGTCAGAGAACTTTCATTTCCTTCCATCAATCACCAGAGGTCAGAAGTTCATTTTTCTGCCTTCAGGAACCAACTATAATATATTATCCCCCAAATCAAAGACCTTCACACTTCTTTTGTCATACAGTTCCTAAGACCCAAGCTTTTCTTTCTGTCCCTGAAGATCTTGTTCACATGATATCCTGTTTTGGAAGAGGGGAGATATGCTGTAGGGAATTATCATACAAGATGACTGGATGACCTTGTAAACTGGAGTAATAGAAATGGGATGAAATTTAATAGTGCAGAGTGCATGCATTTAGGAACTAATAAGAATTTTTGCTGTAAGATGGGATGTATCAGCTGGAAGTGACAGAGGAGGAGTGTATTGTTGATCACAGGATGACTGAGTCATCAATGTGACACGGCTGTGAAAAAGTCAAATGCAGTCCTCGAATGCATCAGGCATGGTATTTCCAGTAGAGACGGGGAAGTGTTGGTACCCTTATACAAGGGACTGGTGAGACCTCATCTGGAATACTGTGTGCAATTCTGGTCTCCCATGTTTAAGAAAGATGAATTCAAACTGGAACAGGTGCAGAGAAGAGCTACTAGTATGAGCCGAGGAATGGAAAACCTACCTTATGAGAGGAGACTCAAAGAGCTTGACTTGTTTAGCCTAATCAAAAGAAGAAGGGGAGATATGATTGCTCTCTATAAATACATCAGAGGGATAAATACCAGGGAGAGGCGTTATTTAAGTTAAGCACCAATGTGGACACAAGAACGAATAGATATAAACTGGCCATCAACAAGTTTAGGCTTGAAATTAGAGGAAGGTTTCTAAACCTCAGAGGAGTGAAGTTCTGGAACAGCTTTCTAAGTAGAGCAGTGGGGGCAAAAAAACCTAGCTGGCTTCAAGACTGAGCTTGATAAATTTATGGAGGGGAAGGTATGCTGAGACTGCCTACAACGACATGTAGCCAATCTGCGACTGCTAGTTGCAAATATCTCCAGGGGTTGGTGATAGGACACTAGATGGAGAGGGCTCTGAGTCATTACAGAAAATTCTTTCCCAGGTGTCTGGTTGGTGGTTCTTGCCCACATACTCAGGGTTTAACTGATAGCCATTTTTGGGGTCGGGAAGGAATTTCCCCCCGGGTCACATTGGTGGAGACCCCAAGGGTTTTTTCACCTTCCTCTGCAGCATGGTGCATGGGTCACTTGCAGCTTTAAACTAGTGAAAATGGTGGATTCTTTGTAACTTACAGTCTTTAAATCATGATTTGAGGATTTCAGTAACTCAGCCAGAGGGGTCTATTATAGGAGTGGGTGGGTGAGGTTCTGTGGCCTGCAATGTGCAGGAGGTCAGACTAGATGATCAAGATGGTCCCTTCTGACCTTAAAGTCTATGCATCTATATCTCATCCTGACAACTGTAATCTCCTCTTCTTTTGCCTCCCTGACACCCATCCACCCTCTCCCACCCTCCAGTCCATACAAAATGTAGTTAATATGCTCATCTTCCTTGGTTGTCAATGAAGGAAGAATTTTTCAATGGTTAGAGCACTACTTTCTCTGTGCCTCACTTCTCCAGCTGTAAAATGTGGACAATATTGCCCTACCTCACAGGGCTGTGGTTGGGATAAATCCATTCAAGATTATAGAGTGTTCAGATACATTAGTAATGGGGTCCATAGAAGTATCTAAGATATTGAATGTGTCCCCTCTGCTTTTGAATACTTCCCCTGGGTCCCTGTTTCCCACTGTAACAAAATTAATTGAAATTCAAGGGGAAAGCCTAGGGCTGAGCACAATCAGCTAGCACACTTTAAAGGGTGTTACAAGGTGTTTTAAAACACATTCGCTAAAACTTTTAAACTCCCATCACCACCTTTTCCCTAGTAGATAGGAATTAGGGTTATAGGTCTAATCTAGCCTCCACTGAAGTGAATGGGAGTCTTTCCATTGATTCCAGTGGACATTAGATCAAACCCTAATATACCAGGCACAGAGGATTCTAATGCAGTTAGCATTCTGACAAAGATATTATAAAGATGTAATTGGGATAATTATTGCCTACAATGCCTATTATATATTCAAGTTTTATTTGATTATGTGTGGATCCCGGTTTCTCGGAGCAAAATGGCTGGTTTCTGCTTTCTTCTCGCTTCTCATGCTAATTTCTAATGCTCCTTTGAACTTAACTGTCAAATAACAGTCAAGATGCAAGTTCTCTTTGCTTACATCTTGAAGAGAATAATGTTCCTTTGCACAGTAAAGACCCTCTTCTCCTAGGGAGTTTCTCAGCTGTCTTTCCCCTTGCAGTGTTAGAACAAAAATCTCTCTCCTCTTTTCAGTCATAGTCTTAAATAAATGATGACTACATTTTCACCATAATTCACCATAATTCCAGTATAGCAATATGTCTGTGAAAACATAATCCCAACTATACATATAAAATGATGGGGTTTAAATTAGCTGTTACCACTCAAGAAAGAGATTTTGGAGTCATTGTGGACAGTTCTCTGAAAATATCCACTCAATGTGCAGCAGCAGTCAAGAAAAGGTGGGAATCGTTAAGAAAGGGATAGGAAATAAAACAGAAAATGTCATATTGCCTCTATATAAATCCCTGGTATGCCTACATCTTGAATACTGCATGCAGATCTGGTTGCCCCATCTCAAAAATATATTGGAATTGGAAAAGGTTCAGAAAAGGGCAACATAAAATGATTAAGGGTATGGAACGGCTGCTGTATGAGGAGAGATTAATAAAACTGGGACTTTTTAAGCTTGAAAAAGACATGACTAAGGGGGGATATGATAGAGGTCTATAAAATCATGACTGGTGTGGAGAAAGTAAATAAGGAAGTGTAATTTACTCCTTCTCATAACACAAGAACTAGGGATCACCAAATGAAATTAATAGGCAGCAGGTTTAAAGCAAACAAAAGGAAGTATTTTTTCACACAACGCATAGTCAACCTGTGGAACTCTTTGCCAGAGGATGTTATGAAGGCCAAGACTATAACAGGATTCAAAAAAGAACTAGATAGGTCCATCAATGGCTATTAGCCAGGATGGGGAGGGATGGTGTCCTTAGCCTCTGTTTGCCAGAAGCTGGGAATGGGCGACAGGGGATGGATCACTTGATGATTACCTGTTCTGCTCATTCCCTCTGGGCACCTGGCATTGGCCACTATCGGAAGACAGGATACTGGGCTAGATGGACCTTTATTGTGCTAGGTGCTGTACAAACACAGAACGAAAAGACAGTCTCTACCCCAAAGAACCTACAATCTAAGTACTTAGACATTTTTCAAAAATTTTCCTAATGGAACTACTCACATGTACTTAAAGTTAGGCATGTGCTTAAGTACCTTGCTGCATTAAGGCTCCCACAACGAACACCTGTTGACTTTTTTGTTGGTAACAAAACATGAAACACTCAAAATCTTAGCACATCTGTATCATAATAATTGCCAAACAGTTTTGAGGGGAAAAAATAATGTTTCATAGGCAAACAGCGGGGAAAACAAACTAATATGTATTGTTTGCAATAGGAGACAACATATGTCTTTATACAAGCTGTCATTAATGAAAAATAACTTCTGTTTTTAGTGGTACCATGATCCTGAGATGGATCTTTCTTCTGTGAAAAAAGAAAAGACAGACCCAGTTATTTGCTAAAAAAAAAACAAAAAAAAAACCACCCCAAACACCCAGCAGGTTAAAAATATAAAACAAAATATATGTGTAGGAAAGTGCAAACACTTTGAGGCTATTAAACTTTCATGACATTTTATTGTGTTTGGGAGACAAAGTGGAAATCTATTGAAATTGTTTGGTTAGCTTTAACATTTTGCAACATAATCAGACATAGTATATATTGTTATATTTTAACATTTTTTGTGACAACACTCACAACTATATTTTAATATTTAATAAAGACACTAATAAGTTTATCCAAATCCCCCCAAAATTAATTATGACATTTTGTGAATATTACCTTTGCATTAATGTTGTTTTCACCCTAGAGTTTTTTTGCTTTGAACAAAAAGCCTTTGAGTATTAAAAGAAAAGCCTTTCTTTGCAAGTGCATTGTTTGTTGAGGCAGAAATATATGTTCAAATATTTATAATTGAGGCCTTTTTGAGCTTTGCAACATATTAATTGGCATTATGATGGCTATAACCCAGCTATAATATTAAAATAGTGTGGTACCCCTTATATCAAAAAGGTATTTTATATATCAAATTGGCTTTTATGGCAACAAAATAAAAATTAGTCACGTGACACACAACACAGGACAGCATACATGACAAACTTACAATTGAAGACAAATGGTACCAGAATTGTACATTACTATACAAGATAAGGCGGTAAGGCCATGCATTTTGGAAAATGAAAAGGTAAAGCACAGGGTTAAACATTTAGTTAGGCAAGATATTACTTTTTTGTTTAAAACTTTTAATACGACTTGATTAAAAATTCCTGTTAGGTTATTTGCCCACTTTGTTGTATTAGTTAATTTAATGCAGTTTCCATTACTTTATGTTACCTTTACATTTAAGGATACTACTGTAAGGGAACAAGGAAAACCCATGTTTCACATATTAGTGGCTAGGATTAGAAGCAGAGTTATCATTTCTGTTGCTTGGCAACCATATCTTCAAGAAAATTAAAAGTCCCATTAGCTATTGCATTCCTGAAGGGTTAAAATAATTAATTTACCAGATTTATTTAAAGTAAAGTTACCACCTCAAGCATTTTGATGAGTTCTATGTTTTTTTCTGTTTCTCCGTTTCTTCCTGTGACAGGGGTTTCTGTAACGACTGTAACATCTAACTTTTATAACAAAGAGAGGGCAGAAGTGGGGAGAAAGCAGTGTAGGATGGGAGAGAGAGATGAGCCAAGAGAGATTAATTAACTCTGTGAGTTCGTTTTAAAGTCCGAGGCGCAGCAGCGAGTTTAGCAAACTGACAGCGGAGAAAGGAAAAACTTGACTTGTATGGAAAATATTTGTAAAAGAAGGTTATATTATTAGCTCTGAGAATGGGACCAGGATTTCCTCCTTTGTATCTATATTAACGTAATCAAAGGTTCTATTTTGAACATAGTAATTATATGTATTTTTTTCCTCCAAGAGAGGGCACTATTAGCCTTTCTATTAAAGTTCTCTAAAAACTCTCCTACAAACACATCAATCTAAAATAATTTTTAAAACGATGTTGTCACTAAGTACTGTAATATATGTATTACACACATATTAAACCATATATAGAATTCTATAGGTTGCCCACCCCTTCTTAATGAATCACTTGGTTGGATCTTACTAATTGCTACTCCTCTTCCATTCAGGTGCTGCCTGCAGGAGATCTGTTTGTCTGAAAGATGTTTTCAATCACACTGGTAAGAACTGTTTCCTGGTTACGTCCTCTGGATTCAACTTGCTCCATTCCACTGGGTATTTTTGGTCTCCAAGATCAATGTGGGATGTCACATACCACAATACTTGCAGTGCTATCAGCATCCACAGGGGCATGAGAGAACTCTGAATTCCACTGCATTTGACAGTTACATTATTAAAACCCTAGGGCTAGATATCTCCACCTCGTATATACTGGTGTAGCTCCAAAGAAGTCAATGAGACCACGCCAGTTTGCAGCTTATTCAGTACTTTAAGTGTAGTTTATGCATTTACATGGCGGTATTTTAGTTCAAGCATCATTTTTTTTAAATGGTAGCTGTGAAACAAGAATGAAAGTCACCCATACAATCGTCAGCACCCATCTAAGTGTGCCAGAGACAAACGAGTCCATTCTTACTGTTGTGAAACTTTAATGCACATATCACTGTCAAAATCACTCCAAAATTACAGTATAAAAATAATGTTATATAGTCTGCTTACTATATTAAGCAAAAGTAGGAGGACTGCAACTTATGAGACTGATTCATCACTACATTGATCCAGCTTTACATTGATGTAACTCCTTTGAAGTTAAAAGTCAATGACGTTACACTTATTAGTGTTAACATAGCATCTAGGAGCGCTAGTCATAGACACTTACATGAATTCTAGGAGTACACCAGCAACTAGAGTAACACAGTGGGGAATTGGGGCCTAAAGGCTGTCAGGAATTACAGGTTACTGTGTATACAGAAACTGTTTTTAAAGCCTTTATTTCACTTGTTATGCAGAACGTGAGCAAAGACCCTGCTCTGCATTATGGGCCATCAGTGTGCAACATTTTATATATCTTTTTAAATCATACCATGTTAAGATGTGCTAGAACCCTACAAGTTGCTTTCATTTTTTCAACTAGCTACACTGCTTTGAGCAATCAATAAGACTTTATGCTCCCATTTAAAAATTAATTTTAAAACACAGGGCTTTCTGCATTGAGAGCGTGTGTGCTAAGTGAATCTTTAAGGCTGGATTCTAGTCCCCTGAAGACTGGGCTAAACCAAAACCCAAGAGCCAACCCGCTCCCCTGCCCCAACATTGGGAAAGTTCGGATCCACAACTGGGGTGTAGTCGGTTGAAGGCGGGGTACCTCGCCACCTGGGTCCAGGGAGGGCCAGTCCACATGTGGGGGGCGGGGTGGGAATCAGCGAGACCTGTCAAAGTATGGCTCAAGCCTGTACTCAGGTGGAGCTGCAGACAGTTAATGAGCCCAGCCTCTGGTTCAGAGCTGGGTGGGAAACAAAGTCACTCAGCCTGGGCCTGCAACCAAAGTCAGTTAACTCAGGCTTTCCTTCAGCTAGCCTGAGGGAGGGGGAGACTTGGGTGGCAGGGGGGACGCAGGCCCTCCCACTCCACTGTGTCCCAGCCCAGGGCCCTAAGGATGGTGGAGAGGTCTGCCACCACGTCAGCGGGAATCCAAGCCGCAACATGCTGACTCACCCTATGCCAGCGTTGCAGCCAAACAGGGGTCTACTACCCCATTTCCACACTCCCCCTCCAAGGGCACCTGCTGGTCCGGTGAAGTAAGTCGATAGGCGGGGGCCTCAGTTGCCAGCAGAAGCTCTGCCGGGGTTGCGCCAGCTGGTTGTCCGGGCCAGTTGTCTGCTTCCCCCGGGGTCAGGTAAGTCCAGGGTCCAGGCAGTCCCGGCCAGTTGTCTGCACTCTGAGGGCCTGCGGCCACCTCCCAGCACGAGAGTTCAGGGGAAGCGCCTGTCCCCTCCAGTGGCTGGGCCCCCAATGAGCTTCTGGGTCCCGCCTTTATACTTCCAGCCCTGCCCCTTGGCTTCTGGGGGCAGAGATAGGGGGTAGGGCTCTGCCCACGTGGGGGTGGAGCCACCCTCTTCCTTTGTGTCTGGGGTGGGCCAGTCCACCACACTACATGGGGTCTACGACATCAGTCCTGCACCTGTATCTTTATGGCTGGGTTTCAGTGGACTCCCTTCATGGAGCCCCACTGAAGCCCACCCTCACACAGCTGCAGGACTGGGGCAGGGGAGCCTTACTTTGTAACTCAATTCAATCATTAGGGCCTGATCCTGCAGCTGCAGGATTGGGCCTTTGATTTGTACTGGAGCAGTGTAACTGATCAATTTCATACTTCATTTTCCCCCCCAAACATTTATTTGAACATATTTTCCTCTACACAGTTTTAAAACCAAACCAAACACCCCCTTGCTTGTCAAGGAATGTGATGTACACCATGAGTTTTAGGGGTTTAAACTTGTTTTGTGAAAAGGTTGATGCATTTGGCAACTGTTGACCAATATGGGCTGAATCCCACAAGGTGCTGAGCACTTTGGGCCTGATCCAGCTAAGCATTTAAGCCTATAGTTAAGCATGTGCATACGTGCTGATACTCAGCCCCTTGCAGGATTGAATCCTCAATGAGCAGAATGCCCTGCCTCTGTAATCTCAGCAAGGCAAGAACCCTGCCCTCCCACAAATGCTTTCCCCCCCCGCCCTGGTTGATGACATTATAAAAACCATGACCAAACTCGCTCCAATTCAGCAGCCTCAGCTGGAGCTAACACCACACTAGAATATTAATGGCCTGGCCCATCTAGCTGACCCAGACATCTCATTCCAGCAGGGTTTTCAATGCCAAAAACGCGTCACTGAAGTCTCTCCCTCTGGCATGATATGCCATTACCCTCTTTCATCACTGCATTATGATTTTTGTTGGCCTGTGACACGACTGAGATGGCTCTAATGCAAAGCACGTGGCATACAGAACCTACTGCATGGAGAGAAGTTTCCTTTCATGAATTACAATGAGCAATTGTTGAATTATCTAGTGTATAGTCGTGTATTCCTACACAAATACGTGGCCAAGTCCCTACCTCATTACCAGTCTCATCTCACAATTTTGGAACCACAGCTGAAAGCCTTTCCGCATATAGAATTGCATATGTATTTTCCTTGTGATGGGGGTGGTTAGGTTCGTTCCTGAGTTGGCAAGAAAGGTTAGGAAGATTTATAGTTGCTTGCCTAATTGTGAAGTTATAGAGAATCACCTGTGAGGAATTAATAACTTCCATAATATGCCAGGAAGTAGAGAACAATGCAAAGGGAAGCAGAGGGAACATGCATTAAGATCCAAATATTGAGACATATAGCCCCTAAATTGTATTTTACTTACGTATATTTTGTGGGAAAGATTTAAATCCTTATCACAAGCATGTACCTAACTGGCCACCATTACATCTATGCGGTTGCTAACAGGGCTAAAGTAATTGTACAGTTGGCTAAAAGGAGAGATGGTTCAGACCCAAATTCCTGACATGGACACCTCCAAATTTTTGTACCATCAAGATCAGAAGAGCCAAATTTTATAGTGTAGGTCAGTCAATAATGAAACTATACACGTCTGATGTTTATAAATAATCATACACATGCTTTTATCAACTCATTGCAGGTTCTTGCCCAAAGTAGGCTACACAGAAGTTTCCCTGATGAATACTTCTCTTTCATTAGGGGGTTGGTGTGATTTGTGAGTGAGACAGATATATTCAATTAGCCCCTTACATTAAAATAACCCCATATAATGCCACTTCTAATAACACAGCACCAAGATATAAATTCAGCTCGAGCTTTAAGCCAATAAGGTTTCATCGCATACTTTCAACACTTAGAAGACATAAAGAGAAGAATGCAATGTTAGGGGAGTGCCTCAGAAAGCCACAGACCCAGCGGAGACCTGAGAGCACACAAAAAACTAGGAAACAGTTATGAGGATTTTATACCCAACTTTTATGTAACTTCTTGGATACCCAGCCATATTTGACCAGGTTCCATGACCAAAACAAGATTGCTACTTGCCTATCATCCATATATGGCATTCTAGGTGTCCATAATCACACCTATACTTATTAATATTAATAACCTACATCACTTATGTCTTAATGTCTATATTTTATTGCAGTCTAACTGCCTAGTTACCAGCTTGCTAAAGCCATCCCCGGAGAATCTTGCAGTGCACTGTATCTTTTGTGGTCTCTCATTTGTGTCTCAGACTGAAAAGTGCAGAATTTATAATCTAGAGTTAGCTTTTTGGGCCTGCAATCCTTTTAGCTAAAACCAGCCTTTAGCATGACGACCTCCACAAGGCTTACACTAATACAATAGGCCTTTAATCATAGCAAAGCCTAATAACCCAATCATAGGAATTACGTACTTGCCCTCTTGTGTTTCAGCTTAAGAAGCATTACACACTTATCAGTATTATATGCCAGTGGTGTCGTTGGACTTAAAGCAAGCTTAAAATAATACATGAGGCAAAGTCACAGCTCAACAATAGCTTGGGCCCAAAGTTGGAACAGGCTATGGGGATCATGTAGGGTGATCTAGTGCTGGATCAGCCTCTATGCTATCGGCCACTGTTTTATCAAGTCTGCTTTGGACTCTGCAGTGTGTTCCCTCAGTGGCCTCCCTTGGCAAATTCATATTTTTCTAACAGAATAATTAACTTTTAGAAATATTTTCCTATAAGCTAACTTCAATTTCCCCTTGTTGCATTTCAATCATTACTCTGGGCACATACTCAGGGCAGCTAGCCCCTCCCTCTGCTCACCCTCCCCTCCCCCCATGGTTATGCTCTATTTTTAGCACATTACCTTGATTAGAGCTAGCACAGGTATGACTCCTTGAGCTGGGAATTACACACCACACTCAAAGTGTAGACATACCCTCTATGGCCATAACCAAACCCTCTCCTTTTATGTTTCTATTCTCAAGTATTTGTAACTCAGTCATATACCCCTTTGCCACCTTTACATATTAACTTCCTTTGCCCTGTCTTCATAAATCAGACCCTCTAATCCCTTTATCCCCTTTCAATAAAGGGAGTGCTAGTATCACCCTTTAGATTGTCATTGATGTTGCTATCACTGAGGTCAGTGGAAACCTATGGGTGCTCAGCACCTTTGAATATCAGGCCTTTAACTTAGTTGCACTATTATGGATTTAGGACCCTAACTTTAGGCTTCTGTTTTTGAAGATCTTGGCTGTGGGTTGTATTCCCAGCTTTCCTACAGACTTTCTGTTGGATTTCGGGCAAATCATAAAACTTCTTTGTGCCTGGGTTTTCCCACTGGTCAAATATGGATAATAATGCTATTTCCTGCTTTATAGGGAAGTTGTGAGCCTAAATTAGTATTTAGACAGACAAAGTGGGTGAGGTAATATATTTTGTTGGACCAACTTCTGTTGGTGAAAGAGACAAGCTTTTGAGCTTACACAGAGCTCTTCTTCAGGTCTCTGATAAGTATCAATAAAGTGTTCTGTGTACGCTCAAGAACTTGTCTCTTTCACCAAGAGAAGTTGGTTCAATAAAAGACATGAGCTCACCCACTTTGTCTCTCTGATACCCTAGGACCAACATGGCTACAGTACTGCAAATTAGTGTTTGTAAATTGTGTGGTGATCCTCGTATGAAAAGTACTATAGAAGTGCAAAGCATTATTATAACCTGGGAAGGAAATTGGAGTATATTAAGAAACCCAAGCTGGACTTGCTCATCTCTAGAGCCCTGCATGGACACAAAATTTGTATCCGCAACCGATCCGCAAACATGGTTCGCAGATATCTGTGATATCTGCAGATTTGCAGTGCTCTAATCTCTAGAAAGAACAAAGTACTACAAAATAGCAAAGTCATATTTCATTACTTTTATTAAAATAAAAATATCATGCATTAATATACATTAGACATTTCTGAGAACCAGTTATATGAATTTTAAGACTACATAATTTTCTGCATAAAATAAGTCAAGGTGGTTCAGCATGCAGCTTATGTAATGGAAGGGGCTGGGCGAAAGGTGCTGGAGTAGCTTTTTCTCGGTGTACAAAGTTCATCTCTAAAGAAAAAATTACTAATTTACAAATGAGTATAATGGGGACTTATCCAGACTGATCTTGTGCTTCATGTATCCAGTTCCAACTCCTCTGACCTTTTACCATCTCAGCTACACAATGTATTTTACTCCTAGAGGAAGCCCAGGCTAACTTTTCTCTCTCTTCTACATACCCTATAGAAATCTCCATTACATTTAGGACTATGTGCTTCCCTTGACCCTTGTATGCAACTCCCATTTAATTCAACGGAGAGTTCCACCATTTGGATTAATACCCTACATCTGGTATGACCCTAACTGATATGGTTTCCCCTTCTCTGCAACCCTACTCATTCATGCTTCCATGTTGTTCGTCTGAATGTATTAAAACTAGATTTCATTGTTTGCTTTTTTTCATATGACTATTTAGTCTGTTGCCTGGAGTCGGGGGGTTGTAAGTTTTATTTATTTATTTTTCCAGGCATTTTTGTGGTGTCATTTCCCCCCCTTACATACTGAAGTCTTTTGTGAATTTTTAGTTTAGTTTTATTTTATGTATCTATATCCCCTTACCACGGATTCTTGCTTTGTTAATGCTGATGGAGAGAGAAGTTTAAGAAGGGACTTTTTAAAATAGCATACAGTTTATAAATGGGCAATAGCGTGGGCCTCAAAAGCAAAATCTCCTGTGGATTTGAGCTTGAGGGTTTGCTTTGAGTTGGTTGCTATATTTGTGGTAAAAATGAAGGAGAGCCATCGCTGTGCATTTCAAAGAGTGCGTTTCCCTAGCACCTCGGTAAACAGCAGCTGCAATGGCCAAACCTGTTAGTTGTATCATAGTGCACTATGAAACTCCAATAGTGAACACTGGGCATGAGGGCAGCATAAATGTACTAGCGAGAGGAAAGGTGCCTTGTTATTAAGCTCAGTAAGCTCTGGTTAAATCCCCATAGTGACAGCTTTTCAAAATCTCTCAATAAAAGACTTTTAACATTAGCTCTTCCATGGCTATTCACCCTACAAACCAGCCAACCTGACTTATTCACCCCCACAAACACAATACAGTATATTACAATAAATGTTCTCCAAAAATTAAAAACAAGAAAGAATTATACACCTTATTTTTATCACTCAATATACAAACAATCTTTGATCAATAGTATAAATCATGCAACTGTATAAAAGACAGCATTTCTTATTTGTACAAATAGTGCTTTCATAGTTGATTAACTTTACAATGCTAAAAGGTACTCTCTCTATGGATATATTGCTTGATAGTTTACTATAACCAAGATATTACTCCCAGTTGATCGCATCATTACCAAGAAGCCTAAAATGGGCACTGGAGCCGTTGGATCCCTATGCATAGCGAGAGGGATTTTCCAAAGTACTCAATATTAGCCTCACTCTGCTCCCACTGAAATCAATGATGAAACTCCCAGTGAATGGAGTAGGAGCAGAATTTGGCCAACAATGGCTTTTCAAAACCCCCACCTTTCAGATAGATTCTAAGATATTAGAAGGATGTTTTGGAAAAAGCTCCAGGACCACTGGGAGGGCTAAGAACATGTACCGTATCACCTACATATGGACAAATCCCTCATAAAGCTATTGGTTAGGTTCAGAGCTGGGGTTTTTGATTTTTCAGCTTGTTTATAAAGAGGATGAATTACTCTGAGGTAACAATGAGGTGGGGAGGGGGGGCTACATATATATATGGCAGAACATAAAGGACCAAAATCCTCGCTTCAGGCATTTTGCCACTGACTTTGTTGGGACCGGGGTTTGGCTCAATGCATCATGTGGTTTTTGACAGCCATGTTCCAGATTGTTTCATTCATTCTTAAAGAATCCCTTTCCTTGACTTTAACACTACTGAATGTTTGCTATGCGTTCACTCTTAACTGTGTTATACCTGAAGAATATTACATCCTTCTCTCAAAATTACCTTAATTCCCATTAACATTAATTGGAAATTATGACCATAATTCCCAGTCCATACGTTTTAAGGAAATACTGGTGCCCTGGAAACCTGTGCAGTGTTCAAAGCAGACAGAACGTCTGGCAGGGAGACAGAAGTGCGTCATGAAAATCTCATGCTTTTAGCTCGCACTCCATCTTGAAAGAAACAATGTAATCAAAAACATGCTTGCAAAGTGGCAGTCTTATCTGCCTACAACCTTCCCCAGATGAAAAGCAGTGATCCAGTCACTTCATTATTTTCCACTCAATTTTTTTTTCTGACACTTCCAAAACCTGAAGTCCTTGTTCAGTTTTCAGTCAGTCCCTATTTGGTCCAAACTCCCCTTAATTTAACGAGAGTTTTGACTGAGCAGATCACAAATCAAAATTGAATAAAGACATCAGATTTGGCCCATGTGCTATGCATGGCTCCAGTTGGATCTCTGTGGGCAGATCCTTGTTCTCATGAAGAGGACTTCAGTGGGGCTCAGTGCAGATCCTTTTGCAGGATTAGGGGGCAATGATTTCCCCCCCCCCCCCAAATAAGAAACTGTGGAAGTGGTGATCAATTGGCATTTTGATTTATTACTTTAAAGCAAGAAAATAAGACACACTCTCTTTGGTCCTAAAGCAAACCATTTAAAAAGTTACGTAAAGGTGTCTTGTTTTTCTTTTTGATAAATCTTTTTTTTCCTTATTTTATTTTATTTTTAAAAAAAAGTCTTTTAAAAGGCATATGTTAGAGCAGAGAAGAAACAAAACGTATTGGGAAAGCAAAGCTAAAAAAATGGGATTTCAATATAAAAATCCGGTTTAGTGGTGATTTAACAACAACATTACAAAACACTCGGGTGAAGTGTCCCGCTTGGCAGTATAACTATACAGAGTTTAAAATTTCATTACTGTACATTTTCTTCAGGAAGGGGGGATACAAAGAGATACATCTTCTCACTTTGTCCTGACTAAAGTGTTTTCTCACAGAGAAATGTGTTCCCAAAAAAAAAAAAAAAAAAAGCTAGGGCAATTTTACCAGCAGGCAGTGAAGAGGTAGCAGCTTGTGGGCTATAGTAGATGTTAAACTTCTAACCTGAAAAATGAATGCTTGTCAGGAAATGCAAAGTGTCTCATTGACATTCAGTTATTCATCACCAGACAGACTGAGGACACCTCATGGACTTCTCAGTATGAAGCGCTTGAATCATTTGAAGTCCTGTGGTCCTGTTAAATTCGATCTGGAATACACATACTTGATCTTCTGTGCACAGGATAAAATTCACATTTGTAGCACAAAGCCTGAGTAAATGGGTTTTGCACCAAAAACCCCCCCAAAACAAAACAACCCCCCCCCCACCCAAACAAAAAACAACAACACCCAAACCTATGTGGAAGTTGAGAGGATTTTCCTCCCAATCAGCAGGTAGGGCATAGGGCGCCTGCTTAGCCCCTCATAATTGCTGCTATCATCATGAGCTGAAGTAGTAGGCAATGACTGCTGTGCCTTCCCCTCTAAGAAAATTTTGGGCCAGTGGATCTGTATTGTGTGTAGATTCCCTGGCTATGGTCCCTCTATATAATTCTGCCTACAGCCGCCCCATCCCATGCAGGCCTGTTTCCTTTCAGAGGAAATGCAATGCTATCTATCACTTCAGGGCCCTAAAGATCAGCTGAATGGGATAGGAAGGAGCAGCAAATCAACCTTAAAGATTAAAAAAACTTGAGGAGCGCCATGTATTCCTAAGTGCTCTGACCAAAGAAATTCATCAGGTTATTTCGCTTCACTTGGAAGTGAGACAAGGGCATCGGACCCTGCAGAAAATTTACTTTTTATGATATATTGAAACATTTTCACCATTTCCCAAGCCAGCTCCTTCCCAGTGCAAAACAAAACAATTTACAGCCAAGTGAGCTATAGTACACTGCACTGTACACAGGTTTCAGAGTAGCAGCCGTGTTAGTCTGTACTCCTGTTCTTTTTGCACTGTACACAGAACACTGAAAAACATCAAATGAACTTGAAAATTCTGACTTAAACCTTGAATTTCCCGGTATTTTGCAGTTTACCTTTATGATGTTGAAATGTAGTGTTTAAAAATAGCATTTTAACATTAATTTCATATTAGTTGCTAAGCTAGTGATTGTGGTATGGTAAGTACACACAATGCTGTTCAGAGTCATTCCTCTTTATGTGAGAAATTAGAGGCAATATTTTAAAACTCTTTCCCATGTGAGAGTCTATGATCCTTTAAAAGCTGTTGTGCTCTGGTAGGTCTCTCTCTATTCAGGCATATTTTTTAAAAAGACATTTTATGCACACAACTCCTGATAGACCACCCTTTAAAATGGTTCTGGTCTATCATGTATTAGTATTTAGGGAAACTCTTTTATAATGGACCTGACTATAGACTCTTAATCATAATGGCATAATTGGTGCTGCTTTATTATTAATCAACTTGCAATTTTAATTTCCTTGCAAACTACTCAAAATGAGAATCTGCGTTTTGCTCAGATATTGCAAGAACATTCTCCTTTAGCTACTCTCCTAGTTTTAAACTGGAGGAGCTCTGACCACTTTATAATGGAGACCACTCTGAATGCCCAGGAAAAATGATATATATATATATATATATATATATATATATAGTCTACGTTATAATTAGGTTCTACTCTAATGCTGTAACAATTTATATAGCAATACATCTGTAATCACACTTTAAATATAATAAAAAACCTTTTCTTGTTATACAGACCATCTCTATAATACAAAAACCACGAAATCCCATTCCAACACAGCAACTAATACCCTCGTTTGACAAAAACCAGTGAGCAACTTGGATACCAGTGAAATATTGCTCAGTTATACCTACAGTCTTTTTCATATCAGTTGGATCCTGGGGCTAGATTCATAAATCTTCTAGCAAATTGGTTATGGACAGATAAAGCTACATGGGCTTTGTGATACTTCACTGGCCACTTAGGTTTGTTTGATTGTTTTATTGTAGATCACTGAGTGGTGACACACAGCTGTTTCATAGTCATCATATGAAACTGTACGATTTATTCTGAAATCTAGCACACTCTAGAGGAGGTGATCTGTAAGAGATCTTGAAGTGTAATTTATCATTGCCTTTATGCCTGTGTACAGGCGCATATGCTCACTGTTGCCCTCTAGTGACTTGCCCACAGAAAGGATAAGGGACTTTAGACTACTACCAGCTGAGATGGTTCACCTTTATCTCAGCTATAGAGAGGCCTGACTAAATTGCCTGAGATGCAGAAGGAGAAGGGTTATAGTCCTGGATACAGTATAACAGCAGCTTATCAGGATTCCACAACAAAGGTGAAAGTGACACATAACTCCCATGGATTCGTTTAGATCGCTACAATACAAAGAGGAATCTTTGCTGCTGCACAATTTGTGTGCTCCAGTAAAAAAAATCAGATCATTTAAACCACACATTTACTTATTTTAAATGCATTGAAATGGTTTGATACAATGAAGCTGAGCTGATATGCTAATGTGCTCATTGCCCTTCTTTTCTGCTGGTGTTTGAATAACTTAGGGCTGCCTATTAGGAAGTCATGACACATTTATCAGAATTATTTAAAAATATTGTTAGTTCATAAACCTAGAGTCTGTACTACATAAATTAGGATAGTTCATAAATTACAGACAATCTTGCATCAGAAGCTGGCTCCTATATTCTCTCTGCTATGTTTTCTATTAAACAATAAATAAAAAAAGAGAACTCAATCTTAGATTTCTTAAACACTCTTAAAGGATATAGCTGCGTGACACTCAGTGGCTTTCGTGGTGGTCATGTTACAAAATCCTCCAGGAACCATTTAAAAAATGTAGAGAGGTTAATCTGTATTAAATAGTTTCCATGCTACATAATGCTGGTAACTTAGTGTTTTTTTTTTTTTTTTTTAAAATAACCACTTTTAAAGCTAAAAATGTCACTGAAACATTTTGGGAATAACATTGGCAAGACTATAGGAAAAGATGTAGTACTGTATTGTACTGTATTGCTTTGAGTAGTAGACTTAGTAAATGATCCATGACGTCTGTTGGAAAGTCGTCTGACAAACATACAATCCCCATGTGAGCTTGTTAATGGGGGAAAAAAGATAAAAAGATTGTTAAAATGACTGTGTGTGTCTATGTGAGCGTGTGTGTGTCTGGCGCATTTTGAACATGGCATTAAAATTTTGCTCTCAGGTACACAAGTATAGATCTGGGGTAAACTGTACTTGAGAGCAGAATTTTTTTCAATGTTTTAGTTACAAGGAAATAATACAAGTTGTTACATATTCCCTGTAAGGCTGTGGCTGGGCTCCAATCATTGTGAGTGAGATGTGCCCAAAGAGGATAACAATAAATTGATCACCTTTGCTCTCCAGCTCCAGACTCTGTACTGTTAGAGACACATTATTATACGTGTACTGGTTTTCAATGACAGTCTGCATTACATTGATCTAACATGAGAGATTTTACACAGTCAGTCTTCACCCCTCCCCCCCCAAAAAAGCCAACAAAACAAACCTGCCATGACAACATTTTAAGGGCTTTGGGCCTGATCCTGGACTCAAATGCAATATTTCAACTGGAATTTACATTGAGGTATTCCAAACATCGCAGAGGAGTGAAATTTGACCATTCCCTGATTCTATAGGTTGCATTGATGTCTCAAGTATACATGTTACATATTTTCTGTTACAGTTTTTATGTCATCTCAAGTAATTTTCCAATGATTAACTATTAATTATGGATCTTAGCATGCAAATCGCTTGCTTCACATCTGGCTTCAGATCCAACTATTTGGCTAAAATATTCTTTCCAGCAAGACAGTGGAGGAATGCCTCCATATTACTATTACTCTTTGTAATGCTTTAACTATTTTTTCCCTACTCCTTTCAAAGAAGACAGCAAAAACGTTAACAAAAGGTATTAAAAGAACTTCAGGAGTTTTAAAAACTACACACAACTTAAAGAGAACCAATCTCTGTAACTTTTTGTGCTACAATGGTTTTATGTACAATAGATATATTGTATATTTATTATTAAACCAAATATTGATTTGGCCTATTCCACTGTGACAATTAGACAACCAGGCTTGGACTTCAAAGAAGCCTGTGGCATTCCCAGTCCCCGATTTCAGAAGAGTAAACTAAGCAATTGCATTCAAACACTTCCGACTATTCTTTTTCCTCTTTGATTCATTATCACTGTATTTTCTTTATACCTAGCATAAAGAGACCACCCTAACACAGCAGCTGTAGTCGTGTAAGAGACAACGGATTCCCGCACAGTAATACAGCAATTGGCAATATTCTGCCACAAGTTTAACAGAGTATATTGATGTATTTCCCCCCCCCCCCTTTTCTTTGCAATTTTTATACAGGAAAAAAGTTTTTTGACTGAGCTATTTTAAAAAAAACCAACAAAATCTCATTTCCTTGGGTTGCATTTTTTGTCTTAGCCAAGTTTAATTTAGTGTAGTTGCACTCTGATCACCAGCTCTCTCACAAATAACCCAATTAACACCTTTTGCATTTCCTTGCTCTTTATGAAAAGTTTGTCCAAATGAGATTGAGACAAAGGGAACTGACACTTCATTTTTCAGTCATAGCAACATCTTTAAAAATTTTGTTAAAAATGTAATTTGACAAATCTAGAGCTAACCAATGGAATGGAAAAAAGAAAGGTTTGCATTCAACATACAGAAAACAGACTTGTGAGCACTTTATAAACATTTACAAACAACTCTTCTGTGTGCTGAGTTCTTCCTGCTGGTCTCCAACAGTAGTGGTCAGTAAAGTAATTTGTGCTGCCATACAGTCCTTGTGCTAAATACACTGTGGGTTATAAAATTTCACCAACCTGTTCCATTTTAAAAACTACTTCATCAAGCAGAATCTCCACACTTCTCTCTGACTCATTTTTTCCCTCTTTGTACCAGTACAGTAAATAAAGTCAATATTTAAGATCCAATAATTTGGAATAGCTATTCAACTTTCAAGAGTTTGAAAAAAACAACCACCTCTTCTCAGGGGATTTAATAATGTATTGCTTCTTTTTTTTCCTCGTGGTCCGAGAGTCACATAACAGTACAACAAGCAAGCGTCTCATCTTGTAAAAGATCCAAAAATTCCATTAGAAATGTTTATAAAAATATGCATTGTAGAAAGGAATTCTTACAGTTAATCCCAAAATGGCTTTTTATAATGCTACCATTTGAAAACAAAAGGAATGCATCTGCAATTTCTTATCTGCAGGAAGTTCTTGCTCTAGTCCAACATGCATGCATGTGTATGGTATGTGCCTAAGTTATGTATGTGGATGGACAAGGAAAAGCCCCAAATATATAGTAAAATGAGCTTGGTGAATTCAGCCCACCAGCTTGAAAGGAAAAGCGTGTCTGTCAATGAATTGTGATTGCTCTTCTGTCAGTTCATAGCTTGATCCTGCAGCAGCCAGGTGGTTCATCTGGATTTTAGTTTGTATTACTGCAAGAAGAGAGAGTTTTTCTGTGGTCATGCTGAGGCTTCAATGTATTCACTTTTTGGTGCTGCTACCCTTAAGTATTCAGGATTTTCTGCTGCAGGAACTTTAAAGATGCCATTAGCCTTAGTTTCCTTAGGAAAGTAGTCCTGTTGGTAGTCAGGATTGTCCAGATTTATTTGGTGATTGGCTGTTTGGTCCCAGTACGGGGAGCTCTCAAAAACCGTTTTGACAAAAGGAGACTGGCTTGCGTTGAGATACTCTGGGTTGTTCACTGCTGTGCTGTGGGAATTCTGATAGCTTGAAGCTGTAGAGGGCTTTGGGTTTACTGGGAGGGAGATGTTGTTGTAGATTGGATTCTGTTCTACAGATGCTGATGGTTTTTTGGGGATTGACTGATTGACATATTCTGAGATTTAAAAAGAAAGAAAGCAAGCAATAAAGATATGTAACTAATGCAGCCCTTTAAATGATCTGATGTGTATTTTTAATCACGTGGAAACAATCTTTTCACACATCAGCCCACAAGTCTTTTGGATCTTTCTCAGGATTCCAAGACTAAGCCAAAGGCAGGAAGTTCCATTGAACAAAGGTTCAAGGAATCAGATTTTCAAAGCAGCCAAGGGAATTTAGCCACACATTTCCCATGGCTTTTAGTGAAGTGTGTTTGCCTAAATCCCCATGAGTGTTCTGAAATCTGAGTCAGGGAGTTTAGCTGACAGCAACCAAATATCTGGAGAAATACTTAAAGATAATGGAAATGCAATAAATAAATAAATAAATAAATAAAAGACCAACAGTAACTGAGACCCCATATCCCACTATTACAATGCTCAATGCTGGTTCTTTCCCTTACTCAACTGCTGTACTATTTAAGGACAAAGTATTGCGAGTATATCATTTTATGAAAACATCCTTGTAACACTCTTACTGATCTTTTAAGTCAACCAGTTCTGGTTACAAAGAACTACTATACAAGTACATGTGAGACTGCGGTTAGCAACACTGTGTATTTCATTGTGCCATCCATTCTGCTTGAATATATTTCTGTTTGGAAAGCAGTAAAACAGCAATAACAAGAAGCAGAGTTTCTACAATAAAAACAATGAAGAGGACTAAAGAGTTCTTAGAAGAGACTTTCTGAAATGTCTGATTGGTAGAAAAAAGAAAAAAAAAACCTTGATAAGGCACCCACAACAAACAGTAGAAATCTGATTGGTGGTGATGGTGAATGATATGTGGTCAAGAAGCTGTCAGAAAAGATCTAGGAAAAAAATGAAAAGAAAAATTCTACACAATTTTCCCACCCCTATTTATTGACCAGTGACGAAAAATTGTGGGGATCTTTAGGGATCCTTTGCTGAGGGAGGGGAAGGAAAATGATTACCCAGAGATCACCAAGAATCCTCAAAGATCTAAAAGAGAAGCCGATGGCATTCCAAGTTGCTGATCAATGAATGAACTTGAGGATCAGGTGATACCTAGCAGATGTACTCACCTGGAGCAGGCAGGAAGCCATCATCTATGCTGTCTTCCAAGATGATGCCAGTTGGATCTGAACTGTAGCGCTGGACAAAGCTGTCATCCCTCACGGGGTATCTCTGCTAGGTTAAAGGTACAGGTTAAGAAATCGAGTATAGAATAGACTATTTCATAGAGGCTAGTGTGTACAGGTATGTGTATGTGCAGAAAAAAAAGGGGTGGGGAGGAAGAGAAAGCCAACATCTGGTGATGAAATTGAGGCACTATCTCTGCTAAATCAAGACTTGATTCTTTAATTCAGTTCACAACATTAACACAGTGATGAGATACTTTTAACAGTAGCTGCTCACATTTACTTACCCCATTTCTATCAATGCAGGTTGTGGCTGAATTGCTGCTGGTAGCACTCTTCAAAAGAGAGAGAGAGAGAGAGAGAGAAAAGATATTTTAAAAAGAGAAAAATATTGTCTGACCTGGGAAATGACTAATTCTAAACAGTTAGGTGTGTGAACATGGATGAAATATCATACCAACGAACTCAAGAGGGGAGTCCGGGATGTGGCGGGGCTGTTGAAAAATCCCTGGTGTGGAATGAGGTACTCGTCTGCATCAACAATGTCCTCCATGTCCTCCTCTTCCATCAAGGTCCGATAAAACTTGGAGTCCGTAGGGCTTGGCAAGTGCATTCTTTCATCTCCCTGTCAACCAAACCACAGTAAGAGCAGCTTGCTGGACACCCTCCTGCCTGCACTACAGCAAAGCAGCTGATTTCTGCTGCTGTTCTCCTAAGTAGCTCTTCTTTCCACATTAAATGTTAGCAAATGTTCTGAAGAGCACAATCCTGCCTGGGCAGAGAAATGGACTCAGTGGTCTAACAGGTCTTTTCCTGTAACTTCTTTGCTTCTATGAAAGATGAAGTAACCTGACATTCTTAGTCACATTTCTGTTCCTCATATCCATATTTATTATTTGTTCTGTTCTTTATTTTTAAGCAATATGGTAATATGCTAAAGTATTTACTGTAACAACTTGGAAATGGACTAGAACAATCAGTGTTACAGTTTTCTTTAACTGAAAGAAGTAGCATAAGACTATATTGTTGATGTTCATTTGGTCCGGTTTCTTTTGAGATTTGATCATGGAATCATTGAACTCCTTAGCTTGCTCATCTGTGAGCATACCATGTGTATTATTTCATATTTGCTGTTATTTCCCCTGGGCATCTTTCTAAGTGACCGTTCAACATCTTGGTTTCCTGGTAAAACAAACCGATCAATACCTGTATAACAAGATAGCGCTGAGGGTCTCGAGCCATTTTGGAGAATTCTGATATCAGCTCACGAAACTTGGGGCGACTGTCTGCATCTATCATCCAGCCTGAAGGGACAGTATGGAAAACAAAGCACAAATCAAATGATCTTAGCTATTAAACCTGAAGAGAGTTTTAAAATAAGATGTAAAGGATAGGAACTGTATTGTGCTTGGTACATGTGAAGCTGTTACATCAAACTGTAACAAATAGAAATCCATTCACATCAGCTTTTCGTTAGACTTTATTCTTTGTTCCTTTTGGGCATTTAAGAACAACACCCCCTGCTCTTCTTGCAAGACCAAAAAAATAGAAGACATGGTAGAAAGATTCCTGCTTAGCATCAACATGCAGGGAGTACCCTCTTTTAACTCCTGCTTGCATAGTCCTCCTAAAAGTCAGGATCCCTGCTCCACACAAGCTCACTACATAGCAGCCCACAGGATGGGGCAGGGAGTGGTGAACCAGGAGACAGGGAGGGGATCCAGTGCTATGCAGGCCCTGACATACCTCCACTCCACCTGGCAGATCTGTGAAGGCTATGTCAGCTTCAGAGCCACTCCACAATGGTGTGGGGAGGATTCTCTCCCCCATTGCCCTATATATCTGATCAGTACCTGGCCTGGTGACGGTATCTGGATTTGCCTCTAGTGCGCCAATTTTGTTCTCATTTACACAGGTGCATCTCTCATGGAAATCACCTGGGTAACTGAGACCAGAACAGGGCCCCATGAGTAACTGTTGATTTTTAATCATCTCCTATGCACAGCACCCTACAGATAGGCTAACAGAACTGGGCAGACTTTCTGGGACAAAAAGTTGATTTGTTGAAAAATGGAGTTTCAGCTGATCTGACACTATCCGTAAATTTGACATGATTAGTTTTGGCCAGGAACCAGCTTCAGAGGAAGGGATGAGTGGAAAGAAAGAAAGAAAGAAAGAAAAAGAAAATGAACATGCAAGTCACCTTTAGCCTGGTAGTTAGGGCACTTGCTTGGGAGGTGAGACACCCAGGTTTGAATCCCCACTCTGGAGTAGTGACAAACTCAGATCTTCCTCTCCCGGTGAGCATCCTAACCACTAGGCTATGGACTATTGTAGGGTGGGTTGTGCTCAGTCTCTCCTGTTGAAGCTATTCCACTTTGTCTAAATCCTTAAATATTCATTGGAGCAAGGAGTTGAACACATGTCTCCCTGTGGTTTACTGAATTCCTGTTTCTGCAATAATGGCTTCCACTTTGCTCAGATACTCCAGCCTATGCAGGAAATTCATCTCACTATTGGGGTAAATGGGGAATCTGAGATATGGTTGCTATTGTAAAGTAATGTCAATTCATTTTTAAAAACATGCTGGTTAATTGAGCTGCGGGTTGAATATTGTCACGTACCTTTAAAACCAATAAACTTTGCTTTATAACAACTTTGAAAGAAAACCCAATTTACAGTTGGCTCCAGTGGTGAGATGCGTTTCCGCTGCCCTAACTTCTGTATGGAGGGGCAGCATCGTTCTTCATTGCTAATTATTCTAAATGAAGTCAATGGATCTATAGTGATTTACACTAGGGCAGAAACTGGCCCATTAGATTGAAAACAGGTTTTAATATATAATATTAAGTTAATTTTATACATATTTTAATGTTTAATATTTTATTGGTTTAGATTTTTATTTATAATTTGATGTAGTGATTATTTTGCACATTTTATTAGTTTTGTCTTTCTAAGTTGACATGATTTTTTTTTTATATTTCAGTTAAGGTTTCCTTTAAGTATTTCTACAGTCTTCATTACTAAATACAATATTGGGCCTGATCCCATTATAGTTGGTAAAACTCCCACTGGCTTCAATGGGCCCTTTGGTAGAAACTCATGTTTAGATTTCTTTTCAGATTAGAAGTGTGTGTCTTTATTTGGCTGATCTTTTACCAGTAAAATTGTATTTCAGATCTCATAGAATCATAGGACTGAAAGGGACCTCGAGAGGTCATCTAGTCCAGTCCCTTGCACTCAAGACAGGATTAAGTATTATCTAGACCATCCCTGACAGGTGTTTGTCTAATCTGCTCTTAAAAATCTCCAATGATGGAGATTCCACAACCTCCCTAGGCAATTTATTCCAGTGCTTAACCACTCTGACAGTTAGGAAGTTTTTCCTAATGTCCAACCTAAACCTCCCTTGCTGCAATTTAAGCCCATTGTTTCTTGTCCTATCCTCAGAGGTTAAGAACAACAATTTTTCTCCCTCCTCCTTGTAACAACCTTACAAAACTGTTATGTCTTTTCCAGACTAACTAAACCTAATTTTTTAAATCTTCCCTCATAGGTCATGTTTTCTAGACCTTTTATTAATTTTGTTGCTCTTCTCTGGACTTTCTCCAATATGTCCATATCTTTCCTGAAATGTGACGCCCTGAACTGGACACAATACTCCAGCTGAGGCCTAATCAGCATGGGGTAGAGCGGAAGAATTACTTCTCGTGTCTTACTTACAACACTCCTGCTAATACATCCCAGAATGATGTTTGCTTTTTTTGCAACAGTATTACACTGTTGACTCATATTTAGCATATGGTCCACTATGCTCCCCAGATCCCTTTCCACAGTACTCCTTCTTAGGCAGTCATTTCCCATTTTGTATGTTTGCAACTGATTGTTCCTTCCTAAGTAGAGTACTTTGCATTTGTCCTTATTGAATTTCATGCTATTTACTTTAGACCATTTCTCCAGTTTGTCCAGATCATTGGGAACTTTAATCCTATCCTCCACCGCACTTGCAACACCTTCCAGCTTGGTATCATCCACAAACTCTCTATGCCATTATCTAAATCACTGATGAACATATCTAACTATCTTCTTACTAATCGTTATTTGCAGTGTTGTTGTAGCCATGCTGGTCCCAGGTTTTGAAAGAGACAAGCTGGGTGAGGTAATATCTTTTATTGGACCAACTTCTGTAGGTGGAAGGGACAAGTTTTCAAGTTTACACAGAGCTCTTCTTCTAAATCATTGACGAAGATATTGAACAGAACAGGACCCAGAACTGATCCCTGCGGGACCCCACTCATTATGCCCTTCCAGCACGACTGTGAACCATTGATAACTACTCTCTGGGAATGGTTTTCTAACCAGTTTTGCACCCACCTTATAGTAACTCCATCTAGATTGTATTTCCCTAGTTTGTTTATGAGAAGGTCATGAGAGACAGTATCAAAAGCTTTACTAAAGTCAAGATATACCGCTTCCTCCCTATCCACAAGGCTTGTTATCCTGTCAAAGAAAGTTATCAGGTTGGTTTGACACGATTTGTTCTTGACAAATCCATGCTGATTGTTACTTATCACCTTATTATCTTCTAGATGTTTGCAAATTGATTGCTTAATTATTTGCTCCATTATCTTTCCAGGTACAGAAGTTAAGCTGACCGGTCTGTAATTCCCCAGGTTGTCCTTATTTCCCTTCTTATAGATGGGCACTATATTTGCCCTTTTCCAGTCATCTGGAATCTCTCCCATCTTCCATGACTTTTCTAACATAATCGCTAATGGCTCAGATAGCTCCCCAGTCAACTCCTTGAGTATTCTAGGATGCATTTCATCAGACCCTGGTGACTTGAAGACATCTAACCCATCTAAGTAATTTTAAACTTGTTCTTTTCCTATTTTAGCCTCTGATCCTACCTCATTTTCACTGACATTCACTATGTGATAGACGTCCAATCACTGCCAACCTTCTTGGTGAAAACCGAAACAAAGAAGTCTTTAAGCACCTCTGCCATTCCCACATTTTCTGTTATTATCTCCCCTACCCCCCAATTGAGTAGAATCTCTATTAGTATTCAACCACAGACCTGTCTTAACTTGCTGCTTAATATTTCTAGAACTACACTAAATCAGGAAATATTGTGAATTCCAGTGAAGTATCATTGTCAGTGCTTTGTCTGCATAGCATGTGTATAAATGCTTCATAACCATGCACTAAGGGAGGTTGTGAAATCAGCTAGTTGGTCCATTAGATCTGTCAAGATCTCATTTTAGCAGGCTAACCCTTTTTGGATGAGTGATTTATTGTTATTAGTAGTAGTAAGAAGTATGTATTCAGAGATTCCTAAAACCATAACATTAGTAGAAGTAAATTCTTTGAGTCAAAGAAAAGTTTAACCTCTTTGATGACTTTGTACATTTTATCTAAGAAAGTGTTTAAACGCCACCTAGTGGGCTGCTTGTGAATGTCTTCTAATGTACTTACAGTAATAAGGACATGGAACCAATGCCGCAGAAACTTGCTTTACCAAATCTGCTAGCGCCTGTGCATTTATTGTAATGACTGTGTCTGAGTATAAGTAATAAAAAATTGAGGGTCAGACCAGTTATGAAGCTCAGGATCCTGGCTCAAAGTCTTCATGTGCAGCCACTAATATTGTGATTGTCTGCGGTTCTCAGACATTTTTTCCTATTGTGTTTGTTATTGAATGAAATTAAATGAAAACACAGGAAGAGAAGTCAGGACTGATGATTCAGTGTGCAAAATTGGAAACCTGGGGCTATATTCTGACCTCAGCAACACTAGAGTAATTCTGGAGTAATTCCACGGTTAATCTGGATTTACACTGGTGTAATCTAAGTTTTTATACCATGCTCACTACCACAATGATGAGAAATGAGAATTTGGACTCTGAGCTGTAGTTAAAGAAAAATCTGCTGTCTTGTCTGAAGCATGAGATGTCTGAACATACCACAGTGATGTTACTCTTCTCCTATAGCACATAGGTATGTTTTCCTGTGAATCTCAGGAATACAGCATAGCATGCAAATGTTCCCTAACTAGAACCATTTTCCTTCTTACTAATATGAACTACATGGACATGTACAAGAACTGAACTCACATTTGACCATGATCATATAGACATCAATAGTACAGATAGGAGGCTGAGGCAAACGCTCGCCTTTCTCCAAGACAGATGAAATTTCACTGGCTGGGATGCCATCATATGGTTTTGATCCAAATGTCATTAATTCCCAAACAGTGACACCTGAAGAATAGGAGAAAGGGACAATGTTAGAGTCTCATCAGGTCAGCAAGGATTCATGATGTTCCCAAAGCACAGCAGACCTGGTCTGTTTGACCTAGGAACAGCACGTATCAGAGAGAGTGTGGAGGCATTAACCTTTGTTTTAGAGCTGCTAAGGCTCACTAAAGGGGCCATCATTGTTTATTCACTTGCCAACTGTTCATGGAGGAAGAAAATGTTCCATCTTACAGAAGTAGCTATTTTAATGAGGTCCGAGTTAACAAAACAAATTGAAATAATCAGGCCTTTTCTTTCTTTTTTTTTTTTTTTTAGGGTTTTACAGAAGGTAAAATCTCAATGTTCAACTCTACTTCATGACTTCACCTCTTCACAACAGAAAGGTATTAGGTTGCTAATTACTGATTCCAACCCACAAAGTGTTTTTTTTTTTTAAATAAAAGTTTTGTTATTGTTTTAAATAATCTCTTTGGAGGTAAAATAATATCTCCTCTCTTTGAAGGCTTTCTAAATTAACTGCAGCAAAATATTTTCTTTCAGCACATCACCTATTCCATGCTGTAGCCGTTACATGATGCTGTCCATTTGCATGGGCCCTAAAATAGGAATTTGGACGTGAAGAAAATGTATTTATGTGGATTAATAGGAACATAGGAATTTCCATACTTGATCAGACCCAAGGTCTTTTTAGTCTACCTATCTCCAAGCACTTCACAGAAAGGTGAAAGAAATAGTGCTACAGCCGTTATGAAATTACCTGATCCCAGGGAAAATTTCTTCCTAAACCCCCTAAATTAGAGGTTGGCTTACTCCAGGAAGCGTGTATACAATGAATTCTCAGGTATCATCTCAGTAAAAAAACAATTAGTGTATATTCCTACATAACGGAGATTGGTGTCCTAACAACCGGACTTTATGGAGTTTTAAATGACCATATAACACAATTTCCTTTTGAATCAAATATTGATTCAAACACCTATGGGCCAATGCAATGGGCATTCAAGCCCAAAATTCAGCCTACCTTAAATGTGCTATTTTCCGGGAAACGAATCTTTTACCTATTCAATTGCAATAGTCTCTGTATGTTTTAGTTCAAAGGCTATGAGTCTATCAACCTTTTAAATATATTCCCTATGGAATACTGTGAACTCTACTTAGTCACTGTGTCACTTGTTTGCTCATGGACTCAGGAAGGTAATTACTTCTAGCCATTGTCAGTTGGTGTAAATCAGCGTAGCTCCATTGAAGACAACAGATGCGCTGATTTACATCAGCTGACATCTGGCCCAATTTACACAATCTGTCAATCTGCCACTATGGTTTTAGCTTTTAGGCTAGCTATGCTGACCTCCCGTTATCATGCTACTTTTTAGGGAGGTTGGTTACTTTTAACATTGTGCCGTTTGGGAAGTATACCTGCACAACTTCTCCAAAGAACATGCTCCTCCCTATCCCCCCAAAATGTGTATATATGTATAAAAACAATTTGACTGTCTCTCTTTCAAGGACAAAATCTCATTCCCTATTCAAATCAATGGGAATTTTGCTTCGTTAAGAAGCTCAAGATTTGGCCCATCATTAATATTTATTCTTCCCATCATTTTGGTATAAGACCCTGTTATAAGTATCATAAAAGGATGACTGAATATCTGGAGAAAAATTGGCTGTGTAGTGTCCCTAACAAATCTTACAATTGTTCTCACCCATCTAAAATCATTATGATCACATTTTTAGACTTACCATAACTCCAGACATCACTTTGATGGGTGTAGATTCTGTGTAAAATGGACTCCAAAGCCATCCATTTGATAGGAACCTAGGAAGATCCAGTTAAGCCATAAGACACCTACCTCAAATCTAGGAGCAATACTGTTAGAACAACAGAGTTGTTTATATCAATAATTTGACCGTAGGCAGAAAATCTGAGATGTACAGCAAGCAACTTGAGTTTTACAGGGATCAATTATCATTGTTTTGATTTGTCACTCTGAGTCTGGGAACTTGGATAATATTTTGCTTTTTAGTACAAATATCTCTGATAACTCAGTTTTACAAAATTCTTAACAGTTGAACTTTTATAAGATTTTTTTTGTTTAAACATCTCATATCAGATCAGGGCACAAATCCAATCCCAGGCTGTACAGTGAAGACTGATCGGAGATCAGATGGTTTCCATTTATTCTCTCTGCAATATTCACAAGCAGCTTCTCTTTAATTTCTCATTAGAGCATATTCCCTCAAACTGGGGTGTTGAATGAGATCTGACAGGCCCTTCTTCATATATAAATATATAGTATTCCCTTTCTGTTCATAAACTACACATTATTTGGTATTGTCTACATGACAGAATTCAGACTTGCCCTTTTTTAAAAGTTCATCTTGGCTTTTCCCAGACATTATGGGTGGAGATTTTCAAAAGGGCTCATCATCGGCCTACCTCTGTTCTCACTGAAGTTACACGGGGCTAACTCTGCTTGCATTAAAGTCAATGGACTCACAATGGCTACAGTGGGAACAGAATTAAGCCAATGCTGAGCACTTTTGAAAATCCCACCCTGATTGTCTCATTTTTAAAATGAAGATTCATACACAAGTGCAAATATCTACATCCAATGAAACACATAAAGATGGTTATCTGATACTTCTTACTTTGCCTCCTTCTGCATAGTACTCTTTTTCCTCAGCACCAAGCAGTTTTGCCAGTCCAAAGTCCGTGATCTTCACATGTTGAGGAGTCTTCACAAGGACATTCCTGGCAGCCAGATCACGGTGCACCAAGCGACGTTCTTCCAAGTAGCTCATTCCCTACAATATACGTATGACATGCAATTGGCATACTTCTCTCTCTCTACCACCCACACTCACTCTGTACAGGAGAGGGGAAGATAAAGGGTCAGATCTGCAGCGTGGGTAAATGGGCACAGCTTGACTGGGATCAAGCCCAAGAAATCTACATACAGGATGTTACTGTCTAACAATGGGCCAAATGCTGCTCTGTGCAACCCGACTGAGTTCAGTGTGACTCAGAGTAGAATTTGGCCACCATGTTAATATACATATGTCGATATACGTACAGGTTAACTTCACATATACTATAAATACATCATTAGACTCTTCTTCCAGTTCAATCAAAAACAAGTAATAATACCAAGCAGTTGATTCTCTGCCTCATCATGGCAGACCCTGTTTTGTAACTGGTAATACTCAGGCATACTGTCACAGAGATGATGGAAAACAACCAAACAAAAAACCCTATAATTTTATGTCTGAGTTCAATGACACAGCTCTTTTTCAGCTTCCCCTTGAAACAGTTTCAGTAACCCCTGTGACTAGAGAACACTTGACATACTATGTATGCTCTTTTTATACAATTTCCTCTTAGGGAAGAATAGGACATCTTTCTCCATATTGATTGTAAAGCTCTTTCAGGCAGATAAAAGGGTTAATAGTGCTGGTTTACTTTTGTTATGCCGTGATCCTAACATCTATTTCTGACCGTGGAGCTTTCCCCCCTCACCCCTGTGTGTGTGAACTGCGTTAAAAGAGAGAAACATTCAGGTTGTTAAGCTTCTTTCAAGATCCTTTTTAGGAACTACAATCATTCCCTGTTGTTTTTTGAACAGTTAATACAGAAAGCACTTTCAGTCTACACACACAGCACGAAAAAGATCCTACTAATGTGATGACAAAGCATCTGGGGAGTCATTCTCTCCCCAGCTCCCGCTCCCATTCTTGCCCCACCATTAAGCTGGACCACCATCAAATCTTATAGTGAAGTTTCTAAGCAAAACTTCATCAATGTACTAAGGGCGGTTAATGTTGCCAAAATAAACCACCCCAGCAAACTGGCATAATGCCACTATGTAAGTTAATGTAATTGAATACATTTAACTTTAATGAGCTGAGCTTTTGAAACAAAGAATCTTGAGTTATCAATAAAAAAACAGCCTACATTGGAAAAATCATTTGATCTAGTCTGGAAGAAGAGAATTATCCTGCTAAATCGGTTTTGGTAAAGCGGTTCAAAGCAGCTGAGAGGCAAGGAATCAGTCTTAAATTAATTTACTTAAGATCCTGATCCTTCAAATACTTATGCACATGCTTAATGTTACACAGAAGACAATGGGCTGCTCATATATACAGTTAAACACATTCTTAACTGTGTGCAGGATCAGGATTTACATATTATAAACCAGAGGACTATAATACACTCTTAAAGCCACTCAACTTTTCTTCACACAGAATCATAAAAATGTGGGGCGGGAAGGGACCTTGAGAGGTCATCAAGTCCAGTCCCCTACACTGAGGTAGGGCCACGTAAACCTAGACCATCCTTGACAGGTGTTTGTCTAACCTGTTCATAAAAACATCCAATGATGGGGATTCCACAGCCTCTCTTGGACGCCTATTCCAGTGCAGTGCTTAACTATCCTTATAGTTAGAAGGTTTTTCTTAATATCTAAACTATATCTCCCTTGCTGCAGATTAAGCCCATTACTTCTTGTCTTGCCTTTAGTGCACATGAAGAACAATTGATCATTGACCTCTTTATAACAATATATCCGAAGACTATCATCAGGTCCTCAATATATCTGAAGACTATCATCAGGTCCCCCCCATCAGTCTTTCTTCTCAAGACTAAACATGCCCAGATTTTTTTTTTAACCTTTCCTCATAGGTCAGGTTTTTTAAACCTTTTATCATTTTTATTATTCTCCTCTGGACTCTTTCCATTTTGTCCACATCTTTTCTAAAGTGTGGCATCCAGAATTGGCACAGTACTCCAGCTGAGGCCCCAACAAGGCCAAGTAGAGCTGGACAATTACCTTCCATATCACACTCCTATTAACGCATCCCAGAATGATATTCGCCTTTTTCACAGCTGCATCACATTGCTGACTGATATTCAATTTGTGAACCACTATAACCCCCAGATCCTTTTTCAGCATACCACCACCTAGCCAGTTATTCCCCATTTTGTATTCATTGAGTTTAAAGGTGGTCTTCAAAACCCTTTTATCTGAAAGCTAGTCATTCTGTACACTAATGAAATATATGAGCCATAACGTATATTAAAAAATGATTTCAAAGGCACAGGAAGAGAAACAAAAATAAACTGTGAAAGGGTCCATAAGGGAGTTTGTTTCCTGCTTGTTAGTTAAGAGAGATGAACAGATTTGCTAGGATTTACAGAAAAAACAACAGTGTGGGTTTTTAAAGAAGCAGATCATGTCCAAAAATTGGACAAGATTTATGGATGTAGTAACAAAGAAAATATTGATAGGAAAAATGATAAACATTATTTATGTGGATTTTAAGAAGAGCATTTAGTAAAGAACCACACAAAAGACTATGGTAGATGGTCAGTTAGTAGCTGTGAAGATGGGAGTTGCTCTGAGTTGGAGGGTAAACTGGCATGAAAATCAAACAGAAGCTAACAATTGTGAATGGTAACAGTTCAGTTGCGCAGAAGAGTGTAACTAATGAGATGTCACAATTTTAGGACCAATTTTGTCCCCTGAGAAATTAATAATGGGGAAGATGGGAAATGTAGTGAGGAGATAAAATCTCCAAAAGTGGCAAAATCAGGAAGGTGCTGTAATCAGTTTAAAATTAGACAGACTAGAAACAGGGGCGGTTTGCATGATACACTGAATAAAGTTTATTTACTGTATTGTGTTCAGTACACTACAAAAGTCTTAGAGGGAAAAGGAGCTGTGTAGTTTGTGGATACATCTCTGAAGTCTTCAGTACGTTTATCAAAAGCAAACCATAGCAGGCAAACTTGGAATGTGTACAAGGTCTCAAGGGATTAAGAATAAGTAAGTGTGCAATGTGTTCTGGTTAATTTAAAAATAGGTATTACAGAAATGCATATAATGCAACCAGAGGGTTACAGGGACCTGAGCATCTTAGAGATTGTTAGTATCATTAAGAAAGATAGAAACTACATCTATTGCTCCCTCCCTTTAGCTCCCCCCACCAATCTCTTCCTAATGACTACGGTGATGAGATAGCAACTGTGAAAAAACAGGACGGGGGTGGGGGGTAATAGGCGCCTATATAAGAAAAAGTCCCCCAAAACGGGACTGTCCCTATAAAAACGGGACATCTGGTCACCCTACTAATGACCCATGTTGCAATGGTATTTTAAAATGAGATAACTGTTTTTCATCCTCCTGCACCTTAAAATGGCTAAAGGGATTTTTCTCCAGCTTTCCAAAAAAGGTCACCTTGGAACTGGCCCAAACACAGAAATAGTCAGTCCACAAGGGGGATGCTTCACTTAGTGACTGAAAATGGGATGTTAGAATAGGAACTATTCTACCACCTTAATAACGGGTACACGTCGTAACTGCTGTAATACAGGGATTTAGAAAAAGAAGATGGAAAGGTTATGTGCTTCCCAAGCTCCCTATCTTTCTTCTTCCCTCTGCCCCACTCTAGACATTCAACCACTATTTTCCTCCCAGGACAAATCCTTCTATAAAGAAAGGAAAATGCTGACTTAGATTCCAACAAAATTACCCACAGCTACCTCAGGATAAGGCCTATTTTGCCCCTCATTTTCTTCTTTTGCATGAGCTACAGTAGCTTAGTTTTATTTACTTAGTTATTTAATCAGGTCTGTAAATCTGCATTACATGGGACAGAATAATTTATGAAGATAACTCTATTTAAAGAACATCCCAGGACTGACTGTAAGATCATTACTTAGCATATGCCATCAATAAATGATGACAATTAGCCAATACATCTTGTTGGCTAATGATTTTCCTTGTAAACAACATTACTTTAATTTCTAGTGATCCATTGTGTGCTCTGTGCAGTCCCAATTCATGCTTATACAAAGCTGAAATGTTGAGTTACTCTACTATGCGCCGATTTTATATGTTGAGTTGCTCTATTATGCACTGATTTTATATTAACTGTAACTCCAGCTATTTTCTCAACATTCTTTGGAATAATTGGGTTAATAATATACAAATGCAAGATAAATGGGTACGTGAATATACAGTCGGTGCTGTAAATGACCCACTATGAAATGTTAACACAGCAGATGCAAGCTTCTACTGGTTAGGGAGATTACTGATGCTGCTGGTTTTTTCCTTTGTAAGCACAGGGAATCTCCAAGTTACTGTTTTTCCTTCTGCTAATTTGGGCAGTCTTTCCTGTCTTTATCTCTCTTGTCCCTCCCATGCTAATTACGTTTTTCAAGGTGTACACCAAAGCTACAGAGGCAGCATATTGACATTCTACAGTTTAAATGAAAATGTCAGAGCAACAGGGTTTCAATCAAATTACAGAAACGTCAAGGTAAACAAAGTTTGAACAGGTTGTTCAAATGTGACACCTTGCAAATGGCTATGATCACTGAATATTAAAAAATGTTAAGCAACCTCATGCTTGTGAGAGGTGTAGCATGGACTGCGCAGGAAAAAGACCTTCTCTGTTTATACAAAGAAAAGAGAGAGCCTAGATAGGAGCAGTGCAATATCCCCTACACTGCCCTGCCATGGTGGCACAGCCCTAAAATGGAGGATTACTTCTAAGGGCTAGAGAATATCATTTAGTCTCCATGCTGCCTTTCCTCCTTTGTCTCTGTGCTGAATCTGACATGTCAATTTGTGCCAGATGTGATAGTGATTTTCTTATATGGATACACGTCCACTGGAACTGGGCTAAGTACACCTCTACCTCGATACAACGCTACCTGATATAACACGAATTCGGATATAACGCGGAAAAGCAGTGTTCTGGGGGGTGGGGGGGGGGGGGGGGCTGCGCACTCCGGTGGATCAAAGCAAGTTCAATATAACGTGGTTTCACCTATAACGTGGTAAGATTTTTTGGCTCCCGAGGACAGCATTATATCGAGGTAGAGGTATATACCAACTTATTGCACACATGCTACTGAAGAACCACCTAGTGGCACTGTCTTTTGGTCATAAACAACCAGCATCAGAATGAGCGGGTGTTTTAGTAGCAAAAGGCTCTGCATTTGATCACCATTCCTCTGCAGTTAGCAAAATCAGGGCATTAATCTCCAACACAGAAGAGATTTTACCATCACATTTGCCCTGCGACACATGCGACACAGCATGACAGAAATAGCATTTTGTAATGAACCATTTATGGATTATTGGGGGAGTAGCATGGTATCGCACAGGACTGACAGTGAAGAACTGCCACGTTCTAATCCCTCCTGCTGCCACTGATTCACTGCATCACGTTTGGGCAAGTCATTCAATTGCAATCTGTGCAAGTTTCATCATTTGTCCAGTGGTGATAACCCTGCTCTGTGCAGGAATGTTCTGAGGATCAGTTAATATTTACACAATGGTTTGAAAATCTAAAGCACTACACAAATGAAAAGTGTTGTTATCTTAAGTATCAAGTACAACAAGCCTTTCTATCCTCAGGTAAAATACAAAGACCTAGAGGATAGCTAGATTACATACTTTCAGATCTCTTGGTTTCGGTTATGATCAGAGTTTTGGATGGATTGTGCTGCCATTCATTTACCTTTGCAATCTGCACACACCAGTTGAGAAGGTACTGGGAGCCAATGTTGTCCTTGTGCTCTCGGATGTAGTCAAGGAGGCAGCCATAAGGCATAAGCTGTGTGATAAGCTGGACGGTAGAAGTAAGGCAGATTCCCAGCAAGCGGCACACATGGGGATTGTCAACGCTAGCCATCACATAAGCTTCCTGATCAGAAAAAGAGAAGACATCCTGAAACAGTCCCTCATGTATGACAGAAATATTAGGATGCAAGAGGCAGTAGTAAAAATAAAACAAACAAACAAAAATCTGGCATTTTCCTGATTACTGAACCTTTTTGTAAAATGTTGGGTCTCTAATGCATATTTTCCACTGCATTGAGCGGTCCTGATTCTGAATGTTAAGACATCATTTAAAATGGCACCAGGGCCACCCATTTTCCTGGTTCTTGTATACCAAGCAGTGTGTTCAGTGCAAACTTCCAGAGACAAAAACCTAACAGGACTTAATAATTTCAAATTTTATGGGAGCTGCTAGGTGCCCAGCATTTTTGAAAATCAGGAAACATATTTAGCAGCCTAAATGAGGATTTAGGAGCCTAATTTTAAGCAACCATTTTTGAAAGTCTTGGCCCTGACTGGTAAAGCTTTTTTTATGTGTTATGGCAATGTGAGCAATATAATGAAGGTGTTTATAATGCATTTTTATACAGTTGGGAGCCAGGATGAAATCAACCTTCCATCAGAACAGCCTTGTAATTAGATAGAACTTTAGGGCCTGATTTTCAACAACGTGTGAGCAAATGCTCACCTACCATGCGCATTCATTAACACAATCATGCCAAAAATAAATATCTATCAAGGTTTTGTGCACGCAATGGCCAGTTATGGCATTCAATTATTAACTACCAGTGTAGGTTTTTTCCCCCTTCTCACTCCTGACTTTAGAGCATCTTTGGGTCTGGTTTTTAAACAGGGACTTCCATTTTTTGCAGGCTAGTTTTCATACCCACTGTGAACTGCAAGCACAAAGTTATGCACTCAAAAATGGAGGCCCTATGGAAAAATCAGGTTTAATGTTTAGCCATCATATTTTTACTTGTTTTTGTTCCTGATCTACAGGATATTGCTTTTGGTTATTCTTTTTATGACACAAAGTTAATACAGAACTAAGTGGGAAATTTTCCACGTAGTGAACTTTTAGGTCAGCATTTAAATCCGCATCTGGAATGACATCAGACACCCTTGACAGATGGCAGCCCAAAACAAGCATGCAAGCAAACAAAGTCGAGACACTTCTGTGGTGGAGGTAGAAAATGTTCTGCTCTTTAGAAAGGCTTAAGAAATACAATATGATAGCAGTTTAATCATCATCTAACAAGCTTTTAACATATGTCACCTAGTTGTGAGGCTGGCACGGGGCTATTGTTAGAAGCGCATTTATGCAATGACGTTAAAAAAATCTGAAATCCATGAGCAATATTTTCCTTTGCCACTGCACTGTTATTTCACATTGCCAGCCTAAGGATGATATGTATTACTGACACATGATATTTATTACATGATACTGAGGTAATGATGTTGAGAGGTCTGCTTTGAGGGATAACTCTGTTTTTTGTTTGACACATAACCCACCCTCATGATGCCCTTTACAAAGGGTTCCTGGACAGAAGGATCACAGAACATTACTATAGAACTGGATAAAGAATGATCACCTTACTACAAAATACTGAAAATAACCTATAGAATTCTAGTTGAAGGATATAATTGCCAATTAAATTCTACATGGTTTAAAAATTAGAAGAAAAGTATGTCATTCTCTACTAAATTATACAGGTTTTCAGATTAATTTATATAGAACCTCTTGGTTCAATGCCTCACACATTCTATAAGATGATTCCATATGAACAGAGGCCTAATTATGTTCATCCCAATGGGCTTAAAAACCATGTAAGCACAGCAATAAAGAAAGTCTGTTTCTTGTACTGTTTCCTGTTTAGTCTCAGATCCATATTGAATTCATTTTAGCTGAATGAAAAATCTGCAAACTCAGAGCTGTTCTCACTGCCCATCTACTTCACAGCCTACAAGGAGCAGACCTCAAGGCTGGGAAATTGGGAACTGAATGTGTGGAGTGGGTGTATGGGCCACACGGAGTATGGAGTTCTTCCAGGATTTGACACTGCCTATTAAATCTGATACTGCAAAGTAAAATAGGCCATAGCCTCTTTGAAGAATCATTGAACTTATAATGGAACCATTGTGCAGTCACAGGTCTCTTTAAATATTTTACTAAATTAAAGCAAGTCTTTGTTTCAATTATTTATCTTGGAAATCTCTGAGGTACGCTCTGACCTGCTCCAACTATGCTTGGTATTTCGTAACAAATCTCCTGAATTAGCCCTGCCCTAATAAAGCCAACAGGAGTTGTGGCTGGAGAATAAACTGAATATGAACAAATGCTGTTTTACATGCTGAATACCTAGCGATTCTTCTTACAGAAAGTGGCTAATTAATTAGCCACTATCTCCAAGGGATCAGTGACCTTGGAGAGTTGTTCAGTAAAATCTTTTTGAAGTTCTGTTTATTTCTCTGTCTCTCTGCTTCCAACGCTTTGTATCTTTTCTTTTCCTGTGAAATGTGGAATGAATTCCATCAACTAAGTCATCTAAAAAGTAAACAGTGCTAAAAATGGTAAGAGCCGCTTGCTAAGAATCCTACTTCAATGGGAAAAAGAAAAAAAGATCATGTGGCGATATCTGAACTTTGTTTAAAAAAAATAGTACTTTGATATCTCAGAAGAGCACACATGTCACAATCTACTGTCCTGCTATGGGAATAGCTTGATCTGCTGAATGCAGAGGCAATCATTTTGGCTTATTAATTAACCCTTCCTTCGCTCTACATGAATTTAGTACAATTAGGTCCAAGGCAGCTTTTGTCAAGTTTGTATTATTTTCTCCATAACCGTTTACATCAGCTTTTTAATGTCCTTTTTATTTCTGTTATTAAGTAAGGCTAAAAATATTCCATGAGGAGGAATATCAGTGAGTTTTCCTTTTGCCATAGGTTTTCCTGAAGCAGGGAGTTGATAGTATGGTTGCATCCTTTGTTTGTGTCTGCCTGTTAGAGGGCAGATACATGGACGGTGTTTGTGAATACATAGCCAGTTTTTAGTAAAACAACTTAAATCAGCAGGAATTTTGTTTGACATATTGGTCCTGAAAGTAACCACCTTTTCTTTTGTATTTCAACAGTATATGTATAAAATGATGTGCCATATCAATACACTAAAATATATATGAAATAGAAAGTTTTTCTAGGATGAAATGAGGATTCAAAAGTGCTTTATTGTAAGTGGCCCATAGCTAAGGTTGCCCAATACCTCCCCATTGTGAGACTATGTTTTCAGTTGCTTATCATTTTGCCAAACTTTAACCATTTAGGCTGAAATGTTCCAGGCCGGGTGTCAGTCTCAGGCTGATTTTTGTTGTTGTTGTTGTTGTTGATGAAAGTTTCAGCTAAAATAGTTCAGTCACTTCTGCGACTGAGGGTAGGGAAAAATATAGTGTTTTGCCCACGTTAAAAAAAAAAAAATGCTTGCAACCATTTCATTGAGAAGCTCTAGCACCTCCATGCTTTTGGGGCAGGATCTTGAAATTTGGCAGGGGGATTGCCACGGTGACAGGGAAATGCCTTTTGCCATTCCCATGAACATTTCCCCAAATTACCCAAGTTACAAGCTTCTGCGAAATCACAGTTTGCGCATGCTTAGTAGAGACTTGTTAAGAGTTTGTAAGCTAAAATCTCGGGAGTGTCCAGTTGTAGTGAGCACGCTCAGCCTCTCACAGCTATGTATGTGCTGACCAGACTGTGCACACACCAGTCCCACTGAGCTACTGAGCATGCTCCAGCCCAGGGCTGCAGGGGCTTAGTAGGACTCATGCAAATAGTATGTGATCATGTAATACAGTGATATTCAGACTGCGGCTCTCGAGCTTCAAGTGGCTCTTTAATGCGTCTCCAGTGACTCTTTGCAGCAAGTGATATTAAAACACTACGTGATTTAATTATTAACCAATCTAAGGTATTAACAAATCAGAAGGCTTTTACTATGTTATTAACCAATTAAGTTATCAACTTGCACTGAGTTATTGAACTTATTTGCTGTGAGACATATAAACTAAATATTTCCCCAGTCTTTTGGGTAATGTTGATTGCTAATTTGGCTCCTGAATCACTGAGGTTTGAGTATCACTGATGTAATTAAAGACTGTACCATAAAATGCATACACACACAGGGGTTGCATAAGCAACCTTTATACTGGCATCTCCTAACCTTTGCTTGTGTTTGCAAGCTTCAGGTTCTTTTAATAGAACTTTTCTTGGATGACATAAAGTGTATGTGTATATATGCATACAAGTTAGGCTCAAACAGCAAAGTTCAGATTTGCCTCAATACCAGATTGTTCCCTAAGCTCAAGGATCCCTGGATCTGGGTTTATAGTTCATCCATGTAAATATATGCATATTTTATCACTCACAGATATTTACAGCATATGCATACATATTTTTTTTCTACAATATGTATACCGTGATCTCCAAGCAAGGGGCAGTACATTGTTGGGCGGCCCTTGGAGCAGCCCTGGGAGGCAGACTATGACTCAGAATCACACTCCATCCCCCGTTTCCCCCTGGCTCAGTGTGGGAGATACCCTGTACCAGATCTAAACCTTGTGCAATGTATCTCCCCTTCCAGGCTGGTGTAGATAGTGCCTGGGGCTTGGGAACGGGTCCAGACACAGACCAGCTCTACCTGTGAGTCACTGAGTGTCTGTCTTGTCCAAGCATATTAGAAGTGGAATTCATACGAGTTTTTTTTCCCCTTTGTAATTATGGGCTAGATCCAAGAAACAAAATAAAATCCAACTGGCTTCTGTGATCCCTGGATTTGTTCACAAGGCCAGATGGTTTTTCACAGTTTCCGTGGCACATGAGCCAGACAGATTTTTTTTTTAAACATTTCATTTAGTCCTATGTAACCATGCATTTAAATCTAGGATACTCTGAAATATCAGGGTCCAAAGAGCATTAGTGATCATTATTATTGTTATAATTTGTATTACCATAGCACGTAGGAGCCCCAGTCACATACCTGGACCCTGCTATGCTAGGCGCTGTACAAACACAGAACAAAGAGATGGTCTCTGCCTTAAGCTCACTGTTTAACATGCCCCTTAGCACCAAATCAAGGTCCCTGTGCACAATGTTAGTTAATGACCTATGCACAAAGAGGTCCATGGGAGGTAAAGGGAATGCAATGGTACCCACAGACTAACCACACACAGAGTGGCTGCAGGATTTGGCTGGCCTGGTTAAGGATGCGCCAGTTGTCAACAAATGTTGATTTTTTAATGGTGACTGCTGTATCTCAAAACCACACTTTTGAGGGAATGCACAGCAGGCACAGAGTGGAATTATTAGCCTAAAATACTGTCATCTTCATTCCATTTTAAAATACCATCAACTATTCTGCTGCTAGTAAAATAGCTTAACATTGTTTAGAGCTAGATCCCGTAACTTCTGTAAAGCCCTGAGGAGTTGGGAGAGCAATTGGAGAGATTGTGTCACACTATTATCTTTCTCCAGTCTTATTTGAAACATCTCAAGTGATTGGGCTTCCACACTTTCTCTTGGCAGATTGTTCCATTGTCTAATAGATATCACTGTTAGAATGTTTTAATGGATAATCAGTCTTAATTTGATATTTTAAAATTTCATGTCATTATTGCTTGTACCATTCCAAGGTAGGATTTTCAAAAAGCGCTCTGCTTTTGGTCTAACTCTGCCCCCATAGAAGTCAATGGTAAACCCCCCACTGACTACAATGAGAGCAGATGGGTCTCCTACTGAGTTCAGTGGGAGCAGGGTTAGAGAGCTCTGCAACTTCTCACCATTTACCTACATTTATATACCCTTCAAGTATTTGTATACAATTATCTTGGTCTTTTCTCCACACCAGCTCACTATATCTGGCAATAGGAAACCCTGATTTGAAAATTAGTCCTTCAAAGGCTAAAGATGCCTTGTGCACTTGATATAAATGCAAAGCAAACGTCATCAATGCTACAGGTATTCCGGGGACACAATCTTCCTCTCGTTTTTCCTCCCATTAAGAAAACCATCAGCAAAGATTTAATAGTACCAAATAAAGATGAAAACTCACATCAAGTATTTCCTTGTTGGCTTTTGGGGAGGTAGCCTCTCTCAATTCCTTAATAGCAACAGGAATTTTAACCTTCTCTCCTTCCGGAATCCAGAGCCCCTATAAAAAGAAGAAGAAAGGTTACCTAGGTCCTTAACCCAGTGATTCACTATTGCTGAGGTAATTGCAAATGCATGTTTTTACATTTATATGTATGATGTTTTCAGACCAGACTGAAACATTCTAAGCAACAATTAGGGGAGGCTAAGCAGGCAGCGAAGGAGGTATATAGCAGTCACTCTCTCTGGGTAGACTCCTGTTAATGGAGTGGCATCTGTCTCAATCTCTTGGGCCTGATTTTCAAAAACATGCATGTGCAATTACCTTGAGTCACATGTGCAATGAGCCCAGAAGATGCATAAATGGCAATATGTGTGCACCAATATCTAATTAGTGCTAACAATCACGGCAATTGTACATGCAAGTTGGACACAACTGGACATTACTAGTCTTTGCTGAACTCGTTTTTCACTGTGTTGATTATTGTGTGACTTCTAAGTTATAAGCTGCTGAATGATGGGAATCAGGGTTTTCTCACGTGAAACTAAATTTCAGCCAGCCTGCTCCAAGGGTTACACAATAATCCAATCCGTTATATATATTATGAGAAGTAAATTCATGTCAGAATGGTTTCTTGTTCATCGTCTATTGCATTACATAATCATTTAGGCAGACGGGTATTTGGGGTCAAAAGGGCAAATCTTCAAAAGCACACAAGGGATTTGCGCTCCTAAATTTCTTAGGCACATTTGAAAATCTGCCCCCAAGTATCTAAACTTAAAATGTGATAAGTAAATCTATATTTTACATTTCAGTACCAAATGGTGTAAAACATCCCTGAAGCTTCCTCACTGAGAAATCTTTTAGAGAGATACTCTCTAGAGAAGGAAGAATAATGGGAGTGTGGAGGGGGAGGGAAATCATTCTGCACAACGATACACTAGAAAGGCTCCAGTTGCTTTTCTGTAACCCTGTGGGGTTCTTTTGACCCAATAAAAGTGATCCACAAATAAAAAGAGAAGATAAAAAAAAATAAAAATAAAAAAATAAAAATTTTGCTTAGCACAATAGACTGAGTTGGCCATACTTTGATTTCTCTTCTTAATATTTTAACATCCCAAAGAAAGTATTTCTGGCAGTGGTACTTTTTTAAATAGACACATCGGCTCCATATTCAGCTGTATGGCTCTCATAAGATCTTATGAAAAACTTCTTGTGTGTTCTCTCTCTCTCAATCTCTCTCTCTCTCTCACTCACACACACACACAGATTCACACATCTACTTTACCTGGCCCAAGCTAAAGATGATTTGAAAATAACTCAAAAAAAACCCACGACTATGTTTTCAGCTTCCAATGCATACACTGTTTAGATGGCTTTGTGTGCGTGTGTGTGGTGAGAAAAACATGGTGGTCTTACCTTATAAACAGTTCCAAAAGCTCCAGAGCCTAGAACTTTGACCTTTTTAAATTCTGTTTCCTTTAGAATCCTCAGAAGAGCTTGGTTTGGCGCCTCGCCACTTGGTGTTAGAGGTTCAACGAGCTATTGTGTACAAAGGAATTGGACTTTAGAAAGATATACTGTAAAGGAGGAAGGCAAGCAGCACACAACTATTGAAACTGAGCAAAAACTGTTGGCAATAATGTAAATTTTGTCCCACATGAAGTATACGTGGGGTAAATTCTGCTCTGACTTACAGCTATGAAAATCTAGAGTATCTCCGGAGTTCATGACTTCAGTGGAGTTACTCCAGATTTACACCTGTATAAATGAGACAAGAATGAAGTCCATGGAATTATTACACCAGATTGATGTAGCATAAGTGAGAGCAGAATGTGACCTTGGCATGGTAACTAAAATTTTAAAAGAAAGTGGAGAGATGTTATTGTTCATTTTAGGATGTAAAATTTATACCCTTAAAACATGCACATAATGCTGACCAGTTTAATTAAAGATTTGTTTCTAAAAATAAGTCAGAAGTTAACTATCTACATTTTAAAAGGTTACACTGTGGTCACCCTGAAACTTTGTAGCTTTGCCTTGCTTAACTAGATGAATTTACTATGGTATTAGAAGTAGTTTCTATGCTTAGTATAGGGAATTACTGCAAATGCTAAGGTAAGATTATCTAGTTATCCAGGCTAAAAAGGGGGTTTTAAGTTGACTAATAGATTTTATTTATTTGATTTGAATTTTGTTGCAGTATTTTTTCTAAGGAAACAACAAATGAGAAATTAGGCACTTTCCTAATATTTAAAGTCCTCTTTTACTACCGTCTTGTTGTGTCCTTCTCCTGAATAGCTTTCCTAACTGGAAGCCCACATTTAGCCTGGATACAGATCTGTTTTCTGCATGCCAGCCATTTTCCTGTTTCAGTTAACGATTCTCATATTAAGGAGTACAAAATGTATAATGTGAACCAAACACAATATGTGCTATAACATTACAACTGTAGAATATGGAGGCTCTTAAAAGGTTGCTAGGTAATGTAGCAAAAAGTAGGGCAGCTTCAGGACTTTTATCACTTGATTTGGCAAAGCTAGCGAGGGAAACAGGGTGTTCAGTAGAACTGTGAATACAATTTGCTAGTAGCTTATTAAAACTGAATTGGAAGGAGAAAGGGAAGAGTCGTACCTGATTTGTTTTGATCCTGGATAATGCATTTTGTGTTTCACATGTAAAATACCCAGAGGATAATACTATAACCCATATGAAGTCTATACCATGCAGTGTATAAAGTTTAGTACAAGAAGCATGAAAGCCCAGTTCTCATCCAGCATGGTGAACACATTGTCTTGCAACGGCTTTAAGGGAGATTTCTACATTCAGGCTGACATTGTTGTCCATGTGGAGTGGTTGGTACGAGTAATCTCTCAGGTTATCACTCCCTGCACTAAACAAACTGTAGCCAATAGTATAATAAAAGACTTCTGTTTTCACTATTGTTAAGCTCAAGTTTAGGGAGCAATAGTATTCCAAAAAAAGACATGAATGGAACAGGGGCAACTGAAGGCAGCATTGGCTTTGAAACTGAAACTCAGCCCATAAAGTTCTGTTCATGATGTGTGCCCCAGAACAGAATCCAGCTTAGCGTCCCAGAGCTGTGTAGGCTCTGCAGCACTAACAGGAGTAACGAGTAGTAAAAACAGCCATAAAAAAAATCCCTTATTTTTGTCACTAGAGTAAGCAGATCATAACAGGGTAGTATTTTCAAAAGCACCTAAGTGACTCAGCAGCCTAATTTCCAATGACTTTCAGTGGAAATTAGGCACCTAACTCACCTATGAGCTATTGCAATTTTTACCCACCAAGATAAGATCTGAGATTAAGTAATATGGTGTCATATTTACATAGTCACTTTTCCGAGTAGAACTGCAGATAACATGTTATCCAAACACCAGATAATATTGTACTTTATGTTTGTATTAGGGTGAGGTCAGGGCCTAATAAAACAGCTCTTTCTGAGACTCTGTGGCACATCAATAAAGTTGGTCAATATATTTAGAAACTGTTTATAGTACGTACCTCCCTTTCCTGAAGCAGCCTGCGCAATGTACGCTTTCTAACAATGTGACGTCTGCGCATGTAAAGGCCTATGACCAAGGCTATCACAACCAAACAAAGGATACTTCCAACAACACCAGCTGCAATGGATGGGATTTTGGAGCTAGAAGACAAAAAAGGGGAAAGAGGTTTGTTTTGGTATAAGAAATAACAAATGGTGTATTTTCAATACAGCATTCCATGTTAGAAACATGATCAATTGAAGGCTTCAGGCTTCAGATCAGTTTTGATCTACCTACATTCAAGCAACATGGGTGTCAATAGTCTGAAGTTTTTCATTCAGTGTTTTTGGGGTTTTATATAGAGCTGGTTGTTTGGTTTTTTTAAACTTCAAAATGGCTTCAGTTGCAGGTTTGAAATAGAACAGTTTATATAGGGATACCATACGTCCGGGTTTCCCCGGACATGTCCAGCTTTTCGCTCTTTAAATAGCCGTCCAGGGGGGATTTCTAAAAATCTAAAAATGTCTGGGATTTCCCCCAGGTCGGCTATTTAAAGAGCGAAAAGCGGCTGACAGGGTGGCCGAGCGCCGCTCGCATTGGGGCCTCGGCAGCCAAAGTCCCTTCCCGGCTCTCCCCATCCCCTGCAGCCTTACCACGCCGCCCGACAGCGCTGGGGGGCGGGGCTGTGCACCTGTGCGGAACGCGGCGGCGGGGCTGGCAGCGGCGGCCAGAGCCCCTCCTCCGCTTCCCCCCTCCTCCACAGCCTCAGCACTAGGATTTGTGAACCATTGTCATGGTCTCTTTATATTCTGTATATCACTATCTGCTCAAATAGTTTTAAAACCATTTTGAAGAGACACTGTATGGTAAGCACCACATTGGATGGTGATTTACTTACTCTTTCTGTTTGTCTTGATGATTTTAAAACAGTTATTTCAATACAAAATAAGAACAGAATTTTGCTTTCAGATTCTCACAAAGGATCTTACCTTAGAAACTATGCACTTGAAGTACACAGATCTCTCACTGACAGCAACAAGAGTCCCATACATCTAGGCCCTCAGCTAGCGAAGCACTAAAGCACTCGAGTAGTCTCATTGGCTTCAACAGGACTATTCACATGCTTAAAGTTAAGGACATGCTTCACTGAATCAGGGCACTACTATGCAGTGTCCAGCACAAAAATGTAAATATGGATATGTTCTTCCCAACTATATCATTAATTGTGATGAATGCAATAATTACCCCAATGGACAGCCTTCAAGACCTGGTCCTTTGCACCTGTAAAAAACGATAATTACAAATATATATTAGCACTAGCACCTACTCTGGAATAACTGTATTGTCATTCACAACTTACCTTTTTAAAAAGCTGTCAGAATATTAACTTTCTGATTAATAATTATAAAACTTTTTGGGAGTGTTATTTTGAAAGCTTTGCTGCAGAATCAGGGTCCACAGGCTAAGGTGTGCTGTATATTCAGTTGAAAGGACAATTTATGAATGTCTGCCTATGAACATGGACCATGCACCATGGATCCCTGGCTTCTTTTTCCCCCCAATACCTCTGCAGTCTCTACAAGTGCTGCCTTATTCAACAACTTCAAAAGAACTGACTTGTTCATCCCTAACCTGGGGGTGCACAAAACAACTGATCACAAAGAATTGTTTGGTGGCCTGTGTGAAAGAAGCTAGTGATCTTGCTCTGAGTGGGCAAATGTTCACTGCAACAGGCTGGCCCTTTTGTTAACAGGGCGGCAAGGACTGAATACGTCTGGAGACAGAACTAACCTTTCACTAGGGGAGATCCTTCATACAAGGCATGGGCCTATGAGGAAAAGCTTGCATTGCTGCTTACCACACTGTAGGGCACCTGTTTTATGGATCAGTAAAGGACGTCAGTGTCCAGGTCTTCTAGTCTAATGAAAAATATCACTAGCAGACACATCTCTTCATCAGTGAATAGTATGGTATTTGGTTGCACTATTCTACCACTGGGTGCACCATCCATATAAGAATCTATGATATTTTTCATTGAGGGTCTAGCATCAGGTTTTACTGACACTGAGTAGATTTGTACTCGAATGTATATTATGTATACGATATTATGTAGAATCCTCCCAGGAATCAGTCATTTCACCCTCTGTATTAGTGTAAATGCACACCACCATCCAGATGCCTTAAATTTATTTTGGCAGACAGCATATAATGAACACCCCAGCTACAGTTTGAAGATGAAAATACAGTGACTGCATATTCCAACTGGAAGTGCCAGAGTATGAGATAAACAGAACATTCTCAAGTACTGCTGAGTGGTAAGATGTGTGCGCCTCCTGGAAATTGTGGTCCTTGTGGTATCTACCAAGGAGAGGACAGCACTGCAGAAACAATCACATCATTTCTGAAAAATGGAGCCGAGCAAGGAGAAGAGTCCAATCTGGGGCTTCTGCCTCCCTCTCTTACCGAAAATACATCATCTCAAAGCAGACACAGAGTAGGTCAAGCAGGGGATAAGGAGTAAGCCAGGGCCAGGAATGCAGTTCTGAATTCCATTAGTAGGAAAAAGGAGTCTGAGCCATTTTAAAATGGCAGGTGGAGATGGAGAATTTAGTCCATAAATTATTCTAGGCCCTTGGGGGGCCTACTGCTCCTTTTCTTGGATCTATCTTTGTTATTCTAATCTTTCCTTGTGTTTTCAGTGCTAACACAGTGCAACAGGGCTCAGAGTCTGAAAGGTTCAGTGAGTGCATTGAGCTCCCATAGAAGAATTTGCATCTTGGTGTCCAGAACACACTTCAGGTATTTTGCACATTGGTTCCTGAAGCCTGAGTGTGCAACTTTGCCAATGTCCTTCATCTGGTTATGGTTTTCTTTGTTTGTTCAGTTGTATAAGGAAACATAACGAGTGAGTGAGTGTGAGTGTGAGTGTGAGTGTGTGTGTGTACGGAGGGGATACCTGGGAATGTGCATGAGATTGCACAGGGCTTCTCCTTTAGGTCAGCTGACTAGAATATTTGCCTAGGATGCAAGCTCTAGTCCCACCACCCTCTAACACCGCTAAATGAATGGAAGGGAAAAGGTGTACAACACCCTCTTCTGGTATAGCTGTGCAAATAAAACATTATTTCAGGCCACCAGTATAACCTCTTCAAGGGCATTTCTTTTACAAAATTCCAGTTTCCATGCTCCCTTCATTCTGAGCAATTCTCCAGATGGTTTCTGTCTCAAAAGAAGATGTATTATTCTCAACAAAGGAAATGCTCCCTTAATGCCCATAGTCTGAAAGATTAGATTAGAAACTAGAGGCAGAAAAAAGGGTGTCGATTTTCATTTGTGGTCTTTAGTATGGAACTCCATAAAAATCCATCAATGTGAAGGGTACCAAGATAAAGTTAAAAGATGCTTGGGGAGAAAAATGATGGATCAGATTGTGCTTTTCAAATCCCATGTGATTTTCTGATTCATTTCACAAGTCAAAGGAGAAGCAAAGTACATAACAAATATCCACCCAAGGCTAAATATAACCATCTTTCTTAAAGTGGAATTTTATGATGACTCCTAACATAAGTAAGCTATGTTTTATGGAATCTAAAATATCACTTTTTCCCCATTCTTGAATTATTTTTCCTCTACTTCTTACAGAAACTAAAATGAGAAATGTGACCTTGTATTATAAACTGTCTGGGGATCTTAAGTATATATTAGCCTGAACCTAATGGTGAGTGTACTCTGAAATCTCTCTCTGCTATCCACTTATTGTAAAATTAGAGCACCATACAGCCCCTGAAACAATTCTATCCTGGTGCTATCTGGAACTTTTTCATCTGTTTACATAAATATTAATTGTCTCGGTGCAGATACAACTGATTATTTCCCAGTTCCATCAAGATTTTAAACAACTTTCTCCTGAACTCACTGTTTCTAATTTGATGTAATATAGCCAGTTTTTTTTTATTTATGGCCTTTCAGAGGAGACTCAGACTGTAACAGCACAGGTTACCTCACAGTCATAAATGAAATGGGAAACCACTGGGCTTTTTTTAAAGCCTTAAAAGACCTTTCCTCTCTCCTTTCTTTTTCATTAACCTTCTAAATGACAGGAAAATATGTCCCACACATGCAATGGCTGCAAAAATTCTTCCTGGATATTTAACATGATTGATCTCAGAATATATAAGTCAGTGGTAACTAAATTTGTAGGGGGGCTCTATCAGTGATGAAGCCCAGAACGATTAATTATACTTCTGCCTCTCTCTTTGTAGTTCTTACTGCACTACCACACCAGCTGGAATGAAATTTACTTGTAGTATCCTGGGAAAACAATTAGGGAAATTCAAATCACTCATGTTTGAGAGATTAATCTTGTTAATGTGTTTCATTAGTTGCTGGAAGTTTGACCTGGGTAATTCCAGGGCTTTGGAGTAGTTACTCTCTCTTTAAATGGAGTGTACTTTCTCAGCTGTACTTGGAGAGAGAGACAGAGAGAGTTAGTGCAGAAAAATCCCCAAGCTGTTAGAGAGGGAGGTGGAAGAGAAAGAGCCATTTGGGCTGAAAAAGTGATGGATGCATTTTTCTGTTTGCCTTATGAAAAGTTGAAAAAGAAGTGAAATCCTCAACAGCAAGTATAAAGAAAGAGAGAACTGGTGAGTACACAATCCCAGAGCAAAATGGGGAACTTATGCCAAAGCCTGGAGAATGGGCTGCCTCTTGCTATGTATTTGGGCAGCTATTGCGTCCTGGTCTCAATTGGGACCTCTAGGAGCTACTGTAATACAAATAAACAACAACTGCAAACTTACCCCACATCTTACTCAAATCAGAGATGAATTTGAATTTTAGTCTTCATTCACTGCTTTACTATGTCATATGGTGGAAAACATTGAACCTTTTTTTGATATTAGAATAATCTTGCCCCACTACACATTCATCCTCCATGGCTCTGCCATCTTAAACCTCTCTACTGCTCAAGCCAGCGGAAAAGTTGACATCCCTGGTGAAATTCAAACTGCTTAAAACTCTGTGCTGAGGCATAAACAGTGCACAACAAGCTGTTACAGAACTGACAGCTACATCCAGATTCAGCAACTTGTATTGTATTGACGTATTGTTGTTGAACAATGTATTGTTCATTTGACTTCAGTTTTCTATCTTTCTAGCAGAACCACACAGTTAAAAGCTTTGTTTAGACATGGTTAGCCATCGTTCTGCTAAAGCTATCAGCTAAAGTGGGCTGTAATACTTTTGTCTAATTTTGGTTGCTGGGTTTAGTGTGCGGGTGCTGGGTGGTATTGGTGGCCTGTGACATACAAGAGGTCAACCTAGATGATAGAATGGCTCTGTGACTCTATGCTTTCACATGGGCAATCATGTAACAATGACACTGGTTTACTATGGCCAAGTTTCTATCAATGGGAACTAATGGTAATGGTTACTTGGAGTGTCATTTTTCAATGAAGAACATTCATTGTATGATTGAAAAGCACAAACAACCTTTGTCTGCAATCATGATAAAACACAGGGAAATCATCAATCCATATGACGTAATCTGAAAAACACTGCACTGAATTTCATGAAGACTTGAAACACACCAGGTGACTTAGGGCAGTGTTTCTCAATGACCAATCCATAGACTGGCGCCAGTCCCTGAGATCTCTCTGACAGTTTAAGAAGGCAGTAAGCTGATCCCCGATATCAAAAAGGTTGAGAAATACTGGCTTCAGGCGTGTCTATATTGGGAAAAAGCCCACAGTACCTAGTGCACAGTAATTCCCCATGTGGACACTGTTACTGTGCATTAAGAGTGCTTTGTGTGCCTGAACTTAGTGCATTTTGAAAGTTACATGAGGAGCTAGTGTGGAATAGCTAGTGCACTTTACTTGCACACCCTAGCTCACTGCGCACTAACTTCTACTTGTAGACAAGCCCTTAGCTTTGTCGGAGAAAAACAGAGTTCTCACTCTCAGGTTGGGTGCAGCAAGTCAGAGACTTTATTATCTCTAGGAATTGTGTGGAGGGAGAGACCTAAACAGGTCTCTCTTCAGGTAAACAATTACAGCAAGCATTTATACCTTTTGTTACATACAATAATGAGCAACAGCTGCATTTTGTTTATACATAGGTCATCCTGATATTTTATTTTTCTCACCTCTATTTAGACTATAGTCTACATTCCATACTTATCTAACACAAGGTCGCAACAACTTCTCACGTAGTTCTTTCCCACTCGCCTCACACAATCCTCGCTTCTACAAATCTCGCGTTATTAGGGTTACAGCTAGCCTGACTCTTGCTCACAGAGGGGACTGTTTGCATTGAAATCCCCTTCAAATCCCTGTCAGTTCTTTCTCTACTTCCACAGCTTCCAGTCATCTATGAAGTGATAGTGTAGCCTATTTAACCCCCTCCTTTCTTTCTCTCCATGAATGTACGGGTTTGTGCCTTGTCAAAAGCAGGCTCTGTTTTTCAAGGCTTGGCAGGGAGGTAGCTGAATACATGAGGAGGACATGAGACTTGGGTCAAATGGCAATCTGAGCCTGGGAGTGCAGTGTATAAATCTTCTCTTAGTTAACTTAGGTGAGCATTTGAGGTAAGATTTCCACTACTATAGAGGAAAAGCCCCTTGGGGAAAAAACACCAATGAGAGAACATTCCTTGAAACCAATGCAGGACAAGAGTCAAATTTCAAATGCCGTCCCTCTTTCTGTGCATCTAATGTAAGCGCACAAATGCAAGTGTATGAGGGGACCCCATTATAGATGAAAACTTCACTGTGTCTCTGAACTATGCTAGTGCCTTGGACAGTCCATTGCTGTACCACAAAATGGAACTGTGTTTGCAGCCAGGCCCTGTCACACAGTTGTACTGATAGGGCAGACAAGCCCTAAATTCCAACCCAGGTGAAATTGCCTTGTTCTGTACACTCTCCCTGAAGCTCTGGTATGGGCAACTGATGGAGACAGGATACTGGGCAAGATGGACCACACTCTGACTCAGTATGGCAGCTCGGATGTTCTTAGCATATGAAAAGAGAGGAACCTCTGGGAAGCATTAAAATGCAGTGTATGCTTGAGACAATCTGTGATTTTTTTGGAGCAAAACACCAAAAGTCACAATGAGATACATGAGCAGCCACTCATACTATTACATTCATCTTAAAGGCATGGGACATACTTAGTACTCTTGTGAGAAACATGTTCATAAATGATCTCACAGTCCACCAGATGTCACTATTGCTCCAGACAAATACAGCCGACAAAGCATTCAACTGGTGGGGAAAAAAAGTGAATCATAACATAGGAAACTTGTAAAATTCCAGAAAGTCTAATTTTAAAAATAACCTTGTTTTAAGTCTGCTAAACCATTTTCTCCACTTTTTTTGCCTTTCTTGCAGACTAGAAGCACTACAGAACTTTACCTATTCCAAACTCGGCAGCAGCACTTTGCTTACATTACCTGCAAATTCATAACCTCTTTAGTTTTCTATTTTTTTCAAATGGATGACTTTACAGTGAGAAAAATCACAAGGAAGAAATACTTTACTCCTTCCACTTCTGTGTAAGCAAGTATTTTACTTACCCACGGGTACAATTCAGATGGCAGAGCTGACACACTGAATTTTCATCTGCGTATTTCCAGACTAAGGTATCATTTTCACCCAGAATTCCAGCAGGGCAGGATTTAACACAGTGAGGGCCATCTATATAGTGGGCACACTTTATGCAGTTGTCCGGACCCTGAATAAAGAGCAAGAAATTGTTGTCTGTAATAGATTTGCCCAAGCCATATATTGGCATATGCAAGAAAAGCCTCAGAAGATAAATAAATGCATGTTTGATCATTTGAAATTCTAAACATGATTCAATGTTTTATCCTAGTTTATTATCCTATTATTGTACTACATGAAATGCTTGCAAAGTTTTAATCCTTTTGTATAATATGCTGGGTGAGATACAGCACCTGATGTTAAATGAAATAAATCTCTCTCTGGGTATCAATGCTGAGGTATGATTCCTGCTATTCTGTAATTTTCCTATTTTCTGTCCTAATAAAAACTTACTTTTTGGTTTAATGCTGTGAATAAAGATGCTCTGAGAGCAAATAAGTTTAAAATCAAAGGGGCCTGATCCTCATTGAATGTAAATCCCCATTACTCTATTGAAATCAGTGGAGCTATATCAATTTATACCAGATGAGGATCTGACTCATAAAGCTTTTTCATTCTCTGTATAATCTAAGAGAACATTTTTTTCTTCTACTCTGAAGCAGAAAGAGAAATTGGGTGAAAATAGAAAAGCCCATCAAATTTCTAATCTGAAGTGCTTTTAGCTAAAGTTTAGGTGAATTGCTCTGGCCATTATCTGAAATAATGTTGTTTTTACTGAGATTGTGGCAGGACCCAAAATGATCTAGGTACTCTCTAAACAGAGGAACAAGTAGTCCCAGGCAAAATTGCCTTTTCCGAAGCAAAAGCTGGAAGTGTTGTGTTCATGACAATCAGAAGGAATCAGTTGTGTTCATGACAATCAGTATGTTAGCAGCATATAACTTTTTAGTTTTATGATGCCAGTAAGCAATTAATCACAAACATGAAGAGACTATTCTAACTTTAAAAGAGAAACTTCCTTGATGGCCTAGTTCATTGCCACATAGGAGCCCCAGGTATGCTCCAGAAAGTAGTAGGCTAGATCCTTAGCACTGACTGCAGTGGAGCAACACTGATGTATTTATGTATTACACCTCTACCCTGATATAACGCTTTACCTCATTATATCCAAATTCGTGTTACCGCAAGCGGTTCCTCTGCGCCCGCCCATTACTTGCTGCGGCCCTTCCCGGCCCCCGTCCGCCCCCCTGCTCCAGCTCACCTCTGCTCTGCCTCCTCCCACGAGCGCACCGCAGCTCCGCTTTTCCCCCCTCCCTCCCAGGCTTGCTACGCCAATCAGCTGTTTGGCACGGCAAGCGTGGGAGGGAGGAGAAGCGGAGCTGCGGCGCGCTCGTGAGAGGAGGTGCAGGCAGAGCGGAGGTGACCTGGGGCAGGGGGGCCGCAGCAAGTAATGGGTGGGGGGGCACAGAGGAACCGCTCCCCTCCTCCTCCTCCTTCCACGAGCAAGCCGCTTAGCTCTGCTTCTCCCTCCCAGGCTTGCCGCGCCAATCAGTTGATTGGCGCGGCAAGCCTGGGAGGGAGGGGGGAGAAGCGGAACTGTGATGCGCTGGTGGGAGGAGGTGGAACGGAAGTGAGGTGGGGCGCGGGGGCCCTGGGAAGGGCCGCAGCAAGTAACGGGGGGCGCAGAGGAACCACTCCCCGCTCCAGCTCATCTCCGCCTCCTCCCCTGAGCACGCTGCCGCCGCTCCACTTCTCCCCCCCTCTCTCTATAAGGCTTGCAGGGCCAAACAGCTGATTGGCATTGCAAGCCTGGAAGGGAGGGAGGGAGGGAGAAGCGGAGCGGCGGCAGCGCACTCAGGGAGGAGGCGGAGGCAGAGTGGAGGTGAGCTGGGGCAGGGAGCGGTTCCTCTCCCTACCCCGATAGAACGCGGTCTCACCTATAACATGGTGAGATTTTTTGACTCCTGAGGACCGCGTTATATTGAGGTAGAGGTGTATTATTTGTAGTGTCTATCAGCCCCTCTCATGGACTGGGGCTCTACTGTACTACCTGCTGTACAAACACACAACAAAATGATGGCCCCTACCCCAAGGAGCTTGCAATCTTAGTAGCTGGGCATCTGGCCCAGGGTTCTAAGCCAGCAGTTCTCAACCTTTTTCTTTCTGAGGCGCCCCCAACACGTTACAAAAATTCCACAGCCCACCTGTGCCACAACAACTATTTTTCTGCATATAAAAGCCAGGGCTGGCATTAGGGGGTAGCAAGCAGGGCAATTGCCCACGGCCCCATGGCACAGCTTCTGCCATGGGTTCCAGCAAGTCTAATACCGGCCCTGCTTGGCAGACCCCCTCAAACCTGTTCATGGAACCCCAGGGGGCCGAAGACACCCCAGGTTGAGAACCGTTGTTCTAAGCCATAACGGAATGAAGCAAGTACCCTGCATTATTGAACAGTGACTTTCTGACTGATGAAGGGTGGACAGTCGTCCTGTGTCAGGATAGTGGCTGCAATGGAGGGTGCAGGAGTTTTTCCAAGAGTGGGACTGTAAGGTGCTGGGGAGGAAGAAAAGTGACACTCTGGCAGGAAACAGAAAATTCCCCCCATCCCTTTACTAAAAAAGATATTATTGAGCTAATGGCTACACTGGAATTGTAATATCCTGCAAAATAAAACTAAGGGACTAAATTCAGCCCTGAGTGTAAAGAAGTACAACTCTCCATTGACTCTTACCCTCAAGGCTGAATTTGTTACAACCTGGGGGGGATGGGGGGAATAAAGATGGGGCTTTGTTTTCCATACGGGCCAAGGTAGAGACTTCATAAAATAACAAAGTATTTTGAAAATCTGAGAAGGATAAAACTGAGAAGGATTTTGCCATTGGATATTGGGAAAGACCAAGGTATTTTAACTTTTATAAAAGGGGCCTTTATATAAACTCAGAAAATTCAAGTAACTTTGGAAAAGTTGACTATCGTTTTTACAAAGACCCCATACTTTGCACTTACATTAAAAGAGATGCATTCATTTTAATTGTGTTGGGGTGTAGAGTTTGGTTTTAAATAAAAACTGCTTTCTTAATATTTTCCAATAAACATCTGCTGTTGATTAAAATCTGATCTTTGGTCTTCAGAGGCAAAAAGTTAGTGAATTATTTCACTATTAGCCATAGTTATTATTTATACACTGCCTCAGTTAAGCAAAAATTAGCCTCCATAGCGGGAAGTGTCATAATTTATGATGATCTGGTTGTTCAATATCTAAGTATTTTAATATGTTCACCATGTTACAGGGTCTCTATGTGTACAAGTTTGTTAGGTCAAAACTGCTCTTACAGGTCCTGTGCAGGTTGCATTGTACGCAGTTGAATTTTGCACCAGGCATTCTGGGTGACACTGAAGACATTCAGATTCTCTTTCAAATTCTCTTGGCTCCCTGAAAAATAAAAAAGGAATAGAAGGAATACTTGACAAGATGTCAACTTCAAATTTACATTTCAGAGCTTCCACTACTTTTTCCAGGTTGACTATATTAGGATGAGTATAATGAGATAGGAGGGGATATAGGAAGAACTTCTTGACTAGCCCTAGCACATCAATATTACTTGCTGGGCATAACACAGGAAAAGGTGAGAATAAGGAAAATTTGGCTGAAAGTGCCACACAGGGCAATCCAAATTGTAAACTACAAATTAGTCTTTACATTTTAATGAAGATGAAGAATATTCTCCAAAACATTTTTTCTATCACTGCTGATCAGCAAAAATATGTCTAGTGATTCTGAGCCTCTAAATAAAATTTGGGAAATTAAACAAATTGGCTGATAATTAGATTCTTGCCCTCCCTATAACACACAATGAATCATTAAAATATGAAAGCTGAGAACAGATGGTTTTGATAGCAATAAAGCTGTTCTACTTCAAGTAATTGTGTTATTAATTAAACCAAATCTACCCATCATTTGATTAAAAAAATGCCCAGATCTGCCCTGTAGGTCATAATATCTGCTGGAGGGAATTCACTTGAAAAGACAACAGCTGCTGAACTGCAAATTGCTAGACAAATATAAACATTATAGACACCAGCATACTGTAAATTAGTGTCATAATATTAATTATTTTTAAAAGTTAAACAAGCTTTAAAGAATTAGTAAAAAGGAAATAGGAAAAATATGTCCATTGGTAGTTCTATGGATGAGTAAACGTTTTGTGCTCTGTAAAAACACAGAGTATTCAAAATCCTTCAGTTTTGGGATCAGCATAACGGATGTTAGCTGTTTCTTTAAATTAACATATATATTACAGGTTCAAACAATTATGAGAATCCTCCTTTTCAAGACCCAAGGACACTTATAAATTTTGCTAAACATAAGACAAGCTGATGCGATTATTCTGCCTGAAATTACTGGTCCTGGTGTGCTGGGGCCAGTGTATTTAGGTTCATCATGCCTCCACTGCAGTTCGGCAATAAAAGTGAGTAAAAATTGGACCAGGCTCCCAGTAATTTAGATGGGAGCCTGGGAATCTGAGGGTAGACTTTGACCTTAAGATGTTTAGGCCACAATCCAGCAAAATCACTGCAGCATGTGCATAAATTTAACTCCACTGAGTTGTCCCCTTGAAGTAAATGAGGCTGGGTGAAATCCTGGTCCCAGTGAAGTCAGTATCAAAATCCCATTGGTTACAATAGGGTCAAGATTTCACCTAATATGCTTAAAGACTGAGATTTTCAAGAGGGCCTAAGGAGGTAGGCTGCTTGATTTTCAATGGTAGTTGGGTGCTTAGTTCCCTTAAGCCCCTTTGAAATTTCAGTCTTCTCCCAGTAGTCTTAGGGGAGTTATCCATGTACATCCCCCAACTGATGCTGGGGAACAGACTGCTAAGTATTCTTAGAGAAGGGTATTTCTTCCCCCCTTTTCTGTATTTAGGTACCACATTCAAACCAACATTTTTGCAAAAGTAACAAAAATTGATACTACTAGAATTCCTGGTTTTTATTTCCCCCTAGTAATGTAAATATTTTTCTTCCTACACTAACCCTTCCCCTCTTCCCCCGCCCCCAAAAAACCTCCTTACCCTTGCATAACATTGCATTTTTTCACACATTCCCTCTGGCGACTGAAATGACGACAGGAAAAGCAATGGAATGGCCCTGGACCCCAGCAGCCTACTTCTGAGCATAAGGGGTCACAAACATGTTCCGCAGCAGCTGAGAGAGACAGAGACAAAGACAAACAATAGCCAGGGATTTCATAGAGAGTAATTAGAGCACCACAAATGACTCATTTTTGAGAGCCAATTTTTCCAAATTAACCTAGAGTAGATCTGAAGGATCCTGACAGCATTACAGAGCAGGAGGAGAAACACTCATGCTTTTCTCTAGTTTCCAAAGCTTGAAATTAAATGGGACTGTTAGTTTTGCAATATAAAAACACATGCTGCTCTGTGGCTATTTATTAATCAGATACGGATTAATCTGTTGTAGAGAAATCTACTCCTAAAACGGACATAAACATAAAACAAATCAATATGCTGCAGAGAGACATGATAAGGGCCTGATCCAATGTCCATGCAAGTCAATGGGAAGCTCAAATTGGACCCCGACTGAATGAGTCAAACATGTGGAGTTCGAACTTTCACCCTTGTTCTTCTGCTCCAAAACAACAAGCCTCTAAGTAGCTGAGCCATAGCAAAGCAGATCTTGCCTAGCTGTCGGTCATTGTTAATCCTCTGTGTAGGCCAGCTTCTGAGTACAACATCATGCAAACACACGCACACACAGTCCCTACAGTGCAAGTGAATGTGTTCAGAGGAGAGTTTTATCTTTTTATATTGCTCCCCATTTGGGATGTATAAATCGAGCCTCTGCCAATGTGTGACTGGGAAGGGTAGTTTAGACCAAAACTGCCAGAATCTAGGTTCTGCATGGCTAATGCCTCAAAATTTTGAGCTCATGAATCTCAGTGAGGCTTTGAGAGTGCTGAGACGGGGCAGCCTGAGGAAGCAATTTAGTCTATATTCTCAAGGGTGAACCCCCTGCCCTCCCTCCCCTCCTCCCAGGTTTACATTAGTACAGCATCATCCACAGCCTTTGACAGGCAACAAGTTAAATTCTGGGTCTGACCTTCCTTGCCTCTGCCATGCAAGTGGACAGAAATTGCAACTAATAATCCAGGAGGTCACCATTGAAGCAGACATTCACATTAGCTGCAACACACATGCCTTACTATATTCACAGCATCATACCCATATGCATTCTCAACCACCCTAGGTGAAATCCTGGCCCCATTAGAGTCAGTGGCAAAGCTCTCATTCACTTCAGCAGAGTCAGGATTTCCCCCCTGCCTTGCACAACAAACTCCCTTTCAGTTCCACTATATAACCAAACACAATGAAGACATCCACTTCCTCACAATCACATTCAAATGCACCACCTCAACTCTTACCTCACACTTTCTCCTTGAGAAACACCACATTATGAGCTTTGCCATTACACGCAGGCCACTTATCTCAATCTATCTGAGGGTGGAGTTAAGACTGAGTGTTTGAGGAGGATTGTGAGGGACTGGGAGTTGTACTTGGTTATATGTTGGCATTGATGGGAGCTGGCTATGGAGCAGAGGAGTGCTTGGTTATTATTGTGTTTGGCAGGCAAGACATTTGAATTGAGGCTGAGGGGGATACGACTATCACTTTAACTGATGCCTGGAATTTTAGTAATTGTGTTGATAGAAAAGGAGGTTTAACAACATCAACTGCAGCTTAAAGATTTTCGTTTGTGGCAATATACAAGGAGGAAGAAAGGTTTGCTTAAATTACTGGTCACAATCTCTTTTTCTGCACCACACAATGGCATTCCAAGAGGGACAAAAGGACAGTATTAACTTACTGCATTCGTCTTGATTTCTGTTGGATGTGATTTTTGTTTTCTGAGTTTCTGTCACAAAGAGTTTATTCCAGTTCATTGTCTCAGCATAGCAGAGGTTCTTGTTTTTCATAATGGCGACATCACCATCACTTATTTCCTTGAGGGAGCGCAATCCCAGAGATTGTATCTTTAGGTTAACAATGGCAAGAGAATACTGACCACTAAAATGGGTGTGGGGCAAAAAGAACAACAGATGGAAACAGATTAAATGTGGTCTTACTGAGTACATTTTCTTTTTGAATTTCGAAGACCCATCTGGGTTACTGTAAACTGAGTGTTTTACAAGGAAAGATGTTGCTTGGTCCACCAAACTTAATTTGTGTGATATTACAGATGTTTTTATGCCATATGTATTGTAAAGGTACTATATTCACATCTGATTTTCTGTAGGGACTGAAAGTTAAGTCCTCTGACACAGGACAGACCCATTGCATCATGTATGCACTAATACTATACTAATACTATGGAGGTAAAGCTAAAGTCATTATTTTGCACTTGAGTCTGCCATACTACTCGGCATGTTAGTGTAGCACCAAGCACAACATGGCCTTGATTTGTATTAGGACTTTTGGGCACTGCTGTAACTCATTAGTTATATCACAGTCATGCCTAAAGGCACCAATTGAGATCAGGGCCCCATTGTGCTAGGCACTGTACATGCACTGAATAAGAGAAAATATCTGTACTAAAGAGCTAACAATCTACATAAAAGACGGAAAAGGAGTGGAAGCAATGAAATATTCGGACTGTCTACATGGTGGGGCAATGTGCTCTCTGGGGCTGTGATTTCTAAAGCCCACTAACGTGTTGAGCATTAATTGGTCCACGTAGACCCTTTTGATGCGCACTACTGTTTCAAATAGTACTATGTTAAAGCGTACTAGGGAACCTTTAGTCTGTATCAGCAGGGTTTACCCAGACCAATTAATGTGCAGCTCATCAGTGAGCTTTTGACATCACAGTCTGGTAGAGCGTATTGCCCCAGCGTATAGACAAGCCCATATTATCACCATTTTACAGCTATGGAACTGAAGCCCAAAGGCCCAGATTTTTGGAGCATTTAGGCATTGCTCTGCTCTGAGTTACAGGCCTTACTGACTTAGGAGCCTAAGTCTAATTTTCAAAAAGTGACTTAGGCTCCTAGGTGTTGTAATGTTGAGCAGAGCAACACCCAAATACCTTTAAAAATCTGAGCCAGAGAGATTTTGTGACTTGCTCAAGATCACAGAGGAAGACTGCCTCAGGACCAATAATTGAAGCCACATCTCCCAAGGTCCATGCCAGCACTCCAATCCCAAATCCATCCTTCCTCTCAGATATAAATAGGGACAATATCTTGACACAGTCACTTAGACACACAGGGCCAAATTGGTATAAAACTGGTATAAAATGGTGCAGTTCCACTGACTTCAATAGGACTACACAAATTTACACCAATAGAGAATTTGGCCCACGTTTTGCAAAACCTTTTATTCTTTAGACAAACCTGGCTGTAAACACAGTTTCTCTCACCCTCATTCTGGCACATGGTTTACTTACTGTTGCTTTGTTCTGCCTCGTATAATCTCCAGATTTTCAAAAGCATAGAGATCTGTGTCATTTGCAGGCCAGTCTTGAATCAACAAAAATCCTGAAACAGGAATAAAATAAAAAAAAAAAAAAACCAAAACCTCAGCAGCTTGAAAATGGGATTTTTATTGTGAATTCCTGTTGAGCTGGGGAAGGCACTTTTATCTTCTTCGCATCTTTATGAGACTTGCAAAATGAAGAATTACATTTTAGGGAGTCTGCAGATATTTTTAACCCTGCTTTGTAAACAGTTTACTTTCAGGCCACCAAGAGGGCTTAACATTGTACAAGTCTAGTGTGTTATTGAGCTGTACATCCTGCAGCACTTGAGAGACCACAGGAGTTTCTGCTCTTATCAGGAAATGCTGCAGTAGAGTGTCCCTGGATTTCATTGAAACATGAGGCCATCACTGGAGCTTTCTAGCAGTGGAAGCATTTAGGAAATGGAAAAAAATGAGTGGGGAAAAGCACATCCGAGTTTAACTGCTAAAGACATTGATTTCTCCTGCTTGGACATTCAATGGGGAAAGAATTTGGGGAACAGTATTATATAAAAGTTTTCTAAATTTAGTGACAACTATACTTAAAGTAACTGGACATATTTAAAATGAGAGAGAGAAAAAGGGGAGATCCTGGGTCCAGTTCAGATTTTACACTGCTTTTATAATGGTGTGAAATCCTTTGACTCCAACAGAAGTACTCCCAGTTTTTGTTGGTGTGAGATCAAAATCAGGCCCAGGCTGGCCATCTGTGCTGCCACTGAGAGCATTCGGTGCATGGATCCAAGGAAAAGGCACTCAGATTCGTGACTCCCATTGGTATGATGGAAGCAACGGAATAAAATTTCCCAAAGAACCTTTGAAACATTTTCCACCAATAGAAATGCAGCCATTATTTCAAGGTGGGTTAGCAGTGAGCGCCATTTCCTGTGCCTCTGCTTCATCATACTTCTTGGGTGTCTGAAAGTGTTCTGGTTTTGCTCTTTAATATGTCTGACAATTCAGCAAAAGGGATGGACTGGTAAAACCATACACCTTAGACCAGATTCTGATCTGAGTTACATGTAGGGTGACCAGACAGCAAATGTGAAAAATCGGGAAGGGGGTGGGAGTAATAGGAACCTATATAAGAAAAAGACCCCAAAATCAGGACTGTCCCTATAAAATCGTGACTTTTGGTCACCCTAGTTACATGAGTGTAAATCTAGAGTAACTCCACTGACTGCAGTTGAAAGGTGTTACTCTGGAAACCGGCACTAACTCAGATGATTTAGTTTCTTAACAAAAACTGTTCTTATTCCTTTTCCCCTTTTGTTTATGTTTTCTGGGACTACAAGATCAAACAAAATTTTAAGCCAAACATATCACTACCTGATATTTCTTTTACTGTTTTGAAGATATCCAGTTTCTTTGGGTCCAGTGGTTCTGTTTTGGTGAAGGCATCACTAAAAATCAAACAGATCATGCAATTTGAAAAAGAACATATCAACTTTAATGGCTGCTTCTGGTAAAAGACCAACCATGACCCCTCTTCCCCACCACACACGAATCAGCTGATGACTTACCCTAGAAATGCTACTGGTAGAATGCTGACATCCCCATTGATCTTGGTACAATTTTTGAAAGAGTCAATGTTTGTAGCATTTATGGAGAGAATCCCTTTCAGTTCACCTATTCCAATCCCATTGCAGACTGTTAAAATGAAAGCACAAAAGCTGCAGGTTTCTTAGGGATTTTAGGAATTAATGAATTTAAGAAAATAAACATCAATGTGACATTATTCTGGATAGAGTCTATTGTAGCTGTTTTATCTCTAGATCTGTAGCTATACAATTAATTACAGAAATACCCAAGGTGACACAGCTGGCAAGACATGGGAATAATCTGAGAAAACAGGAGTGCATAGGCATTGTGGAACTTAGACTCATGCACAATAAGACCCCTTACACTGCTCTGGACTTGTATGTTGAATAAATAAAAAAAAAAAATAATTCAGTATTAAGGCCAAAACCAGAGGGAAGAGAAATTAACAGTTATAAGCAAGGGTGAAAAGATTGTTTTCAGGTGAGTTTTTTTGAAAAGGGTACGAGGGGCAGTGTAGCCTGATCTAGGGTGTGTTAATAATATTAATTTGGATGGTACGGGTTTTAGGCTTGCCAATCTGTTTGATCAGAAGATAAAAGTTCTTGTCCCAAATCAGGCTCCACAGAATTTACAAAGGACCTTCGGGAGTGTGACAGGAAGCTCACACTGAGACAGATGTAGCCGTAAAGACTTTTTATTAAAATCAATGAAATAGTAATTAAATGGTAAAATAATCAGAGTTACAAAGTTACAATTGTATTACAGTTATTCAAGAGATACATATGCTAATATGGTATTGTATGCTACAAAGCTTTGGTTAATATACTCACACCCTTTCTTGATAACCTGATGATGAAAGACACAGGACCTTGCCTCTGGTGGTTCAGGTTTCTCAACTCTTGAGTGAGAGGTGCAGAGGAAGCTAATGCTAAGAGCTGTCAAAGCTAACTTAGAGTTTACTTAACTAACTTAAACTTAAAATTAAAACCTAATAAACAAAACTAAGAACAAAAAGTTAGGGAAATCAGCCCCAGCCTAGTCCCCTTGGAACTTAAAGTTTGAAAAGAAAATGAGTATGGCCTACTAATAGTTAGTAGTCATCGTGGATAGATAGCACATGCTAGCGAGGTGGGTCACCTCTTTTATAGGGCACAAGTGCCGGAAATCCTTCCTCCTATGCCCAAATTTCATTCCCCACCCACAGAAATGTTAGGGTTCACTTACCCCCCAGGCTAGTATGTTTGTGCGTATTGATGACATGTGCATACACACATAAATCTGTTAAGTCTGTGGGTATAAAATTGAAAAAAAAACCTATGCTATTCTTCCATTGTCTACTGGTCTAGATAAAAGGTCTTAGACATATACGTGGGTGCTTATCTATTTAGGTAACAGGTCTCAATATGTAGGTCAACTTTGCTATCTGGGTAAAAGGTCTTAATGTAGATATGCTAACTTTGCCTTAGCTTAACATACAGGTTTTGGCCTGTAGGTCCCTTGCATTACAGCCAAACTTAATTTCAATATAAATCTATAAACCTATTACAATAAATCAAATACTTAAACTTATAAGAAAAGATATATCTATGCAAGCAAGCAGATTAATCCTTTAGACTACACCAGATTCTCATCTCACTTATACTAGTTTCCCATCAGGATATTTCCTTTGATTTTAATGGCGTTTCTCCTCATTTACACTGGTGTGAGAGGACAATCAGGTCCACAGAGTGGATGAAGGGGAGAGATTCATGGCAGTAGCTGCAGGTGTAAAAGCCTTTTGCACCAAGTGGCAGGACTATGGGAAGAGACAGAGATGATGAGCTGGAAGGAGAGAGACACACAAGATCTATGAGATAGATAGCAGCAAGTGTATTAAGAGGAGCTGGAACTGGATGGGGAACCAATAGGGCTGTGTAAGGATGGGGAGAATGTAGATGTGCTGCTTGGTAGGAGAGGGCAGGCAGCTACATTCTGTACACGATGGGCCCCGACAACTAGAGCTTGGACATAGTCAAGGTGAGAAGAGATGCAAGCATGCATGTGTATCTTCAGCAGAGGGAAAGTCAAGGCTGTGATGTGAATGAGTAATATTGCCTTATAAGCACATAGAAGATCTGGACGTGATCCTAATAAACCCTGCAGAAACCACAAAGCAGTCTAAACTAAGGAGTGATGGTGGTGGTGAACAGACTTTTATGATGATACATACGATGTTGCAGTTGCTGGACATGCTACTTGCAACACTAGGATATGAGTAGGGCCCCTAGTTCTACTCAAGTGCAAGAGGTTTAGACACAGACACTGCCATACTGGACAAGACCCACAGTCCATCTAGTCCAGCATCCTCTCTCTGACAGAGGCAAGTGCCAGATGCTTCAGAAGAAGGTACAAGAACCTTGCAATAGGCAGATGTGGGATAATCTGCTCCCAAGATAGGTCTCATCTTTGTTGTTATTTTTTAAAAATATAAGATGGCTGCTGCTCAATTGTTTGTGCAGCCCAGGATCTAGTGTAAGCCCATAAAGGTGCACGCACACACACACGCTTCTCCAAACATACCCCAGGGCTAGATTCTGACATTCTGAGGCCCTAAGCTATGTCAAGTATAAGAGGCCCCATACAATAATTTTTATTATTATTATTATTTTCACAGAAAGGACATTGAATATATAAACATGAAATCTTTATATTTGCATATATACAAAGGCGAAGTTGTAAAAACAGAATAATAATCTAACTAAACCACGTCTTGCAATATGCCTGTCTGCATTACAAAATAGTTTCAAATTAATATATTTTCGTCTATGATTTCTTTATTAGTAGATATGAAAACTTTATATCTACAGCAACACAAAAGCAGTTACAGTTACACAGACCAGCTTACTTAATGGAAGCAGTATAACCTGCAGTATGTCTGTTTGCACATTACATTAATTGTAACACTGAAATTTAAAACATTTTCTTTTGTGATTTTTGGAGCGCAAACTCATTGATGATGTCCTTAAATGATAAGCTATGGAGTTTGTGACTTTTGATGCACAGACTTCTTAGGGCAGATAGCTTTTCTTGCAGCATTTTCTAGGCGGACATCTCTCTTTGTGTTTGCTTCTCTATCCTCTGTCTCCCCCAGGACCATTAATTAATCTTGAGTGAACACCTCGGACACACTGCTATATGTGTGAAAGAGAAAGAAAGAATTTACCAGAAAAAAGACTGGTAATCTCTAGATAGGCATTGAGAAAGTGAGAAAAGCTACTCTATATTCAAACAAATATAATGAATATTATAGGCTTTAATAGCCTATAAATCATATATGCACATAGTTTGAAAGAACTTGCTCACCAAGTACTCAGAATATTTTGATATATATGTATATCTTCCTTCACTTCTCTCAAAACCCTCTATTTATCCTTTTGTCAGCACCCTCTGATATTTACTATGAAGGTTCCCGAAACTGACGGAGGGAAGCCAACACAAATTTATCCTCCTCAAGATCCACTTGACCCAAGTCCATAAAACGATCACCTGCAAACTCAATCATGTGAAGCATGGATAGCGCTTGAAGCAGAAAGTGATGTGCACACTAAAATACACAATTGTACGTATGTACAGATCAAAAGAAGAAAGAACACACTAACACTTAAGAAAATAAAGAAAAACAGGAGCGAAGGCACTATACGACTGAGCATGCCAGACCGTAAACAAAAGATGGTGGCCTTCTGGTTATTACCAGCCAAGGGGGACGCTATACATGACGTCTCTCCTAGGATGAGTCCCATACAAGTATGAGCTTGGCAGGATTGCTTCATGACACTGCTGTCTCAGACCTCACATTTTCCCCCATTTTATCGCAGTGAAATTATTTATTTAAATATGAAGGAATGGTCAGAATTTTACCAGTAGCAGCTCGCCAACAAAATGCTGCCTTAGGACAGGGGTTCTCAATTTTTTCTCTCTGAGGCACCTTTCGACATGCTATAAAAACTCCAGGGCCCAGCGGGGGCAGGAGAACCTCAGGGCAGGGGCCTTGGGCATAGGCAGAGTTTGACTTCTATTTGGGGGGAGCAGGGGTCAGCGGGGCTCGAGCCAGCTCTGCAAGGCGGGATCCAGGGAGGGAGCACAACCTCCACCCCGACTCACCTCAGTAGGCCACGTAGCCTGTCTGGGTTGGGAGCAGGGGATGCAACCAAAGTTATAACTCAAAGTTAGGGCTTAGCTCAAAAAGTTTGAAAACAGTTTAGGGTGCAGGAAGGGGGCTGTGTGCAGGCAGGGGGTAGCTCAGGGTGCCGGGAGGGGGTAGCTGGGGCTGGATGCAGGGAGGGGCGTAGCTAGGAGCTATGTATGGGCAGGGGGTAGCTCAGGGTGCAGGGAGGGGGTAGCTGGGGTTGTTTGTGGTAGGGGGGTAGCTCAGGGTGCAAGGAGGGGGGTGGCTAGAGGCTGTGTGCAGGCAGGGGGTAGCTCAGGGTGCAAGGAGGGGGGTGGCTAGAGGCTATGTATGGGCAGGGGGTAGCTCAGGGTGCAGGAATAGGGGTAGCTGGGGCTGTGTGCAGGTAGGGGGTAGCTCAGGGTGCAGGGAGGGTGTAGCTCAGGGTGTAGGGAGAGGGGTATAAGGGCTGTGTGCTGGGGTCCCTGTTCTCTGAGGGGTCTGTCAGCCACGGAGTCGAGGCTCCCCACCCGGGGGGCTCTTAAGGCTGCCTCTGCAGGAGCAAAGGGGGCTGGGAACTGAGGAGCAGCTTCAACCTGGGGCACGAGCAGGAGAGGAAGGAATGCTGCAGCTGCCTGCTCCATGGCACCAGCCAGAGCAGCAGCAGCCCCGCACTGCCTGGCTCTGGCTTCCCGCCTCCGACCTGGCCAGGGGATGGGGAGAGGAGATTGTGGAGGGGAGGTGTGGAGCTGCCCTGGGACTGCTGTGCTCTCGTGCTGCAGTTTGAGGGCGCGGGGGGGCAATGCCCTCCATGTCCCCAACTCTGCCCATGGTCTCAGGGATTCAGCCCCGCGCCTCCTGGCTTCAGCCCCGTGGGGGGTGCCTGGGATTGGGGCTTCAGCCCCACACCTCCCAGCTTCAGCCCCACGGGGGCAGTGGAGATCAGAGCTTCAGACGCAGGGCCCTGCAGCCCCCTTGAAAGGGCTCACAGACCCCCAGGGGGCAACAGACCCCCGGTTGAGAACCGCTGCCTTAGGAGACTGGTAGACTTACTCGTAGAAATACTAATTTTATAAGTGCAATTGTTGTTTTTTCCCTCAACCCTGGCCTCCCGCCTGTCAATAATGAACAATTACTAAAGGGTAAGGGTAGGGTAAGAGTATTTGTGTAGCCAGATGTGTCACATTTGAATGAAAATGTCTATATTTAGAGAGAATCTCCTTTATTTATCAACCGATTTTGATAAATTTTGAAATGGAGTCAGTTTTTTTTTCTTTTTTAGAGCCCCTCATATTGCGAGGCCCTAAGATGTAGCTTAGTTAGCTTATGCCTTAATCTGGCCCTGGTACTCCCATGGTTGAAAGGTTGGCAAGAGCAGGGCATGGAGAAGGTGGAAAGACAAGCTAGGCAAAACTGTGCAGGAGGCAGCATTTACTTTCTGCACACGCTGAGTGAGTCAGCTTGAGTACATGCTCTGGAGTATTAATTTCCCTGCTAAACTACTTGCTTAGGCCTCCATATTATTATTCGATATTTATATTGCAGTAGCACCCTGAGGTTCCAATTAGGATTAGGGTCCCATTTGGTTGGATGCTTTGTCAAGTAAATTCTCCTCACGCTAAAAATATTAATATCTTGGCGCACTTTCCGTACCTTTGCTACACAGCCCGTCACATTTTTTACATTTCCGAACACCGTTTTCTTCCACTTCGTAGGAATCGACATTACACGAGCGAACACAGGAGCCGTGGTCTGTCACCACATAGTTATCTGCAAAGACAGGAAGGGAAATGCAATGAGGGCAATGAAACAAAGGAGAGATGCTTTGGGATTTGTATTTATGCTGTAAACAGGCATTTAATTGATACAAAATGCTGAAGTGCCTTTTAACTTTTGAATAGAGAGGGGGTGAATTAAAACACATAATATTAGTGTACTTAGAGCTTGCTACGTTCAATGCACTAACTAACCAAATTACAGACATTAACAAATTAATCCTCACAATAAGGGGAGGGCTGGGATGGATAACTATTATTATCATCATATTAGTTGAGACAGAAAGTTGGCCTTTCTTAAAGCCAAAGAGCGAATCAGTATTGTAAGCAGGAGTAGAGCTCAACACCTCCTGATTCCCAAAACCATCCTCAGTCTTTATAATACAACACCATCTTTATAATAAGCTATGGTGACCTTCAGATACAGGTCCTAATTCTGTGACTCGGGTCCTTCTCTACCTTTAAATAAATTTTCTTAAAAAACCATGGACAGGGAATAGAGAGAAAAAAACCAAAACACAACAGACATACACACGGCAATGAATACAGGAACTAAGAAGAACCCATATGCTTTGGGATGTGATACCATAGGTGTTAAAAACAGTAGATTTCTGTAAGCCCACACTAAGAACCAGCCCCGCTGTATTTATGGGCTTGCCCCTGTGCCATTGGAGTCAGTGGGAGTTTTGCCACTGACTTCAATGGGAGTGTGATCAGGTCTTATAAGAGAGTTCGATGGATTTTATAAAGTGTTTCTTTTTGGCATTCACCAGTAAAGACCAAGCTAAAATCTTCAAAATTAAAACAAAAACCACCCTGAAAAACCAATAAAAACAATGGATACAAAAATGTTAAGCCGTTTGTATTTTATCAGCTACATCTCATTTCTGATTTTCTGCTACTGGTTTCCATAGCAAAAGCAGCTGAGGAGAGTGAGGAAATTCCTTGGCCTGGAGGGGGGCACTAAGTTGAGGGGACCTGAATTGGGTGGGAGAGAACTAATAGCAACCTCTGCCCGCTGCCTCCTTGACCCTCTATTTTCCCTGGTCTGACCAGATTGCAGGCTTAAGTGAGCTTACGTGGACATTCTTTCACGCAAGTGGCTCCAAAGCTGTATTTTCCATCTGGGTTGACATCCATCTGATAGGTGGTCGGGTTGTACAACTCTAACGGTGGACAAGTATCCTTGCACGTTGCTTCATCGCGAAACTTGCGGCATGCCTGCCATTGAACAATGTGACAATGGTGCAAAGTAAACTACAGTCTATTTTTACAGCAAAAAGGAAGATACAATAAATGTATAATTCCTGTTTTATAAGGCTGCTACTGCCAGATCTAGCAGGTTCTTAACACTAATTGAGGCATGGAGAACTTTCCAGGATTGGGCTCTTGTGCTATTGAGGTGAAAGAGTCCAAGGGTGAAGGGCAATCTTGTCTTCTTAATCTTCATGGACTCATGCAAATAACTTCTACATTACAAAGTCCTTACGAACCCAGGCTCCAACACTGGACCAGACTCCTGAGAGGTGGACCCTTCTACTTGTACGGAGTGCCCGTGGGTTCCACCTAGAAACAGGGCTCTGCCTGCATGTATTGGATAGCAAGAACAGAGCTAAGAAATCAGAAACCAGATCAAGATAAATGGCTGTTTTCTTTACTGGCAACTTTTTAATAACATTAATGAAATAAAGTCCCTGCAGTCAATTACTGACCTGGACAGTTAAATATTAAAGTAATGTCATTAGGCTTGGCTACAGGCGACGAGCAATTTAATGGGCATTTATGAAGTGCAAGTCATTTCTACAAAGCTAATTCTACATTCAAGTTGACAATCTTTCTTCCTCCCCTGGTTCTTCCCTAGGTTTTCTGAGAAGAGAGAATTAACATTCCCTTCCATGAATCAATAAGAACATAATTAATGTGATTTGTTTACATCTTTAATAGCCACACAAATATATCCAAACAAACAAAGGTAAACTGGACCGTTTCCACAGAAGTTGCTTGAATTCCACTTAATTTAGTGTTAAGCCCAAACTAAATAGAATCACTTGTTTTAAAAGGGGGACAGGTTCACAAAACAGAACATCAATGGAAACACTGCAACAGTTAAAAAAAAAAAAAAAAAGCCAACAACTAATGTAAACAGGTTTTTCTGGATTCCATCCCTGTGAGTGCTGTGAACCCTAGCAGAGTTGTTCTAGTAAATGAAAGACAGAAAAAGGAAATTGCATAATCTATCCTCATGGTCTAAACTAAATTAAATGCAAAAAGGGTATTAAAAATTATGAAAAGTAAGTTTCATTTTTAAAATTCTTTGTTTTAAAATTCTAAGCTGTTGTTGCCAAGTGTAAGAAATACATGGACCAGATCATCAGCTGGTGTAGACTGGCATAGCTACACTGAAGTGGAGCTATACTGATTTACACCGGTGGAGAATCTGTCCCGTACATATTTTAATAAGATATTTTGTGATCAGTATCACTTTCAAGGGTCCTAAGATTAAAAAAATGTTACAGTGCATTCAGCCCAAAGCTTGGCTGCTGCTGTTGAACTTTAAACATGTTGCTGTAGTATTACCAGGCAGTCACTCTCGCGAGGCCCTGTACACCCAGCGGCACACTGGTTATGACAACAGTCATTGGGCACCCTTCCTCTGCATCGGCCTGAACATTGCTGGGCACAGATGACTTTTGTTACTGAAAGATAGAAAAAAACGAATTAAAATGCATATTTGCTAAACCAAGATTGACAAGTAAGGAGAAAACTCCAGATAAAGAACACATGGGTAGAGCCTCTCACGAGACACCAGTTTCCACTCTCATCATCAAGTGAAATTTGTGGGATGCAGAGGCCAGAAGGGAGTTTCTGAGCTTTTCCTCACCAATGTATTAGAGCCAAATTCAACTCTCAATTACCCTGCAGTAAGGCATCAATTCTGCAAGGCACTGAACACTCTGGCCCTGATCCAGAAAAGCACAGTTAAGCAAAGTTAAGGATAGGCTTACATGCTTTGTGGGAAAGGGGCCAGTGCTCAGCACCTTGCTAAATCAGGAATAACTTCACCGGCATCAGTGGAATCACTCCCAATTTACAATGGATGTGTTAAAGCAGTGGATGTGTTATTCCTTGACTTTAGCAAAGCTTTTGATACGGTCTCCCACAGTATTCTTGTCGCCAAGTTAAAGAAGTATGGGCTGGATGAATGGACTGTAAGGTGGATAGAAAGCTGGCTAGATCGTCGGGCTCAACGGGTAGTGATCAATGGCTCCATGTCTAGTTGGCAGCCGGTTTCAAGCGGAGTGCCCCAAGGGTCGGTCCTGGGGCCGGTTTTGTTTAATATCTTTATTAATGATCTGGAGGATGGTGTGGACTGCACTCTCAGCAAGTTTGCAGATGACACTAAACTAGGAGGCGTGGTAGATACACTAGAGGGTAGGGATCGGATACAGAGGGACCAAGACAAATTAGAGGATTGGGCCAAAAAAAACCTGATGAGGTTCAACAAGGATAAGTGCAGAGTCCTGCACTTAGGACGGAAGAATCCCATGCACTGCTACAGACTAGGGACCGAATGGCTAGGTAGCAGTTCTGCAGAAAAGGACCTAGGGGTCACAGTGGACGAGAAGCTGGATATGAGTCAACAGTGTGCTCTTGTTGCCAAGAAGGCTAACGGCATTTTGGGCTGTATAAGTAGGGGCATTGCCAGCAGATCGAGGAACGTGATCGTTCCCCTTTATTCGACATTGGTGAGGCCTCATCTGGAATACTGTGTCCAGTTTTGGGCCCCACACTACAAGAAGGATGTGGAAAAATTGGAAAGAGTCCAGCGGAGGGCAACAAAAATGATTAGGGGTCTGGAGCACATGACTTATGAGGAGAGGCTGAGGGAACTGGGATTGTTTAGTCTCCAGAAGAGAAGAATGAGGGGGGATTTGATAGCAGCCTTCAACTACCTGAAGGGGGGTTCCAAAGAGGATGGAGCTCGGCTGTTCTCAGTGGTGGCAGATGACAGAACAAGGAGCAATGGTCTCAAGTTGCAGTGGGGGAGGTCCAGGTTGGATATTAGGAAACACTATTTCACTAGGAGGGTGGTGAAGCACTGGAATGCGTTACCTAGGGAGGTGGTGGAGTCTCCTTCCTTGGAGGTTTTTAAGGCCCGGCTTGACAAAGCCCTGGCTGGGATGATTTAGTTGGGAATTGGTCCTGCTTTGAGCAGGGGGTTGGACTGGATGACCTCTTGAGGTCCCTTCCAACCCTGATATTCTATGATTCTATGGCATAAGACAGCAGAATTTAACCTTTGTATCTAATAGTTTTACTGAGATAATAAAATATCGGTTGGTGCTACCTTTGAGATATCAACTTGGTGGGAAGACCAGCTTTATATTAACAGTACATACTCTTGGTGTCATTAATGTTCCTGTTAAGTCAGGGTGGGCAATAATTTTCGCAGGGGGGCCACTTCACAAATTTTGGTAAGTCGTCACAGGCTGCACATTTCTACTATATTAATGGAGGTGTGCGGGGTCGGGAGGGAGTTTGGCTGCAGGAGGAAGCTCCGGGCTGGTGCAGAGTGCTGGGGTGCAGGAGAGGGTGAGGATTGTGGGCTCTGGGAGGGCGTTTGGGTGCAGGAGGGGGTTCTGACTGGGGGAGGCGCTTACTACAGGCGGCTCCCGGCAGGTGACATAGCAGGCTCAGACAGGCTGCCTGCCTGCATACTGTGGTCCCACGCTGCTACCAGAAGCGGCTGCGGCCGGCTGCTGCTGGCACGTCTCTGTGTGCCCCTTGGGGGGAGGGGGACAGTGAGTCTCTATGCACTGCCCGCGCCCACAAGCACCGCCCCCGCAGCTCCCATTGGCCGGTTTCCGGCCAATGGGAGCTGTGAGGGTGGCGCTGGGGGTGGGAGTGGGGGGCAGTGCGCGGAGCCGCCTCCCCCTCCACCAGGGACGTGCAGAGACTTGCCAGCAGCAGCCGGCTGCTTCCAGGAACTTGGGCTAAGTTTTCCTCTTTGTTATGCAGCTCCCATACGGTTTGCGCCAATATAACCGAGAGGAAAATTTTGGACCAGAAGCTGTTTCTAATACCAAAGCAATCACCTGCAACAATTTTTTAGTATCAAAATCGTCTGGACTAGAATAGTGAAAAAAAATCAATCATTGACTAATGTGGGTTTGCACTACTGCCCTGGGAAGGACAGAACCAGAACTGCTCAACTATGCATCCTTCACAGTGAATTGATTTTCCTTAGATTCCGCAGGGAGGTGCCTGTGCTTTTTGAGCAGGATTTGATTTCTAACCCGCTGAGTGGTCACGGTGTACAGCAGGGGTTCTCAACCTTTTTCTTTCTGAGGCCTGTCCCAACATGCTATAAAAACTCCACAGCCCACCTGTGGAATAATAGCTGGTTTTCTGCATGTAAAAGCCAGGGCCGGCATTAAGGGGTAGCAAGCAGGACAATTGCCTGGGGCTTCATGCCACAGGGGCCCCCGCAGAGCTACATTGCTCAGGCTTCGGCTTCAGCCTTGGGTGGCGGGGCTCAGGGCCTGGGCTTCAGCCCCAGGTGGAAGGGCTTTGGCTTTCTGCCCTGGGCCCCAGCGAATCTAATGCTGGCCCTACTTGCTCGCGCCCCCCACCCCCAAGGGGCCTCGGACCCCTGGTTGAGAACAACTGGTGTGCAGCATGGTGTCAACTATGAAGTTCCCAAATGGGCACAGAGTAGTGAAAATATTTAAAAAATTCTTGTAACTCAGAAATAGTCACACTGCAGTTCAATCACAGTTAACACTTAAATCATCCGAGAATGGCACTCTGCTACAGGGTAATCAACCAGTATAGGCTTGTTTCTTTTCTCTTCTATTTTTTTGTTTTAATTTGTTATTATTTACTTTTTCTTTCTGTTAAACTTTTGCACCTAAGCTTTATTATTTTGTGATCTCATATTTGTAACCAAATACTACATTTTCAAGGAAACATATTATCTCCAAAATACACATAACTGGTGTAGCAGCAACTCCTCCACATAACCAGAAACAGTGGGATAAAAGACACATTGTTTTACAACAACAGAGTTTTCATATTATTTTTGTAAGCATCAGCAGGGGTGTAAAACAGCTCATCGCTCTGAGAACAATTGACAAAAGCTTCCCACTGGAAGTATATCATGGTAAATGTTTATGTTTTGTGCAGTATCGTCCACAGAGTAACTGCAGAATTTGTCCCGCAATATCCAGCATAGGGTGTTTTATGAGCAGCTGTGAAGGATTGAGGAGTGAAGCCATTAGAGCTGGTTGAAAAGTTTTGAAACTGATGAAAAAATGAGGGTGAGTGTTTTTTTCCAACCTGCTCTAGAAGCTATGTAGATCTGACCTGATACCTGAATTGTGAGCAAGATGCTCAGATTTAAATACATTTGTAGGGCTGGATTCTGCTGTCACTTATGTAGATTTAAATCAGAAGTACTTCCACTGAACTCAGTGGAATTATGCTAGTGTAAAGCTGGTATGAGAGAAGAATAAGGACCCATAGCATTTCCCCGAATGCAGACTAGCTACACATATTATAAAGCAGTGAAATAATAAACTATCAAAAGAAACAAAGTATTCAAAGTACATTCCCCATCAGTCTTTATATACTGAAAAGTAAAATCCTCACAAGAACTTTAAGTGTCTCTAAACATCTTGTTTGTTGTTCTCTTGATGCCCATAGTAAGCATCCAATGTGCAAAATTACAGGGTAAAGGGTGATCAGCCTATGAGTGACGGGACTGCCTAAGGGTTCTGAAGTGCTCTATAAATAATTAGGACACCTCTCCCATGCTGTGAATCCCCTGAGCCATGCACCCTTTAAAGGCCTTCACTTCATTTTCTGAGAGTGGTCAGGACTTGCTTTATATGCCTGCAGGGTATACGAGTGTGACCTTTTCTGACTATCTGGTATTCATGTTGGAAGGAATTCTACAAAGGGGATTTAAAAAACAACAACACAGTAGTGGTGAGTTATTCCCATTCTCAGCCTAAAATATTATGTAAGAGTTTGAATGTTAATACACAGTCATTCTACTTGAAACAACAGAAGTGGAGAAAATTCACATTACAGCTACTTCATTATCCCTTTATAATTACTAAGGCCTATATTTTGGGGAAAAGCTAAGGGAGGCAGGAAAAGTGCTTCCAAAACTGAAAGTGTCACGCAAAGACTGAGCATTCATGGAGAAATCTCAGTCCAGTCCAAATTATTTTGGGGTTTCTGTGCTGTTCACCAGGCCCCCTTTCTCTCCATATATGTGGCCGCTCAATGAGGAGCTGCAATGGCTTTTGTTTGTTATACAAGAAGAGCAATGCGTGCATATGCAAAAACATAGTGGAAGTTACTACTGCAAGGATCATTATTAACAATCACTCAGATACCTGATGGATTGCTAGGGGAGCATGCCACCCATGTCTGCGGTGGGCACAGTGTTTTCCATAAAACACTGGCCATCACATCAGGACTTGACAGGGACATTATTCAGTGAATAATAAACAAACAAATACCTAAAAGCATACAGTCAAGGATATTTTAAATTAATCTCTGGACTTACATGTCTGGCAGTTCTCTATGCCGGCACCCCAACAGTGATCTTCTGTACAATTTGCATGACACTTGGAACCTAAAATGTAAATGTTACATTGATTGGAAAACCTTCATGATGTAACATGCAATTGTTAGATAACACACCAGGGCTGTCAGGAACTGAATCTTAGTCTTTCAGTCACAACATATCCCCCATGTGCCTGTTACTACAGCTACAGGAGAGCTTCTGTGCCACACACTGAATGATGAGGATAAAAATAAACAAGAAATAGATACCCATTCAGTAAGCACTGTCCATCCTGTGTACTGAATGAGGCAGGGGTCCTGTGGAAAAAACGTATATGATCCTGTAATTAATTGCATCTTAATGCGTATGCATATATGGGTGGAGGGGCGGCAGGAAGGGTGGAGCACGAGGGAGATGGAACAACATCTTAAGTCTGGCATTTCCTAATGTTTGATTGCTTGACTTTACCACTGTAACTTTCTTCTAACATACTCTTCTTGTATGTGATTCCCAATGTTTTTAAAGAAGCAAATTGAAAAAACAGAAATTCTATCATAGGGAACCAGAGTGACCCCAGCATAGGTCATTGGCAGGGCTGGGATATTCAATCTACAGCACATACCTCTATTGCTTGAGCTAATGGTGTAATGGTACTAGTAGGCAGTTATTCTTTATGTGGATCAGCCACTAGAGAAGGAGGAGAGACACACTGCCAGTGGATTTCATAACTATTTTGCTGACAGCAGAGAAATATTGAGACTGGATTCTATTCCAGGCTTTGGAGGGGAGTGTAATTTACTGGTTACAAACCCTTCTTTCCCTGTCACCACCTACCTGTCTCTGTCCTTCTCTGCTCCTCTCCATCCCCAACTCCTAACTTTGTCCCTTTCTGTTCACATCCCTCTCCATCCCACCAGCTCCTGTATCAGTCTCCCTCTATTCTTATTCTCCCTGGGCCTCTCTGGGCCTGTCCTGCTCCTCACCCCCAGCTCCACTACCTCCTGCTCTTCCCCCTCTACATTTAAGTCAGGTTGCTTCCTCTTACTGCTTCACACTGCCTAGGTTCCAGCAGGGGGGGGCATTGAGGGCACAGGGGAGAGCGAGAGAGAGCGAGAGAGTGAGAGAGAGAGAGAGAGAGTCTACCTGCTCTAGGTTCCAGTGGTAGGCACCATAGTGGCTCACAGGACCTGGGAAACTTGCAAGGAAACTTCTGCTTAGCCCCTGAAGCTCTGGGCTGGAGAATACTCAGGGCTCATCTACACTTACAGTGCTGGAGTGCTTAGTGAAGACGCTACCTATGCAGACAGGAGAGTTTCTCCCTATGACACTGACAGACTAGCTCAGGTCAGAGACATAGGCCAATTCATTTGTGGGTGAATATCAAAGGAGTTAAATATATTAGTATATAGTCAGGCCAATTCACTTGTGTGTTAATAGGGATCAAAGGAGATGTTAATTGTATTGCTTTTGCCTATCTATATCCTATTGTTTACTATTACATTACATTAAGCATGCCTGATAATTAAATAACCCTAGATAAAAGTGTGTGTTAATGTAAGAGTGTAATCAGGTGTTAGAATTTCATGAAAACTAATGGAATGTTACTTGTATTGTTTTCACTTATCTACTCCTATTATAATGTAACGGCAGGCATTTAACTAAATAACTCATCAAATGCAAATGAAGAGGAGTGCTAAATTCAAAGTAACTGACCATTGTGTGGGTTCAGATACTTGTCAGATTGTTGTCTGTGAAAAGAAGCTATCAGTACTGATTCAAAGGAAGATCCTTTATCTCTAGACTGTTTGGATTCTAACAGGATAGAATAACTGAACGAGTAGACGGAGACCTCCAGAATTATTCTGGGTAGCCCTGGAAAAGACTTTTGGGAAACTGGAAGATTACTACATCTCTGCTATCATTTTGGAATTACAAACTTTGACTCACCTGTTATTATATTGTACGTGCTTTAACCTCTCAATAATTCATTCTTTTTTCTTAGCTAATAAACCTATAGTTAGTTTACTATAGAATTGGCTGCCAGCGAGGTCTTTGGTGTAAGATTCTGAGTACCAGCTGATCTGGGAGTAAGTGACTGGTCATTTGGGACTGGGAGAAACCTGATGGGGTGTGATTTTTGGTTTATGTGACCATCATCACTAAGTTCAGTTTGTCTGGGTGACGAGCTAGGCTGGAGAGGCTAAGGGGACTGTCTGTGACTCCATGGTAAGACTGGTATAGTGATCCAGGAGTTCATGCTTGTTATTGGCTTGGTGAAATCTAATAATAGAATATACCACCAGTCTGGGGTATCTGCCCTTGTTTTCTGACAGTCTGCCCTGAGACAGGCACTCACACTTGTGAGCCACTCCAGACAGCATGACAGTCCTGTCACCATAAGTACTCCACACTGGTAGCTGTGTTGACAGGAGAAGCCCTCCCAGCACTGTCTACACCAGGAGTTTGGTCAATATAACTGCATCACTCAGGGGTATGGATTTTCTACACCCTGGAGAAACATAGTTATACTCACATAAGTTTGTACTGTAGACCGGGGCTCAGTTACTTTAGGGCAGGGGTCTCAAACTCAGATGACCTCGAGGGCCACATGAGACTAGTGCATTGGCCCGAGGGCCGCATCACTGACACCCCCCACTTGCTGCCCCGGCCCCGCCCCCACTCCACCCCTTCCATGAGGCCCTGCCCCTGCCCCGCCTCACCTCTTCTCGCCCCTTCCCTGCCCCCATTCCAACCCCTTCCCTGAAGTGCTCACCCCAACTCTGCCCCCTCCCTGCCCCCAGGGGGTGCAGGAGGTGTGCAGGGTGCGGCGGGGGCTCAGGGCAGGGAGTGCAGGAGGTGTGTAGGGTGTGGCAGGGAGCTCTGGGCAGAGAGTTGGGGTGCAGGTGTGAGGGGTGCAGCAGGGGGTTGGGGTGCAGTGTGTGGCAAGGGGCTCCAGGCAGGGGGTTGGGGTGCAGGAGGGGTGAGGGGTGCAGGGTGTGGCAGGGGGCTCAGGGCAGGGAGTTGGGGTGCAGGAGGGGTGTGGGATGCGGCAGGGGGTTGGGGTGCAGAAGGGGTGCGGGGGTCTGGGCTCCGGCCCGGCGCCGCTTACCTAGAGTGGATCCGGGGTGGCAGCGCTGCGCACCGCGGCCAGGGCAGGCTCCCTGCCTGCCTGCCCTGTCCCCGGCCCCGCTCCGCTCCACTCCAGGAAGCAGCTGGAGTCCCTGGGAGGGGGAGGGGAAATGGCACCATGTGCTGCTCTTGCTGCTCCTCCAGGTACCTCCCCCAAAGCTCCCATTGGCCGCGGTTCCCAGTTCCCGGCCAATGGGAGCTGCAAGAGCACGGAGCCCTCTACTCGCCTCCCACCCCCCTGCCTGGGGCTGCAGGGACATACAGTAGTTAGGCCGCTTCAGGGAGCAGCATGGGGCTCATGGCGGCACGGGGTAGGCGGCGGGGGACCGTGGGGAGCTTGGCGGGCCGCATGAAAGAACCCCACGGGCCGCATGCGGTCCGCGGGCTGCGTGTTTGAGACCCCTGCTTTAGGGGATGGCACATGCAGAGCCTGGTTGGCACACAGGAGTTGTAAGGAGATGGAGCACGTCCAGTTCAGAGAATATGGCTGTCATACTATATCAAGCCTCTTCTGAGCATGTGTGAACTGTGATTTTTCAGAGGCTTATAAATAACTTGGCTAAATTTGGATGAATGTTCAGAGGGATGGCAAAAGGCACATTCCTGACATCAAGGCACCCCCAATTCCCTGACAACTTTCAAATGCCTGCTCCAAAGTATGGAGTTTCTCAACAAAATGGTTGAAAGAATTATTATAACAAAACCAAAATTACTTATTTTTCCCTAATCTTGTTCTCAGAAGTAGCTCAACCTTTTTAGCTGAAACTTTTCAGCCACATGTATATGTTATTGGACTATTACCTCAGTTAAGAATGCTGTATATAATGCTGAATTAACAAAGCTGATTTTCTGAAGGAAAAATCAGAATTCTAAATTTTAAAAATTTCTTATATAAAATAAATAAAACTAAGAACTTGCCAATCAGTGTTTGCTATTGATACTGTAGATGTGTAGGTAGTCAGTTAGCAGGTAGAATTAGAGCCCTAACTTGAAGAGCATGTGTATCTGCAATCTGCATCTAGAACTGGGCAGAATGGAACATGAAACGAGTACATCATCTCTGGGAACTAAAAACTGAAAGACTAACTGGCCTCCTCACCTTGAAACTCTGTATGGTTAGAGCTCATGGCCAGATAGTAATTTGTCATGTAAATCAATGTTTTTGAATAATACATCGCTGACAACAAAACAAATATGACTGTATTTGCAAACGATTGGCGACATTTACTCAAACCACAGGGTAATTTGTACCCTGACTTAATTACTTTTGTTTCCACAGCTCTGACAAAAGTAGTTCTCAGCACTGAACTATGCAGCACACATACAATTAATGAAAACAAGTAAGGGTAAAATAACAATATATGGAGATATACCTATCTCATAGAGCTGGAAGGGACTCTGAAAGGTCATCGAGTCCAGCCCCCTGCCTTCACTAGCAAGACCAAATACTGATTTTGCCCCAGATCCTTAAGTGGCCTCTTCAGTTATTGAACTCACAACCCTGGGTTTAGCAGGCCAATGCTCAAACCACTGAACAAACTAACTGATCTGTAAAGTTAGTACAGGCCTTCCAGTCATTATCCCTACCCCCTTATTTTTTTATTGTTGTTTTTGTTGCTTTGTTTTGCTTTTTATTTTTGTTTGTTTTCTAATGACAGGTAAAATCCCAGGGACACAATTATCTTGCATGCTCATTATTTAAAAAGAAAAATGGCTGCCTGAACAGATGAATCTGAAACTCACGACATTTAAGGAGTATTTCTTTCTAGGACAGTTTTGTCCAGCTCATAACACGTGGCTCTTTCCAACCCCCTCACTGCCAAAATAGCTGAACAAGTGTCAATACTTGTCTAATAACTGACTGATTTACTGTTGGGCCAAAGGGATTCAAGTTTAAAAGTTAAAGGTTAAAATTTCCATAGTACTCAGGGCCAAGCTCTGCTGACTTACACCTCCTGCAATCCCACTGACTGCAGTGGGGTTCCCGAGTGTATGTCAACAGTGTGTGCCTGCTAGTGCTTAGTCAATTACTCAACTGAAGTAGATCAGAAAATACACATTGTGCCAAACTGTAGTGCCAAAAATGCCCAAGAATTAAAACAAACTCTTTTCCCCCTCTTAAAATTTTGTGAGCTGAATTTAGATCTTACAAAGGATTAACAGTACTAGCTTGGGTCAGATATAAGCATGGGTACATGTCATGTAAGCTTTCAAATCTACACCTACCTCCATGCTGATCTAAAGCATCGCTATTTATCCATTTCTGGTCTTCATTTTTGCAAAGATTTCCTAATACTGTCAAACCATGTGTAGAGTTCATGATATTCACAAATAGGAATTAGGGTCTCAACCCAGCAACGCATTTAAGCACCTTGGGAGTACCCACATGCTTAAAGTTAAGCATACGCTTAAGAGCTTTGCTGAATCAGGGCCTTACGCTGTAAATTTAAAATCATTGCAAAGAAAATATGTATGCGTTATATTGATGTGTGTCATTTTCACGGAAGCAGCACACATTTAAGGCCCAACCCAAAGCCCACTGATATCAATGGGAGCCAATCCACTGGCTTCAGTGTGCTTTGGATCAGTCTCTTAGGTCCAAATCTTGGTCCTAGTAAATTCAATAACAAAATATAAATGATTTCTATGTGAGTAGGATTTGAAGTCAATGCATTTACATAAAAGTGTTTGCAGAAATGGGGCTCTATAATGCAATAAGTAGGTTGATGGTACTGCTGTCTGTAATAGAGTGACTACTGTTTTGTTAAATGTATACTTACAATTAGACAGATTATTTTGATCTTCCAACAGCATTACAACGTTTTTGTTCAAATCAATAATGTCGTCCCACAGAACTGTGTGCATGTTGCACAGTTGTGGATTGTTGCTGATTTTAACTCCTCCATTAAGAATTTCTGCAAAAGAAAAACAGGACAAAAATGAAGCAATTGCATGATCGCTCTCTTTCTTCCTTCATGAAAAGGAGATAAACACACTCATCAGATGCCATGTTAATGGAAAAGGACATTCTACAATATCTTATTACACTTGAAAGAAGGCATAACTAACTGTCGAATAAGGGTCGAATAAGGGTCCAGTACTGCAGCCTTTGCACATCCAACCCTCTTCCCCCCAAGTGAAGCCAATAGAAATTATGGATGTGCACAAAATGCAAAACTGGGTGTCAAAACCAAGTGGCTGAAATTTTCAAGAGTGAGTTGTGATTCTCGGTGTCTCCATTTCTGGGTGTTCAGATTGAAGCACTTTGAGGTTCTCAACACTTTCTGAAAATCAAGCCCCCTCTAAGGCATCTCAAATTGGCACAAAAAACATCTCTGTTTTGGGCCAACATTCATTACTCTGCAATTCTATAGGGCCTAAGTGGATTAACCCCCGGAGGTCCTAGGCCTATGCATTGTAAAACAAGGAACTTTCCATCACTATCAGTAACCTGGGTAGTTATAAAGTGGGCAGGTATTTGAATAAACTACATTTAACTTCCTTCAGAGTGTCTCATTTGGAACAGGACTCTAAAGGTCAATGCTTCTTAAATGAAGCTTTTCATAAAGATCTGGGAGTTTCCTTCAAATAAAGTAACAGTTCACAACCACATTGTCTGCCCCACCACTTCACCTGATAACCGTTTCATTGGCAGCTCCTTGAGTCCACTGATTTTATTTATATTTGTGTGATAATTGGATAAAATTGCCAGTGCGTAAAAGTTCTCAAAAAGCACGTTTCCTCGGATGATCTGGAGATTGTCCAGTGGAATGCTATCCACATTGTTGAGTGCTATTAACACGTAGCCTGCAACCTCCTGTATGGTCTGAGGAAAATCAGAAGGAACAAAATATTAAGTGTCATTGTGTCAAGCTGTTTCTCTAAGCTGTTTGCTGAGAGGAAAACAAGATTCATTTGAAGAGATTATCACCTCAGAACTCAGATCAGTGACCCACCCATGCATCTCTGGTAACCCACAGCTCTTTATTTTTTTACACACAGGTGAGCTACATTTAATATAATTACTCCCATAATCTCTCTGCATTCAAAAATATTGTAACCTGATAACCAAGCACGAAATAAACTGAGTATTGAAAACACATTATTTCAAAAGCACAAATCTGAGGAAGGATGATCTAGTGCAGGGCTTCTCAAACTTCATTGCACCGCGACCCCCTTCTGACAACAAAAATTACTACATGACCCCAGGAGAGTGGACTGAAGCCTGAGCCCATCCGAGCCCCGCTGCTCCCGGCAGAGGGGCCAAAGCCCGAGCCCCATCATCCTGGGAAGGGGGGCCCCAAAGCAAAGCCCAAGGGCTTCATCCCCAGGCAGGGAGCCTGTAACCTGAGCCCCGCAGCCCAGGGCTGAAGCCGAAGCCTGAGCCCCGGGTGGTGGGGCTCAGGCTTTGGCCCTGAGCAGTGGGGCTCAGGCTTCAGCCCCAGCCAGTCTAACACCAGCCCTGGCAACCCCATTAAAATGGGGTCACGACCCACTTTGGGGTCCCAACCCACAGTTTGAGAACCACTGATCTAGTGTGTAAGGTATCAAACTGGCAGTCAGGAGAGCTGAGTTCTACTCAGGGCCGGCTCCAGGCACCAGCCCAGCAAGCAGGTGCTTGGGGCGGCCAACGGAGAGGGGTGGCATGTCCGGCTCTTCGGCGGCAATACGGCAGTGGGTCCCTCACTCCCTCTAGGAGTGAAGGACCAGCCGCCGAATTGCTGCCGAAGACTGACGCGGCGGCAGTAGAGATCGCGATTGCGATCACGGCTTTTTTTTCTTTTCTTTTTTTCTTTTTGCTGCTTGGGGCAGCAAAAACCCTGGAGCCGGCCCTGGTTCTACTCCCAGCTGTTCCACAACCTTCCTGTGCTATCTGGTTGCACCATGCCAGAAAGCACTTTTTTCAATACATCCAGTAAAATATTTATGTCCCTTTCTTTTCCATTCCCTCCCAACAATAGTTCATTCACTTGTGCATGGACATGAGCACGAGACAAATGTAGTAATGGAAAGTAGTTCATGCATTATTGTCTAGGATTATCCTTGAAGGTCACTCAAAATTATTGTCTGGACAGAACGCAGCTGGCTTACTTGGTGCAGGAACATATTGCACAAGTAATGATGGATGGTGATGTTACATGTCTTGGTTTCTAGTTATTAGGGAGATTACATCTTTTACCAGGTATCACCAAGGCAGTAGAATGCTCCAGCTAATGATAGGTCATTTTCAGTGAAGAGCCATCAACACTGCAGTTTGCTTCACTGGTCTGACAATCCTCAAATTTGGTTATCTTTAGGGCACAGTGCAGAGCTTTTTCCATTTTCCTTGGGAGCATGGGGGGGAAGGGGAGCAGGAGTGCAATACTTTTCCCATTTAAAATAATTACTTTTGAGCAGTGGGTGATGAGCATGAGAAAAACTGCTTGCTAGGTGCTGTGAAATCATTGATACAAGTACAGTGTATCCTAGGGTAGACCGGTATTTTAGAATTCCATTCTGTGATGTCTCTAATTGACAATCAGTAACTATGTGTTTGAACAGGTTTTACATTTGTCACCACATTTTATATATATCTTGACCCTTCACCTTCAAAAACAATTCAATTCCTTAAACAGGTAACTCATCAGACTAGAAAAATATCTCGATTAGGAGTTAACCTCTCTTGAGGTTGTGCACATCTCACCAATGCACATTGTGTGCTGGATCAGAGCAATGTGATTAGCTACACTAACCTTCAGGAATGAAAGATCATGATCGTGTGTCACATATGTGATCTCCAGATTGCCAAGCACCACCTCACAATTGTTATACATCCTTTGCAGGCTGGTGAAATGGTCCTCCATGTTCCCCAGCTGGGTCAGCTTGTTATTTGTTCCTTGGCAAACTGTGGGGAGAAAGAAAGCAGCATGAAACAAGGATGGACACATACAGAATGGGCAGCTACTGTCCAGCCACCTTTACAAGCATTAAATCAGTATAAATGAAGTGTAAGCGCAGATTGTCATGAAAAACTATACCACCTCTCTATTGCGTTTCCCGCTACCTAATAACTGTAATTGGTTAGGAATGTGCAACATTCCTCAAGATTAGAGATAGATCAAAATGAATATCCCTCCATCATCTACTTTTTGTCATGGAGAGAGCCCAGTGGGCAGCTTCTGATTTTGGGACCCCGATCTAAGCAGCCCCAGGAGTTTTGTACCTGAAACAAAATTAAAATCCATGGTGAATGGCCATGGATTTAATGTCATCAACCTCTATTAAAATGGAACCCCGCTCCAAAAAGGGACTAAAAAGGATGGTGTGGATTTTTATGGCATTGAAATTTGCTCCAATTGCTGTTGTGGGAGGGTAGGTGGGTTGTCTTTTCCTCTAAACTCCCAATGCTACAAACTTATCAGACTGTGTCCTTCTAATGCATCATCTTCAGAAAAAAAAATACTGCAGTTCAAATTAGGCCCTTGTTTATACCTGTGCAACCTCACAAGGCAATCTAATAATGCTTCACAAACGTAATTAAGGGCATAATTTGGCCTAGGCAATGTATTACTGATGATAAAGAGGCAATATACTGATGATGATGCAAGATAAAGACCCAGCATTACTTTCAGATCCCAGCTTTATGACTGGAAGTTAGAAAAAAAAAATTAGATTTTTACTTGTGTATTAAACACATTTGTATTAAATTTACTGAGACATGGAACCCCAAAATGCTATGCCTACGGTCACTCTTCACATTAGAACACATGAAGTCAGGAATTTAGAGCCATCAAGTTCTTCCATTCCACTGAACAGAAGGGAGTGCTGACTATTAGCTGTTCAGGCTTGCTGCTGCCAGCCTCACATTCTGCTCAGCTGAGGCTGACAGAAACCCCATAATGCCTTGTGCATTAGACAGGGAGCCCTAGGCATTTCCAAACAACTGTGCCCTGTAAGACCATTAAAAGAAATATAGGGCTTCCTTCAGTTCCAGCTCAAAAGTAGTAGAAGCTGCAGGCTTATGACTCCATGCCACAACCTGGGGGTCAAAGAAGGTCCTGTCCCTCAGAAGAGTCTTTATGGATTGGGGAAACGACATATTCTGAATGGCCTGAAGCTCCTTTCTGGGCTGCTTTAGGCAAAGCCAGTGACCACCTGACACATGCTCAAAAGCCAGAGGTGAGAGATACGAGGGTACACAGTGAGGGCAATGGAACATATTGAGTTTATTGAACCCCAATTCTCCACGCAAGCCGACAGGGGTTGTTTTGCTGCCTGCCCCTGCCAATCAAAGCTGCAGGATTCAGCTTGGGAATCCCAAACAAACTGAGTCCTGCAGGGTTCACACAGCTCTAGCCCATGATAAACATTTGGATGCCTGATTGATGAGAGAGTTGTACTGACATACTTTTGCCTTGGAGCACAAAAGTACTTAATGATGCCTAAGTCTGCATTTTCAGTGGGGAGCCAAGTGGCTCCACACAGAGCACTGCTGAGGTTATGTATGTTTAGGATGGGGCAAAGGAAAAATTAGTACTTGCTTGGCATTCTATTATCCCCTTTTTAGCAAAACTAGTGGAACTGTCAAAAATTTGCACCAGTGCATTTAACCATAACAAAAGAATGGCACTTCAAGTGCTTTTGTGTGAAATGCTTTGTCATCTAACTGTTCAATTCAGTATTACATAACAGAACCCTCTCTGACCACTCCCTACCCCCACGCCCCATTCATCCCATCATTCCTCAGGTTATTTTTCCATAGCTAAAATTAAAACATATCTCCGTACCACACCAACAAAAGTGAGAGAAGTAGAACGGCGCATGAAACAATACACATTCAAACACTGTGAACACTTCGGTGCCAGCCACCTTACAAATGCAGATCGAGGGCCAATTCTGAGCTCACCCATACTGTTGCAAAGCAGGAGCGACTTCATGTACACCTCTAGCCCGATATAACGCGAGCTGATATAACACGAATTCGGATATAACGCGGTAAAGTGGCGCTCCAGGGGCGGGGGGGTGAGGGGGGGGATGAGTTTTTTTTGTGCTTAGGGAAGAATCAATACAAGCTAAGGAAACAACCAGGATGTTAGAGCCAGGGATGCAGAAACGACACCTGTACAAGATTCACTCCACAATGGATGTTTTTGTAATAGAAAGAATAGCCTAATAAAGCAGAGCTAAAAATGAACACATTTTTATTTTTCAGTACAGTGATCACCATTAAGGAGTTATCCTTTACCCACAGCCAGCACAAAATGATATCAGATACCACACTACTTTGCCTATATTTAAAATAGGTGATTGGCTCATGTATCACAGCGATAAGTATAGGATAATATGGTGGTATGTGATATTGTTGTGTGGCAACTGATAGCAAACTTTTTAATAGGGTCCACTATAATTACATAATGTAAACCTCATGTCACTGAACTGTTTCAGAGTGGTAGCTGTGTTAGTCTGTATCAGCAAAAACAAAGAGAAGTCCTTGTGGCACCTTAGAGACTAACAAATTTATTTGGGCATAAGCTTTCATGGGCTAGAACCCACTTCATCAGATGCATGAAGTGAAAAATACAGGAGCAGTTATAAATACATGAAAGAATGGGGGTTGCTTTACCAAGTGTGAGGTCAGTCTGACGAGACAATTCAATTAACAGCAGGATACCAAGGGAGGAAAAATAACTTTTGAAGTGGTAAGAGAGTGGCCCATTATAGACAGTTGACAAGAAGGCGTGAGTAACAGTAGGGAGAAATTAGTATTGGGGAAATTAAGTTTAGGTTTTGTAATGACCCAACCACTCCAAGTCTTCATTCGGGCCTAATCTGATGGTATCCAGTTTGCAAATTAATTCCAGTTCTGCAGTTTCTCATTGGAGTCTGTTTTTGAAGTTTTTGTTGTTGAAGAATTGCCACTTTTAGGTCTGTTATTGAGTGACCAGAGAGACTGAAGTGTTCTCCTACTGGTTTTTGAATGTTATGATTCCTGATGTCAGATTTGTGTCCATTTATTCTTTTGCGTAGAAAGTGTCCGGTTTGGCCAATGTACATGGCAGAGGGGCATTGCTGGCACATGATGGCATATATCACATTGGTAGATGTGCAGGTGAACGAGCCCCGGATGGTGTGACTGATGTGGTTAGGTCCTATGATGGTGTCCCTTGAATAGATATGTGGACAAAGTTGGCACTGGGGTTTGTAGCAGGGTTTGGTTCCTGGGTTGGTATTTTTGTTGTGTGGTTTGTAGTTGCTGGTGAGTATTTGCTTCAGGTTGAGGGGCTGTCTGTAGGCGAGGACTGGCCTGTCTCCCAAAGTCTGTGAGAGTGAGGGATCGTCCTTCAGGATAGGTTGTAGATCCTTAATGATGCGCTAGAGAGGTTTTAGTTGGGGGCTGTAGGTGATGGCTAGTGGCATTCTGTTACATTCTTTGTTGGGCTTGTCTTGTAGTAGGTGACTTCTCGGTACCCTTCTGGCTCTGTCAATCTGTTTCTTCACTTCACCAGGTGGGTACTGCTGTTTTAAGAATGCTTGATAGAGATTCTGTAGGTGTTTGTCTCTGTCTGAGGGATCGAAGCAAATGCGGTTGTATCTTAGAGCTTGGCTGTAGACAATGGATCTTGTGATGTGGTCTGGATGAAAGCTGGAGGTATGTAGGTAAGTATAGCAGTCAGTAGGTTTCCGGTATAGGGTGGTGTTTATGTGACCATCGCTTATTAGCACTGTAGTGTCTAGGAAGTGGACCTCTTGTGTGGATTGGTCCAGGCTGAGGTTGGTGGTAGGGTGGAATTCCTCGAAATCTTGGTGGAATTCCTCAAGGGCCTCCTTCCCATGGGTTCAGATGATGATGATGTCATCAATGTGGCGCAAGTAGAGTAGGGGCGTAAGGGGACAAGAGCTGAGGAAGCGTTGTTCTAAGTCAGCCATAAAAATGTTGGCATACTGAGGGGTCGTGCGGGTACCCATAGCAGTCCCGCTGACTTGAAGGTATAAATTGTCCCCAAATCTGAAATAGTTGTGGGTGAGGACAAAGTCACAAAATTCAGCCACCAGGTTTGCCGTGATGATATCGGGGATGCTATTCCTGATGGCCTGTAGTCCATCTTTGTGTGGAATATTGGTGTAGAGGGCTTCTACATCCATAGTGGCTAGGACGGTGTTTTCTGGAAGATCACCAAAGGATTGTAGTTTCCTCAGGAAGTCAGTGGTGTCTTGAAGATAGCTAGATAGCTATATGTTTAAGGTTACTTACGGTCTTTGAACCACACACACAATTCTCATTGATGTCTACACAGTGTGTGAGAGGATCAAGAGTAATACGCGTCCCTTTCATATTTGCTTCAGAACTAGATTGTTTTGTTGATTGAAAAATCCCTTAATCAGACAAGATATTTCAACTCTGATTTCAAACTTCAGCATCCCCAACTTTTACATGTTTAAGAAGTTGCCTTGAGTCCTTTTGACTCAAGCATGAGAACTGTGAATTATCACAGGAGTCATACGATGGGCCTCTCCCACCACAGGACAGTCATATTAGAAAGGCAGAGAGATGGAAACACTACTTAGTACTGAAATACACTGCAGAATGTGTCATTGAGTTGAGATTTGCTATGGAGATGTACAAGCAAAATTTTGTCCTTTTGTTTTCCTCGGCCAACTGAAATGATATCTCTTAAAACTTCATATTAAAGAACCTGATTCTCAGCTGGCATAAATGGGTGTAGGTGGAAGATCTGACCCTAAAATGGTGTGCATTTAAAATGATCTCTTTGCACCCAGTCCAATACAGATGATCAGTAGCAAACAAAGCTTAGGTTAGGCTACTTTGGCTCCAAGACTATCAACCTACACTGATCTTCAGAACTTGACACACAATAAGCAGGACTCTCCCCTAGAGGAGCACTCATTCATGGCACCCTGCCTGTGTTCACTGACCAACAAAGTATTCAAGAATTTTAAATCAGCCACTGAAATCACAAATATTACTGAGTTAGTAGTTCACCTTTCAGAGATTTACATTAACGATCTCTGAATAAGTTAATTTATGTCTTTTTCTAGCTTAAAGGTAGTTTGGAGCTCTATTAGAACTGACAAAACTGGCTCCAAATCCCATTGTACCATTTTACCAAGATATCTGCTGCGTGTCTGCCAACAAATGATTGTCAGGGCTTGAAAATCCTGCCTGTGGCAAGTAAGGACACCTAACCCATCAATTTCTGCAGAATCTACTCTTTAATTTAAAAAAGTACATTTCTAGTTCTTATGGTTGCAACGGAAGCCTTCCAAAAGAGAACCAATGAAGTGCAGTTTTCCTGACTCTGCAGCAAAACAGCTCTGTGCATCTGCTGCTGCTGAGTGGGTGCAGAAATCAGCAAGAACCTGGTTGATTTCATTGGTGCTGTATAAGCTCCTGTGGAAAGGGGGGATGCTGACAAGAATCTTCTGATTTCCCTCTTCTGATGCCTCTTGTGAAAGCTACAGGGAACCTCAGATGCTGGAGCTGGTCAATGGGAAGACCCAAAACACAGAGGCTGGAGAGTAGCAGATATCCCTGTAATAGTCTCAGGGGATGGAAAAAGAGGGCGAGAGCGCTCCTTTTTCCCTTCCAGCACCAGTGCCTGGGTGGTATGGACATGTATGAGCACAGGCCTGATACAAATGATGGAGCTTCAAAACAGGGTCCAGGGATAGCATTCTGATAGGCATCCCAGCACCCACTTCCTTCCCAGCATTTTGGAGGTAGGGAAAGATTTGACAACTTTCAACACAGATTGTCATAAGCCATGGATCAAAACAAGAACACCATCAGCCTCAGAGGAGCACAGAATGACACAATACTGCAATAAAGATTTCCCCCAAGCAAGGGTATGTAGTCACCTGCTGTAAGGAAGGGAACTGTTTGACACTCTTTGGGAGGCCTCAGCCACCAGTGTTCCTAGTGATAGTAAGAGGTTTAGGGCCATCTTATAGCAACTTTTCCTTGACTTCTGTTTGCACAGAAGATACAGGGCAAGATCCTCAGTTGATGTAAGTAGATCTAGTTCTACTGAGTCCTCTTTATGCCAATTTACACCAGCTGAGGATCTGGCTCATCATTTTTGTGCTGGGTAAATTAGGTAAGAAGAATAATTAAAACCAAAACAACCCTCCCTGCCAAACCCACTAAATTACTAATTTTTAAAGAAGCACTTGAAAAATTTCCCAAATAAAATGTTTTGAAAGAGAGGGAAATGGCGTAGTAACTTTTTATGAATAGTGCCATTAATCTCCAATACTTTGCTTTATACTCTGAGAAGACAAACCCTATCATTTTCTGAATGTGATGCTGTCATTTTAACTCTGTTCTAAAACATTCGTTTTGGCCAGAGAAGAGAAAAAAAAGTTTTTATTATAATAAATTTGTGAAGACTAAACAATACATCTTGATACTCTACATCTGTTCGATTATAATGGAGTATAATGTTGTCTCGTCCACAAAAACCTGGATTTGTGAAGGACATATACACAGACAATGCAGGATTCATGTCTCTAAACAGAGATTTCAGCAGGATGCATGTGTGAGAGAGAAATATACAATGAATTAACCTCTTGAAATCTGGATGTATTCACATTCTCTTGCACTCAGAGGGACAGATTTTGATCCCACATACACCCTTTTAAAGAATTAAGGTAAGACCACTGGTGCTTACATGTTTAAAACATCAGTGACAGTACTGATCTCTTTTGGGATACCTTATATACTGTGCTAGATACACTTCCATACACAGCCCATATGTGTAAACTTTCACTTATCCTAAACAGTTGCAGCATTCTGTATTTATAAAGGGCTCAAAAAAAAAAAAAAAAAAAAAAAAAAAAAAAAAAAGAGATATTTCCATATCAAACCTCTGAGTCACAGTGTTCCTCCAAACATTAAGAAAGCTGAGATCCAGATCTGAACTTTGAGGCCTGGGCTAATCTTTAAAAGAAACAGACTTTTCTTTTTTTTCTGAATGTGAATACAACACAAATATGGCCAGCCTGAATATTTTAGATACACAAAAGTGTTCAGCTGTGATCTGCTGGATTGAGAAGAGGGCTGCAAGTCAGGAAGTCTGGGTTCTGTTCCTAACACTGCCACAGACTAGCTGTGTGATTCTGGGCAAGTCACTTAGCTTTGCTGAGCCCCAGTCACCCCATCTGTAAAACAGCGATAATGAGGCTGTTGATCAGTCTTTGTAAGGTGCCTTGAGACCTACTCAAGGATGAACAATGCCACATAAAATTAAAGTATGATATTCCTTTATGATGTTTTTTTCTCAGAACACTCTGTACTTTATAAGTGCCAAGGTTTTGTGGGTATCTTATTAGGCAATTACATAATTACACTCTAAAATAAAGTATACAAAAAATATGAATTGTCAATAAAATTTAGTAAGTGGAGGCCAATGTAAACACTGAACAACTCCTGCTCTCGTATGCAGCAGCCTAGACATGTACAGATAAGGTTGAAATGATCAGGGAAACAGCTTTTCAAAATGCCAGGTGCAGAATAACATTTAACCCTTATGCAGGAGACCCAAGGACAGTGAGCCCAATTAGCACTGCATAGGCTGAAATTAACACCACCCCAAGTAAGCAAAGATGAAACAGTCACAAGACATCATCCAGAGGTGTCTATTTTATTTAAAATATAAATCAATTGAATTTTAGTGCTTGTGACAGGTATGGGGCTGACAGCCCTGGAGACTAAATTCCTCTGTTTACCCACAGAAATAAATGCAGGTTTCTCTTCCTTGTCCCACCAAGGTGTCACAACCTTGACCTTAAGAAAAGAGCTTAGTCTCAATCCTCTGTAAGACTGTCAGCAAGAGGGCCAATTACTGACAACCGTGGTGATGCACAAAGAAGTGGAGTGAGACCAAATAATTTCATGAAGACATTTTCTAAAGCCTCCAAATACAGAGGGCTTCAGCAAGGCAGAATCCAGCCACCCAATTAAGAGGTTGTCATCTGTAAATTGCTATTTGACTCAAGAGTAATATCCCCATGTGCATTAAAACTCAGAGTTAAAAACTGGTCCCCAGTCCTAATACAAATGGAAACATTTTTTAAATTTTTCAGAAAGTCTCCAATTACTGCAGTACAAATCCTGTTGTGCATGTTTTCCTAAGACCTCAAATGAGCCTTGGGAATGCCATGAAACCAAATTACCATCAATCTCCATCATCTGTTTCAGTCTACATTTTGCAGCTCATGATGCGCAGCTTTCCCCCCAGCTTTGAAACATGACAAAATAAATAATCTAACAAGGTGATTTCAGAGACACTTGGGTCAATTTCCTCACTTCATGTATTACCTATAATCCTACATTACTAGTCCTCATAAATTCATTTATTTTCCCTACAGCATTTTCAGCCTTTATTGAAAGTAACTCAAAACTTGGAGGACAACGGAAGCACATTTCTGTATTCTGCCGTCTACCCCTGCCAAACTATTTACAAATTGTCCTCTCTCTCTCTCTCTGCAAGGGTGGTGGTGGTGGTGGTTGGGGCGGCGGGGGGGGAGAGAGAGAGAGAGAGAGAGATAATTTTGCTTCTGATAGAGTTCAGGATTCTATGGAAGAATAATATCTTCCAAGGCTACTGTTCCAGACATAGCTGCCTGTGAAGGACAGTAGAGATAACAGTACTTTGTGTCCTAATATCTGTGTTGCCTGTAACTGATTCTACTTCTTTAAGAGGGGTGGTGGGGAAAAAATTCAATGAAAAGAAATAGTTTTTCATTAAATGCTGCTCAGTGTGTGTGCACACTCTCAGACATGTATATAATACTGTGACTGTATTTATGTGCGTGTGTGTGTGTCTCTCTCTCCACACCGTGACACATAAGCACAAAAACACACTTTCTGCTTTCTCAACTCCTCAGTAGGGTTGCCAACTTTCTAATCACACAAAACCGATCACCCTAGCCCCACCCCTGCCCCGAAGCCCCTCCCCTCACTCACTACATTCCCCTTCCCTCGGTGGTTCGCTGTCCAACACCCTCACTCACTTTCACTGGGCTGGGGTAGGGGGCTGGGGTGCAGGAGGAGATGAGGGCTCTAACTGAGGGTGTGGGCTCTGGGGTGGGGCCAGAAATGAGGGGTTCAGGGTGCGGGAGCGGGCTCCTGGCTTGGGCAGGGAGATAAGGTGCAGGAGGGGGTGTGGGCTCTGGGGTGGGGCTGGAGATGAGGGTTTTGGGGTGAAGGAGGGGACTCCAGGCTGGGTGGGTGGGGTCCCAGGGATTCAGAGTGTGGGAGGGGGCTGCGGGTTGAGGCAGGGGGTTGGGATGCAGGAGGTGGTACAGGCTCTGGGCTGGGGGTGTGGGCTCTGGGGTGGGGTTGGGTTGCAGGGGGTGAGGGCTCTGGCTTAGGGTGCAGGCTCTGGAGTGGGGCTGGGGATGAGAGGTTTGGGGTGCAGGAGGAAGCTCAGGGTTTGGGGGACACTCAGGTCTGGGGCAGGGGGTTGGGGCTCGGGGATGGGGGGTGGGCTTACCTCGGGTGGCTCCCAGTCAGCGGTGCAGCGGGGCTAAGGCAGGCTCCCTGCCTGTCCTGGCTCTGTGCTGCGCCCC
>NW_020664531.1:742222-745515 GCF_002925995.2 Terrapene triunguis
GGGGGGGGGGGCGGTGCCTGTAGGAGAGAGCAGTGCGTGGAGCCTCCTCCCCCACCCCCACGTCCCCCTGCCTACGAGCCAGACCTGCTGGCCGCTTCCATAGCGCAGCACGGTGACAGGACAGGTAGGGACTAGCCTTCCTTAGCCGTGCAGCACCGCTGACCAGACTTTCAACGGCTCGGTCGGCGGTACTGACCGGAGCCGCCAGGGTCCGGTGCTGACCGGGCGTTCCGGTTGAAAACCGGATGCCTGGTAACCCTATTCCTCAAAAATGCACACAAGTAAAGGTGAGTCCGGAAATGGCAAGTGTTTAACTCATTTTTTCAAGGATCTGTTGGTATACAACTTGTAAATAATGAATGTAGGGTCCACAATGCATGTAGCTAGCCATGCAAATCACATAATTTGTGGTCACAAATATGTGTGGCTCTAAAACTGTGGGTGTTAAATGGGAAGCCAAACTGAGACACTCCTTTCAAAATCATGCCCATAATTAAAAAAAATATATACTGGATATAGTTTTTTGTTTAAATCTGTACATATACTAGTCCAAAGCCTGGTCCTTATTAGGAATTAAATATTTTGCATATTTTAAATGTATCCAGTTTGGAGTTATACACATAGGGTAAGAACCTGGCCCCATTAAAGACAATGACAAAATTCCCACTGGTTTCCATGGGGCTACGATTTCACCCCCGGGCCTGACCCAAAGCCCACTGGGTCAATGGAATAACTTCAATAGGCTTTTGATCAAGTCCATAAATCAAGTTACAGCAGTGTCTTTAATACTGCATGGAAAGAATAGTCTTCACCCTTGTATAACTCAAGAACAGCTGAACAGATTAAATTGTAACTGAAAAATATCTTTAGTCTGAGACCAAACCTGGAGAATCTCAATAGCAAAAGAGAGTTTCTTAAAGTTATGAGCAACTGAAAACAGGGAGCCAAATGGAAACACACTCTCTCTCTCCATCTGAGCAAGTGGACAAAACAAAAACATTTTTGAAGTTCTGTTTCTGATTAGGGCTATACAAGGTCACACAGATGCTCTCAGCCTGCAACCTGACCTCTGCTCACAGTGCTTTACTTTTATGATGCAGAAGTTCCCTAACAGAAATGAGTGCTTGCATTGTTTGCTATTGGTTGTTATGTGAAAGTTATGGAAGTTATGTGAAAGCAGCCACTTCAGCAGGCATTGTGGGGCCTGAGGCGGTTCCCAAGGAAGTAGCCCAGTTGGAGACAGGTATCTGTGACAGCTTTCAATGTTTTTTTTTGTTTTTTAAAGGCGCTGCAATGAAGCTAGGATACAAGCTGTTTATTTTAACAGATCAATGGAGATGTAGTAAAGCAAGATATCCAGGGAGGAGGATACAGCCACAAAAGCAGTAAATGGGTTTAAAAGGAGGGTCCCCTAAATTGTTTTTTTTAACCTTCATGGCAAAGGCCCACAACTGTTGTTCAGGAGGTTGTAAGAGCAGGTTATATATCACATTACCTGGACAAAGAATAGCAAAGGCCAATGAATAGTGTCCAGTCATGCTGTTTATCTGGTTAGTAAGCTATCATGTCACACTATATTTCCATATACTGCATGCTTGTGAAATGCCATTTCAGACAGAAGGCCCACAACACCATCCCTTCATCCTGTTCATCATGTGGACTCGACAGAAGCATTGAAATTTGAGAAGGAAAAGATCTCTTAGATGAGTTGATCCATTTACTGTTATTTGGTCAAGCCTCAATTTAAAAATGTCCCACATAACGAGGCTTCATCTATTTTCCATTTAACAATAAATCATAGAGTAAAAGCAACAGCAACAACAAAACCCCTCCTTTAACATCTGAGGGTTTAGTTTTTTTTTAAAAAGGACCAGTTTCACTGAAACATACATCATTCATCCAGTCGGATAAAGGGAAGGCATGTGTTTTCTGGAGCCTTTTAAAGAAACAAAACTTCAGTTTTTGTAAGTGGAGGATCTTTTGTCCTTGGGGACAAAATCATGTCACAGTGTTTACTTGTGCTGTAGTAACATTTGCATTGCTACACTGCTTGGACAGGCCAGTTCAGCGACTGATTCCAAGGTCTAGGCTGGGTTATTTAGGATTGCTCTAAGTAGGGCAGGAGTCAAACTGCACTGCCTCAGGAAGAGTTTGGAGAGGAAATCTGGGATCGTTGGTGTGCACCGCATGAAAAGCCAGCTCATATTAGTGTGTACCCTCCTGGACTGCCCTGTGTGCACCAATGCAGAAGGAAGGATGGAGTCCTGGCCATGCCTCTGCTCCATAACTTGCAGCCCCACTCACCCCTTCCCCACCCCCAGCCACCTTGAGGACATGTGTGCCCCACATGAGTGCTTGGATGTAGCTGTTCCGGTGTTACTGCAAAAACAGGGACTGCAACTGAGTACAGCCCACCTGGGCACTCAACGGTTGAGTGAACATTCCTTGCATCCTCATGTCCCAGCCCTGTGCACCTGCATGTGAGCCATGGACAATAAGGCTCTAATATGGGCTATTTTTAAAACATCCTGAACGCTGGTCTTACATAATATGGGACAGATCCATGTAAGATATGATCCCTCCAGCATTGGCAGTACTTTCTTGTGGAAACCGGGAAAGCACAATTTCAAGCTCTTTTCAGTAAACCGATCAAAGTAATAGCGTTAATGTTACAAAGAAAGACCCGGGGCAGAGATGTGGTTTGTCAACATGAATAACATGCTACCTGACCAGAAAAAGAGCAACCCATGATGCTACAAAGAAGATGGGCATAGACTTTCAGAGGCTTGCAGTAAAAGGGGTCTGGGAACACGGACGTTTTGTTATATATAATTAGCCATTTAAGTAAACCTTTGTTAAGTATCTAGCTTTATTTGTACACTGGAGGGAAGGGGGGATGTTTCTGTGTTTTTTGACTTAAATTACATACTGTATCTCAGTGTAAGACTTCCAAGGAAAAAAATAAATAAAAGCCCTCACAATATCAAAAAACAAAACAAAACAAAAAACACGCGCAAACCCTAAACCAAAAAATCTGCTACCATTTGTTCTCGAAAGTTTCAGAAAGGAAAAAAGAAGTAGGAAAAAGCCCCCAAAATACATATAATGATCAAAGAATGGGGGATGTTCTCCTTTGAAAAAAGTGGTTGCAAATACAAACCCTACCTAAAAAACAGCATTCATTTACTAGAACTATAGAGACAATAGCATTTTGGCACTGAAAACACAGCCAGAGCAGCACTTCTAACAATTATCTTGGCATGTATTCAAATTCTATAATTTAGAACATCATG